>NC_138768.1:619763111-620363111 GCF_965119305.1 Pelophylax lessonae | reverse complement strand
TGTTTGTACCCCTAAAAGGCTAGGAGTAGGGGGAGTATGGAACAGGCAGCACCCTCAAACCTTCAGAAGTATGAGATGAACCCCAACAACTTGGAAAGGTGGATCTCTCTCACACGTACCAACACAGACTATCCCCCAATTTAACTGATCCCCAAAGGTTTTTGATTAAATAGCGGAATAGAAAATATGATCCCAAAAAAGTGTATGTATATCACACGTACACAACCACACTAGGCCCCAATTACTATTGTTTGTACCCCTAAAAGGCTAGGAGTAGGGGGAGTATGGAACAGGCAGCACCCTCAAACCTTCAGAAGTATGAGATGAACCCCAACAACTTGGAAAGGTGGATCTCTCTCACACGTACCAACACAGACTATCCCCCAATTTAACTGATCCCCAAAGGTTTTTGATTAAATAGCGGAATAGAAAATATGATCCCAAAAAAGTGTATGTATATCACACGTACACAACCACACTAGGCCCCAATTACTATTGTTTGTACCCCTAAAAGGCTAGGAGTAGGGGGAATATGGAACAGGCAGCACCCTCAAACCTTCAGAAGTATGAGATGAACCCCAACAACTTGGAAAGATGGATCTCTCTCACACGTACCAACACAGACTATCCCCCAATTTAACTGATCCCCAAAGGTTTTTGATTAAATAGCGGAATAGAAAATATGATCCCAAAAAAGTGTATGTATATCACACGTACACAACCACACTAGGCCCCAATTACTATTGTTTGTACCCCTAAAAGGCTAGGAGTAGGGGGAGTATGGAACAGGCAGCACCCTCAAACCTTCAGAAGTATGAGATGAACCCCAACAACTTGGAAAGGTGGATCTCTCTCACACGTACCAACACAGACTATCCCCCAATTTAACTGATCCCCAAAGGTTTTTGATTAAATAGCGGAATAGAAAATATGATCCCAAAAAAGTGTATGTATATCACACGTACACAACCACACTAGGCCCCAATTACTATTGTTTGTACCCCTAAAAGGCTAGGAGTAGGGGGAGTATGGAACAGGCAGCACCCTCAAACCTTCAGAAGTATGAGATTGTGTTCACTGTACCCCACAAAGATTGAGTTCACTGCACCCCACAATGATTGTGTTCACTGCACCCCACAAAGATTGTGTTCACTGCACCTCACAAAGATTGTGTTCACTGTACCCCCCAAAGATTGTGTTCACTGCACCCCACAAAGATTCTGTTCACTGTACCCCACAAAGATTGTGTTCACTGCACCCCAAAAAGATTGTGTTCACTGCACCCCAAAAAGGATGTTGTTCACTGCACCCCAAAAAGGATGTTGTTCACTCCACCCCAAAAAGATTGTGTTCACTGCACCCCACAAAGATTGTGTTCACTGCACCCCAAAAAGATTGTGTTCACTGCACCCCAAAAATGATTTTGTTCACTGCACCCCAAAAAGGATTTTGTTCACTGCACCCCAAAAAGGATGTTGTTCACTCCACCCCAAAAAGATTGTGTTCACTGCACCCCAAAAAGATTGTGTTCACTGCACCCCACAAAGGATTTTGTTCACTGCACCCCAAAAAGATTGTGTTCACTGCACCCCAAAAAGGATGTTGTTCACTGCACCCCAAAAAGGATTTTGTTCACTGCACCCCAAAAAGATTGTGTTCACTGCACCCCACAAAGGATTTTGTTCACTGCACCCCACAAAGATTGTGTTCACTGCACACCAAAAAGGATTGTGTTCACTGCACCCCAAAAAGATTTTGTTCACTGCACCCCAAGAAGATTGTGTTCACTGCAGCCCAAAAAGATTGTGTTCACTGCAGCCCAAAAAGATTGTGTTCACTGCAGCCCAAAAAGATTGTGTTCACTGCAGCCCAAAAAGATTGTGTTCACTGCAGCCCAAAAAGATTGTGTTCACTGCAGCTCACACACAGAAAAATGGATGTGGATCACTGACACCTGCCTATCTCCAATCCCACACCACACAGCAATATCGATTGTAGTTTGTAGAACACAGTTTCCCTAAAATTCAGCAGACTCTGTCCCTAACAGGATTGAGAAGAGATCGTAGATCAGGATTGAGTGCAGACCCCACCCCCCACACAGCAATATCGATTGTAGTTTGTAGAAGACACTGACCCTATAATTCAGCAGACTCTATCCCTAAAATGCCTACAACTCGCCCTGCCTAAACACTCCGACCTGTCCCTCAATTCTATCCGGACACAAATGTTTTTTTCCTGCCTATCTTTCCCTAATCAGCAGCCAGCACGTTGATGTGTGCTCTGTCCCTGAATCTAAGCAGCATAATGACGCCGCTGCGGCTGCCTCGAACTTATAAAGACTTGGTCACATGCTTCAGACGGCCAATCACAGCTACTGAGACATTTGCAGGCATGGCTGGGATGGCTTAAGGCACACCAGTTAAACGATTGTTGATTGGCTGTTGAAAGCCCGCCATGAAAAGAGCGCCAAAGCATGCAAAACCCGGAAATAAAACGACCGAACACGGATTTTTACCCGAACATACAGTAAAGTGTCCGTGTCCGTGTTCGGGTCCAAAAAATCCAATTATTCGGTACGAACACGAATAATACAGTCCGTGTTCGCTCAACACTACTTGTAAATCAATAACTAAAAACGTACACTACATTCCACCCCTTGATTTACAAAATGTTATACTCAAGGTAGTCTTTTCACTTGTACTCTAATATAAACATTTCTGGCCTCATTAATTTCATCCTTCACATTTTCAATATCATCACCAGGTATGTACACGGAATGCTCATCACTTAATGAATATTGTACATCTTCCATATCCCACCCCTTGGGTATTTTTTCCACATTTAAATTAATGTATAGAACGTTTTAGATCCTTCTACCACTCGTCTTATGTATCTACAGTTCTATCTCTTTACCCACTTTCTCTGTCTAATTTACCTGTCCAAGAAATCTCATTGGGCTATGTTAGGGCTGAAAAATATAAAAATATCCAAAATTCAAAAAGCATTAAAAAAACCTACATGTTAGACTAACAAAAGAACACCAAACTTTCAGTTTCAAGGGATTCAAAAGCACAGAAGCAGATATTTAGGTCAAGCTTTCCTTTTCAAGAGTTGAAAAGCATAGAAACTTTTCAAAGTCCTCCAATCTGGTGATGGACAGCAGGTAAGACATCCAATAATCAGATCTCAACTGCAGCACAGCAATTGCAATGCTGTGGAACTCAAAAACTGTAAAATACAAAGTCAATTTTATCCTCTGGACTATTACATTTTAGGACTATAGATGTGCAGGCACTCTATGATGAATTTTTAGCTTATTTGTACAGACAGTTCAGGTACTTGACCAGCAGAGCAGGGGGAACTTGGAACCTGCACAAACAGTTCAGCTGCTAAGTGCAAAAGTCTGTATAGACGGTGGCTACTGTCAAAAGCATTTGTCTCCTTCTCTAACATGATTCGGATTGATGTCAAAGCAAGTATTTTCACATTACTACTTAATGTGTGCTCCCTCTGTGTATCCCAGTCTCCTCCCACACTCTAAAGACATTCTGGCAGGCTACCTGGCTCTTGTCTACACTGACTCCAGTATGTGTGTACAATTTACCCATGCATGTGTGTCACAGTACCCTGCATGCCAGTCCCACACCCAAGTCAAAGCAATTGGGGAGAATTGAGGAAAACCAAACCTTGGAACCTACTGTATTTCATAAGGATTTACCAAGAATTTTTTATGAAAAATCAAGTATCAAATGTAGTAGCCAATAGATTGCAGAGTGTGTCAGATATAGCTGAACGTGCGGTATATATACTACTAGAACACCTCATCTTTTATTTTTTTATATTTATTCATGTTTAAAAAATATAAAAGCAAACACCAAATACATAAGTGCAAGCCCAGGAACTAGGCAGACTTTACAAAATTGTAACATGGGTGAAAGACATAGTAGGGTAAAGGGTGAAAGGGTACAAATAGAATATAAAAAAAAAAGGGGGTGGGATAGGGTGGGAAACATGTTTAATCAACATTGGGCAAATATATACTTAGTACTATATAAAAACACCCTCAGGAGTGGAAGCATAAGTAAAATCTAGTGTGGAACATAAAGGGATATATAACATCATGAATACTACCAGATATGGGACCCTTTATTGTCCACGATAAAGGTCTAGCGATGGAAAAGGTCCTAAAAGGGGGCGTGGCTTGGACATGACCGAGTGAGGACGCACTGCTCTTCAGCTTCCGCATCCCGCCGCTTTCATAGTTTAAAACCGGATGAACCGTTTGCTCCTGCCGCACCCAAACCTCCATGTCACAGCGCAAGAGGGCCCAGTCACAGCCTCGGGGCTTGGCCCGGTCGTCCAAGGCCTCCATCAGCTCCTTTTTCGCCGAGGATCAGGGACCGCGTGCAGACCCCTCCAAGATGGCGCCTGACCGTGACTCGCGGGAGGCCCGCCGCTCCCGCGGCTGGTGGCTCTACACAACCCGGAGCTTCTCCTATTCCTTCGCCCAGGCTGGTGAGTGACAATGCACCCCCCACCTTCCCCGGGATCCACCACTTTCTTAGACTGAGGCTCGGATGCCTCTGACTTGTTTGGGGACAGAGACCTGCGACAGCATATCTGGGCCCTTCCAACTAAGGCAGACTTAGACCTGTTAGCAGGGTGGAGACAGCCTTCAAACAGGACATTGAGCAGCTGAAAACTGACACTGCACACTTGGGTTCACGGCTGGAATCCCTGGAGCAGAGGGCTCTAATATAAGGATCAGGGGGATGCCTGAGGCAACTGCTGCCAGAGATATTGTTCCCACTCTGCAGGATATGTTTCGGGAGATCCTGGACTTGCCTGCATCAGCCCCTATGGAGATTGACAGGGCCCACAGGGCGCTCCGGCCGCCATCGCAGGATGCGGACAATCCCAGGGACATTATCTGTAAGTTACACCGCTATGGCATCAAGGAACAGATTATGCAACGAATGCGCAGACGCCCCTTCTTTGACTTTGATGGAGCCCACCTGTTCTTTTATCAGGACCTCTCTAGATGCACCCTCATGCAACGGCAGGCATTCCAGCCCCTTTTGGAGTCCCTGAGGGCCGCGGGAGCTACTTATTGCTGGGGTTTTCCCTTTAGCCTACAAGCTGAGTGAGATGGTAAATCTGCGTTGCTGCGCACAAAGGATGACCTTCCCAGCTTCCTGTCTCGCCTGGAATTGGGCCCTGTGGATTTTGTGGATTGGCGCCAAGACTTCAACGTTGCTGTTCCACGGCTGGCTGACCCCTGGCTTCCTGCCAGAGCCCGGAGGGGCTCTCGGGGTTGCAAACGCCAATCGAGTGGGGCCCCCTCTAACTAGGTCCCTCACGCCGGCCCGGCTTGAACTTCCTTACTTAGTTCTCTGCCCCCTTCTGACTGCCTGACTTCTCTCCCGCCCCGGACTTCCATTGCGGGTGGCCTCCTCCTGAGGCTTCCCCATAGTTGCTGCTGGAGTTGGACAGGGCGAGGGGGGTGTTTTCTTTGGGGTTCATTATGCATTCTAAGGTTCTCGGTTTGTATTGCACTGTTATGCGGGGGCTGTACAGGCTCCTTCTCCTCGTGTCTGATTACGTTCCTCCTGTAGGTCGTACCCTTGTCCCTTTTGGGCCATGGGAGGTAGCCCATTTTTGGGCACCATGCCTGGCCTGGGCGGCCTCTCCCCTGTGGGGGGTCCGCCCAGGGCAGCCATGTTACTGGACATGGGCCCGCCTCTGACCCCATCGCCTAGCTTACACATCCAGGTTGTCATGCTTTACCTTCTCATGTTTTTATATGGCTGTACGTTTACATGTTCATGGTTTTTTTTTGTGATGTAATTGCTTCTCTCTGCCTCCCCCCCTTCCCCCTCCTTTTTTTTCCCTTTTAGGCCCTGGTCTGCCCGCGCCTGGCTCCCTGTTTTTGCAGCAGTGTCTCTAGTGGCTGTTTTTCTGATGTCATGGCTGAGGTTAAGGTAGTGTCCTACAATGTCCGGGGTCTCTGCTCCCCCAATAAACGTAGTCGTCTGTGGTTATAGTTAAAGCGTCTCAGGGTGCAGGTAGTTTTTCTGCAGGAGACTCACTTTACGGCCGCTTATACTCCCAAATTATCGACCCACCTGTACCCTCAGTGGTATTTGAGCTCTGCCCCCACGAAAGACGGTCGGGACAACAAAGACGGTCGGGACCACACTGTGCCACAAAATTACCGCCCGATTTCGCTTTTTAACATGGACCTGAAGCTCTTCGCCAAAATCCTGGTGAATCGGATGAAGTCCCTGATTCCCGACATTGTGCATCCAGACCAAACAGGGTTTGTCGTGGGATGGGAAGCTAGGGACAATTCTGTCCGTGCCATCTTATTCATTGGGTTTGTTCCCGGACCCCTCAACCCCCCTACTTGTTGCTTTCGACGGATGCGGAGAAAGCCTTCGATCGGGAGGATTGGGGCTTTCTCATGGCCATCCTGCAGCGCCTGGATATGGGTCCCCGTATGTTGCACTGGATCTCTGCCTTATACCAGTCCCCTTCGGCACAGGTTAGGGTGAATGGCTGCCTCTCCAATCCATTCCCCATCCGAAATGGCACGCGTCAGGGCTGCCCGCTGTCGCCCCTACTATTTGCTCTGACTCTGAAGCCCCTGCTTCACAGGGTGCGGGCGAATGTGAACATCAAGGGGGTTACTGTGGGTTCCACGGAGCACAAGCTCTCCGCGTACGCGGACGACGTCCTGTTCCACGTGGTGGAGCCAGTCACCTCGCTGCCCAATCTAAAGGCGGAACTCTCGGAGTATGGTAAGGTGTCCAACTTCCAAATCAACTATTCTAAGTCAGAGATCCTGCCCATTTCCATGCCCCCGTTTATGGCGTATTCGCTGCAGTCCTCTTTCTCCTTCACGTGAACGATGTCCTCTATAAAGTACCTAGGTGTCCATCTCACCCCCTCCCTGGACTCCCTGTACGCTTGTAATTATGTTCCATTTCTCCGTCGGATCCGTGTGGACCTTGAGTCTTGGGACAGATCCTCATTTACGTGGATCGGCCGTACTAATATTCTTAAGATGACTGTTCTCCCTAGGGTGTTATTTCTCCTGCAGATGCTCCCTGTGCCACTCCCCCGGCGCTTCTTTGCCGAACTCAAGAGCCTCTTTGTTACCTATGTGTGGGGAGGTAAGAGACCTCGGATAGCTGTTGCTTTATTGCAGAGGACCAAATGCGACGAGGGCCTTGGCCTGCCTAATGTTTTGCAATACTATAGAGCTGTGGCCCTCCAGCGCCTGCTGGATTGGCAGTTTCAGACCTCCTTGAAAATGTGGGTCTCCTTGGAGAAAACGGTAGCAGGCAGAAACCTGGCATATGTCCCGTGGGTGCCAGCAGGGAACAGGGGACTGTCGCACTGGGCGTCCCCTCTGATGACCCACTCACTCTGTGTGTGGGATAGGTTGAATGGGGCTTTGGCTTTGGCCCCTTCCACTTCTCCGCTGGCCCCGGTGGGGGGTTTTCCGTGGTTCTCCCCTGGTGAACGGCTGTCGTCTCTGGGCTCCTGGGCTAGAGATGGTGAAGTCAGTCTGGCTCGCTTCTGGTCTGCTGGGCAGTTGGTCCCCTTGAAAACGCTACGGGTTCGCTATGGTTGCTTCGTGGCCTCGATTTGTCAGAAGGCGCAGATCAGGACCGAGCTCACTGGCTTTGAACGTCTATGGTCAGCCTGTGACCCCCAGCCACATCTGATCTCCTTTTTGTATAAGTTGTTGGAGTCAGCCAGGCCCCCCCTCTAAACCTTACTTCAATCGGGCATGGGAAAGGGACTTGGATCTGGAGTTTACCTCGGACCAACTCCACAGTCTGTACCACCTGACCCATTCTAGTTCTGTGGATTCTAAGATGCAAGAGAATAACTATAGCTCAAAGAATGAGTTCTAGCGCTACTCCAAAAAGGTGATCTCCTGAAATGTCTTAATGCAGAGGGTGCACACATGTACACAAAACACAGAATGTCTATTACAACACTGTTTGCCCAATCCTAAACGCTGGATAGCTTGTAGATGAATAGAAAAAAGTGAAGGATGGCGCTCAGGTGTGTATATTGCTGACAATTAACCCCAATGGAAACTTGAATAGACAGTCTGATAAAAATGTATTGAATAAATCCACAATGGTGAAGCAATATGTTAAAATAAATCATCCTACCAGTCCATGAAGCCTCTGTGTATCACAGCTGCCTGCGACAGGAATCCCTGGTGTGGGTCCCGAAGGGGGGGGGGAAAGGCTAGCAGCTGGAAGGAAGAAGCAGGGTAGGTGGATAGAACAGAGGAGCGGGTCCAAGCGGGGGGGCTCGCACGGTCCGGTGTGCGGCCGCTTCCTAGACCGGAGCCCACGCTGTGCTCACCCAGTGCCCGCTGTGAGCACCGGGAGGTCGCACGCGGATGACGTCACCGATGTCGACCGGAAGTCCGTACGCAGCCGGCAAAGGAGTCACCTAGAGGCCGGGGAGAGCGGAGGACTGGATTCACTCGCTTCTACAGAGCCTCCCGATTGCCACAACGACATGTTTCGCTACGTTTGTAGCTTTGTTAAGTTCTTGACAAAGCTACAAACGTAGCGAAACATGTCATTGTGGCAATTGGGAGGCTCTGTAGAAGCGAGTGAATCCAGTCCTTCGCTCTCCCCGGCCTCTAGGTGACTCCTTTGCCGGCTGCGTACGGGCTTCCGGTCGACAGCGGTGACGTCATCCGCGTGCGACCTCCCGGTGCTCACAGCGGGCACTGGGTGAGCACAGCGTGGGCTCCGGTCTTGGAAGCGGCCGCACACCGGACCGTGCGAGCCCCCCCGCTTGGACCCGCTCCTCTCTTCTATCCACCTACCCTGCTTCTTCCTTCAAGCTGCTAGCCTTCCCCCTCCTCCCTTCGGGACCCACACCAGGGATTCCTGTCGCAGGCAGCTGTGATACACAGAGGCTTCATGGACTGGTAGGATGATTTATTTTAACATATTGCTTCACCATTGTGGATTTATTCAATACATTTTTATCAGACTGTCTATTCAAGTTTCCATTGGGGTTAATTGTCAGCAATATACACACCTGAGCGCCATCCTTCACTTTTTTCTATTCAAGAGAATAACTATAAGCTACTTACTAGGTGGTATTGAGTTCCGGTAACTTTGGCTAGATTTTGCCCTGGTGTGTCGGATGGGTGCTGGCAGGGTTGTGGGCAAAGGGGGACGCTCCTCCATATTTGGTGGTCTGCCCTCTGATCCGCCCCTTTTGGGATATGGTGCGGAAGCACATCCAGGCGGGTACCGTTCTGGATTTGCCGGACTCTCCGGGACTCTTCCTCCTGCATGCCCCCCCTGTGCCCATCCCAAAATATAAGCGGGGAGCTCTCCCGCACTTACTTAACGCAGCTAAATGCCTCATTCCGATCCACTGGAAAACCTCCCGGGTCCCTAGCGAGGCTGACTTGCTTGGCAAAGTGAAAGAGATTATGGAGACTGAAGAGTGGATGGCGACTTGTAGAGGTACCCGGGAAAAGTTTGACGCAGCCTGATCTCAGTGGCGTCTCTACGCCCCTGACTCATTCCCTGTGTCTTCCAGTCTGGACATGGCCCTTCTGGCGCTGGCTGATCCCGATTTCCGCCAGCGGGTTCGGCAGGCCTTGCATGCTCCTACTACTTAGCCTTGTTTTTCATGTTTTCTTTTTCTTAAGGTATATGCTCTTGGTGCCAGACGCACCCCCCCTTTTTGTTTTTTTCCCTCCCTTTTTGAATGGCAGAGTTTTCCCCTCTCTTTTCTTTCGATGCCCTGAGTGGTGGTCCCCTCCGCTGTGGCGGGACTGTAAGGTTGTGTAGTTCTGTGGGCGTGGGCTCTCTCTCTCTCTCTGCCCCCCAAGGGGGTTGGGTCAAATGGGGCTGAATGCCTGGACCAGGGAGAGCCCCGTCCCCGCTTGCTTTGGTATGCTCCGGCCGTGTCCCAGCTCTGGGATCCCCGTCTCACTCAGTTACTCTCCTGATATGCATTGTGGTTGTGGACTGTCGAATTTATACTGTTGTTTTTCTCATACACCTTAACCATGTTTATGCAAAAGTATAAGGAATAAGCCCTGCGAGCGACCCTGAGGCTCTAAATCGATCAGTTATTTGCCGCAGACACTCCACTTCTCATAATAGTGTGCTTAATTGAAATAAATATATAGTGTTGCGCAAATAAAAAAATATTAAATTAATTAATTTGGGCTTAAATTATTAAAAACCCAAAATATTTATATGTGACATAATATTAAAGTGCCAATAGTGCTAATAAAGTGGTAAATATAATATAATATAATACTCATAGAAAAGAGAAAATATATAGATATAAAAGCCCAGTGTGCAAAGTGCAAAAAGCCAATAAACAAACTCCAAAATGTAATCCCAAAGTGATCTGTGCTCCCAGAGAGAAGTGACCAGAGTGTCACAGTGGACAGCCAGCCGTGCACCCCCTTGTGAATGGGTGCTCACCTCAAATCCTTAAAAAGAGCGCATAGATTGTTATCCCAAAAAGATCATCCATCCATATCCTTCAGGGCTCCTCTCATTCACAGGAGTTGCAGCATCAATCAATGCAGTATATATGCAAACAAAAAGACTTGCAATAGTGTATGAAATCCTTAAACAATCAGCTTTTATTAAATAAAGGTGGATAAATCTCACTCACATTTGTAGGTGCACACATGCAACACATGCACTTGGACAATAGCATCAAGTAAATGGTGGAAATCATGGTGGTATAGTGGGAGAGACTGCACAGAGCCGCCGGTCTCCACAGCGTGCGCCAATAGCTGACAGCCTCACCTAGACAATAGTGTATCGCTCCGTCCGTCCTTTCCCCTCCCCTACGCATGACGACACAAGGATCACGTGTCTTCCTCAGGGGGATATGATATCCCCCTGAGGAAGACACGTGATCCCTGTGTTTTTCTGCTGTGCTCTCTTCTAATGCCATGATATTCCTCCTTATACTTTGCTAAAACACTTATGTAGCGCCAGCTGTCTACCCCCCAGCGACAAACCTCTTCCCTCCCCCCCCACCTCCTCTCTTCCTCCCTTCCTCTCTCTTGGAGCTCTCCTTCTCCCACTTCCCTTTCCTCTTCTGTATGCGTTCTCATGTGTTTACTAATACGTCCTGGACGCGATGCCTCTCAACAGCATGGTTATGCCTTTGTCCTCAACACGAATACTGTCTCCTCTTTTTTTTTTTATATATTCTTTATGCGTAAACCCTGTTTATACCTACATGGTTGTTGACTTCACTTTTGTTGCTCTGTTTTCTCAATGTTTTTTAAGTATATGATTCTCGGAGCCACTTTTCACTACATGATAGCGAGTGGGAGGTCGCACTGCCCCACGCAGGCACAGTGTGTTCCCTTTACGGGGTGCCTGGGTGCTGGCTGCGACAGCCACACCTCCTCTCATCCTCATTACTTGTGGCTCACCTCAGTAGCCACCTACATGCACTGTTTGGTTTCACCTATATGGCATTTTTAACACTACATTATTGTACACCTTGCTGTATTCATTCTTTTGTTCATTGTTCTTTGGACACTTTTTCTCTTCATCTGTAAACCTTAATAAAATGTTTGAACAAGAAAAAAGATGGCACCTGCCAAAGAACAGTAGGGGGAGGGCTGCCCAAGCTTCCATCTCCTGCACAATATTGGTTATTAGTGGGAGGGGGTAGTTAAGTACAAAGATGATGGTTCTCCTCCAATCCATATACCCAAGTCAGATAATGATTGGCAATGCTAAATGGGGAAGATAGTCTCCATTTAGCTGACTCACGAGGGTTTAAGGGTAGGATTTCGCTCTTATCAAAATTGATTCTTAACCCAGAGCAGAGTCTAAAAGCCGCAAACAATTCCTGAAGTTTGTTAAAGTCTGATAAAGGATTAGAAGAAAACAATAATATATCATCAGCGAACAGGGCTTAGCAGAAGATTTGATTGCCAATAATGATGCCGCTGATTCCCTCCTTCAAATTAAGTATTCTGGATAGTGGCTCAATTGCAATGTTAAAAAGAAGAGGGGAGAGGGGGCACCCCTGTCTTGTGCCTTTAGTTAGAGGGATGGTATCAGAAATAAAGTCTGGAGTGACTAAGCGAGCGTAAGGGGATGCATAGATCTGTCTGATAAAGTCTAAGACTGGGCCCGAGAAGCGAAATCTCGTCATTACCATGAAAAACCAAGAGAAATGAACGTTATCGAAGGCCTTTTCAGCATCGAGAGAGATAATAGTTATGTCTTGGTCTAGATGGGATTTTGCATGTTCTAGCACTAGCAGAATCCTGCGGATATTCAAGGCAGCAGGGTGCCCCGCAACAAATCCTGATTGAGCAGGGTGTAGAATATCTGGAAGGAGTGGTGCTAGTCGGGACGCTACTATTCTGGAAAGGATTTTACATTGATATTGATCAATGAAATTGGCCTATAAGATCCTGGGTGTAAGGGATCTTTCCCTTTCTTGGATAAAATTTATTGTGGGCCTGGGATCCTGTGGGAAGATATGGCCCACGGTCCCAAATTCCCTTAACTCGTGTTAATGTGTCTGGGATAAATTCACTAGTAAGTTTGTAAAATTCGACAGTATAGCCATCAGGGCCCGAGTCCTTATCCATAGTGAGGGATTTGATGCAGCACTTCCTCCAGGGAGATGGGGGTATTAAGATCTTTCAGTTGATCTGAAGTAAGTTGGGCTAAGCGCACTCTAGGCAGGAGCACCATGGCTTTTTCTTGGTCTATAGGATCCTCTGAGCACAGAGAGGTTTATTATTCCATAAGCAGTTTACTGCCTTCCGCAGGTGTGGTAACAAGAGAACCCGTAGGATTTTTCAAAGTAGATATGTAGGTTGGTCATCTGGGACAAGAGCAGAGTTTGGCCATGAGTTTGCAAGCTTTGTTACCAAATCTGTAGTAGAATATGAGAGTTTAGCTGTTTCCTGTTGTTGTACCCACAACAAGTTTTGGTTCTCAAGTTGCCAGGCCTTTATAGTGGCTATGGTGCATGACTGCAATAGAGCCTTGTGTGCCAATCAGAGGGTATCACTGGTCTGTTGGAATTGTTGCCTGGAGTGTTTTTTAAATTGAGAAGTGTAAGAAATAATCTTCCCTCTAAGGTAGACTTTACCGCTTCCCAAAAAAGATTGATGATAGGATATTGATCTTTCTGAATACGGATTTTATGCAGAAGTTGATCATTGTATAGTTGGCAGGAATAATTGTTAGATTCTGTAAGATGAGCACAGAGGGGGAAGTAATTTAGGGGATACATGCACCCACCCATAGGAAGGGAATTATATCCTATCAAGAGATACCATAATTGAGTGCCACCTTTAATTGTCATGTGATATTGTTTGGCTACAGTACTTTGGGAAGGATGTGGCCGCTTCCTTGGTGACAGAACTGGTTAATTCCTAAGTTGCACTTGGGAGTTTCCAATCTTTTAGGACAGACACTTCGAAAGCTGGGAGAGCATTCAAGAAATGTGTGCACACAAGTAGTACCACTGGTAGCGTTTAGATGCTTGTGAGTACAAGTACCACTGGTACCGTGTCAAGGCTCATCAGTACAGTTTTTGGTAGGTAGGGAGTAAGAATAATAGGGAAGAATGAAACATAGTGTCAGTATAGTTTAGGGAACTCTCTTCAATATGCTCAGAGAAACAAATAATTTCATGTACATTGCTTGTTTTATATTTAAAGTGATAAATGCTTAAGTTTAATGTATGAAAATAGATTTGCTAAGTAGTTGCAATAAGTCCCTCAAGCCTGTCAAGACGGATAGTGGGGAAACCTGATGAAGTGGGCAGGCAAGAGGGTCAGTGGTAGTATACTTTTCTGTGTGTAGTGCTTTAAGAGGATTGAATCTCAAGTTTGGGAATGGTTTCACAGTTGCTATTTCAGCGACTCCCTTAGCAAAGCACACAGAAATACATAGACCCGCTCGCATAATCTGCTATTTTTGCTTTAAGAATGGGCAAGTCCCACGGTAAGGGGATTAAGCTGTCCTCGATACCACCAAAGCCTGTGTGTAAAGTGTTAAGAATTAACAAACAGAAGCATAAATTATTAAATAGATTGCTTAAAGCAACATAACTCTCTAAGTCACCACAGACAGAAATGAAACATGCAAGGAATTTGTTGCTAGGGTATCATTTTATGACTATTTTTATAATATTCCATGGGTGGACATTCTGGTAGAGTGGAGTGAAAATATGGGATCCTCCAACCCATTTCCCATGATGGATCTCATGATGTGTTTCACATGAACATGATCAGAGTTTTATGTTTGGGGAAAAGAATCTATTTCTTTTCTTTGACCCTAATCCAGCTTGGGACATGGAGTTTGAGTCCCACAAACCCCTTTAAACAGCCACCCCCATATACTCTGGTGTATCCCAATCTATCAAGGGTACATGATTTGAATGAAATCATGAGATAGTATAGGGCATCTCAGCAACAGCAAAGACTATTTCTGTCCAGTCTTGAGTTTCTATAGCCCCTATAAGACGGACAGCTCGTCCGGATCCAGCTCACTCACCTGACTCATCCCAAGTTGATTCTGAACTTGTGTTGTACATAATAGACATGGAAATTGGAAGATGTAAGTTGCCCCCCCCCCCCTCATGCTTTGGTGCATTCAGGGGTTGCCCCAGTCCTGGCTCTTACTGTGCGCAGCCTGGAGTTCAGTGGCAGACAGCAATTTGCGCAGCAAGAACACTGGCAGTGTAAAAAGAGGAACTACATTTCAGTCTGACAGGACTTGCAGTGCTGAGAGCCGAGATCAGTCCTGAGATCAGTTCCGACATAAAGGAGAGCATTCCACAAATATGCAGCTGTTCCCTCCGTACTAATGTGTGCTCCGCAAGTTTCATTCCCATATATTGTTATGGGTTATGATATTGCATTAGAACCAATGCACAGTCAAGAGTTAAATGACATTATAAAAAATAGTCCTGACCTGCGCCATGACTCATCAGCTACCATTAGTACAGAATGAAATTAATGCCTTTTTGAATACAATTGGGGATTCCCTTGCCCAGTGTAAATAAAACATTGAGATATTAGAAGCCCTTAAATTGACCACATGAATGTACCCATGCTAGTAAACCCATGACCCCAGGATTGGTCAGTATTTCCATAGATGAATGCGTGTTAGCACATATGGAGTATTTCCTTTTTTTTGGTCGAGGATGCTAGAAGCTGTTCTCTAAAAGCTTTCGGAAATTAAAGCCCCTTTGCAATTCAGTGTCTGTCAAGGATAACTTAGAGGAAGTACAGCCATACACAAGGGGATGCAGGACATATTTGTAGAGCAGGTGCAGCAATTATTAAAATAATGCAGCTTTATTTACACTGTTTTGCACTAATATTTAAACCTAAGGTTGTAATACCCCTTAAAAAATATTCTTGCTTGTACAGTCAGAAGTTTAGAAAAAAGAACATTTTTCATTTTATACAGAGAAAGAGGAAGTCTTGTTGTAACCACAAAGGCTAGAGTCTGCAACAGACTGACGGTTTAGTTAGCAAAGCTAAAGATTTTAAAACAGGTTTGTATAATATATATATATATATATATATATATATATATATATATATATATGTATATGTTTATAAATTTACAGTATGTTTTATTATATGTTATACATTTTCTGGCTTTTGATTTTGTCTGATTGTTGAGAAATCTCCAACAACTATTGGTAATTATGGATTGTGTTGGGCAGATATTAAGCCCATGCCAAAGGCACAATTTAATTGGAATTATATATGTGAAATGTGACATCACTACTAAATTATATGTATTTAATGGCACCAAAATTCCTCTCCAGAGGAACCTGATCAGATAAATTTTAATCTTAAGAAAATTTAAATTGCAGTTTAAAGGAGAAGTGAAGTGTAAAATAGTGTTAATGAAGGTGTAGAGTTCCCGCCTTAAAAATAATGTCTTTCTTTGATTAAAATGTTTTGTGAAATTGCAGAAGTTAGTTTACTTCAGTCACTCTGAGAACACAAGGGAAGTGACGAGACTGAATTAAAGTGTCAAGAAATGCTCAAAATACAGGAGATATATACATATATATATATATATATATATATATATATATATATATATATATATATATATATATATTTGCAAAATATCTTTATTAGGCTAGAGAAAATGAAAGTGGATTTTGAATATAATGTGGTGAATTAATAATAGCTGGAATTTACAGTCATAATTCAATTATCTGAGTCTGATTTACATTTAAGCCCCTAATTAATACTTTTTATTGGCAGTGCCTGTGGTCACATGGATGCAGGTTTGGGGGGCGTTTTTGTATTAGATTAGTATAATTGTTCTGAACTTACTCCAATGTGTACACTAAATGGCATTGGGGTATTTTCTTTTTGTATTTAAAGGAACCTAAAATGAGAAATGATGATGACATGTTATCAATCAATGTTGCTTATTTTTTCAAATAAATAGGACTTAATTCTATTACATATAATGTCGCCATGTTTGTGCTTTATATTTAATATTAGAATGTATCGTTAAAATAGATATGAGTATATTCTTGTCAATACAATCATCTAATTTGTCTCCAATGTTCTACCCCTGACAGTGCATTTCATTGTGCATATATCACCGAAGAATATATATTGGTTAATTTGAACTCCCAATTAAGGGTTAATTATGAAAAAAAAAAGACATGATATGTTTTGAATTATTGTGACAATAAGCCCATTTGTTACACACAAACATTGCCTGTTACAAAACAGAGGGAATGGTTTATTTGTGCAAATGTTTTTTAAATTGTGTTTCAGGTCTTAAACGAGTTCTAAAATCTGTGTATACAGCCCCCAAAACCAGATAAAAAAGGGGGGTGGTGGATAAGGCTTGGTTGCAAAAGTAGATGTAGCAAGAAATGTGGAAATATTTTTAAGCCATAATGCTCAGAAGTGGTGGTTAAGAAAGAAAAGTGAAAGTAACTTAATGTTGACATTGTGTAATGTATGTCTTAGTTTACTGTTGAAGAACAAAATATATATTTTGATAATATGGATTTGATACATATATAAAAGGAGGTGTTTTACGTAAAATATATGAGATTGTTTGAAATGGAAGGGCCATATGAATGAAGGAATGAGAAGGTGTTTCATTATTTTAAGGAAAACAAGAATCAAGGCAGAATAATAATGCAATAGTGTTGGGTTCAATGAATTCACAAGATCTACCATTTAATCAGTTAAATACCTAAGACAATGGTTTTCTGTGTATGTTTAAAAATGTTAACAAACATCTGTTTACTTCATGAAATATTGTATTCTCTTATTGTGGAAGTAAAATGTTGCTAAGCCCCTGTTACCTAAGGAGGAAAGCTGAATTAAGCCTAATGAAAAAAATAAAGGGGTATTTCTGCGAAATTGATAAATATGGAAAAGATGTTTGAAAAAATTAAATAAACAAGCAGCTAGCACAAGATCCACAGACAGTGACCAAAGAGTACTAATATTCCCAAAAAGTGCAGCGCTAAACTTAAAATATGATCATAAATATAGTGACACAATTATCATACAAGTGGTATTGTGAAAAATAACATGTAAAAAAAATATAAAGTGTCTAAAGATCCAAGGAAAAAGTTCAAAGTAAAAACGAATCCAAAAAAATGATTGTGATAAATAGTCCTTCCTCCTGTGACACCCAGGGATTGTGTAAGATGGGGACACCACAGTGCACAAATGAGGGTAGCAGCTTACCAAAAAGCCGTGGCTACTCAACTTAATGAGAAAGCCTCGCCAGATAAAGTATATCTCAGGGATATCAAGAAGCCATAGGTAGCGCCGTAGAAGATTGATTCCTCAAAGGAGCTCCATAGTGGTCAGATGAATATATAGGAAAAATTGTACAAAAGACCATAGCGTAACCTCAGGGACAATTTCTAAGTTTACGTCGTAATTGTACCCGGCTTGATGACTTTGTCCAACAGGCTGATGCCCTCAAATAAAAATTTCTGGACAGGGGCTATGACGCTGCCCAACTGGACACTGTTATCAAGGATACAGCAGCAATAGATAGGTCCTCCCTACTAGTTCCTAGTTTAAAGAGGAATGACAATCAAAATTTAAAAAATTTGTTTGTCACCTCTTTTTCGACACAACATTTTCTGATAAAAAACATCATGAGGAAACATTGGAAAGTCATTAAAAATGACCGCATTCTGGGCCCTATCCTATCTGATCATCCTAAAGTGATCTTTAGAGGTGCTCCTTCACTGAGGCATAAGATCGCTCAGAACGTGATTGAAAGACCAATTCAACCCTCCTTTTTTGGTGATTTTAAGGGATACTACCCTTGCCATAGATGCAAGATTTGTTCCCTTAACTCCTTTAACCGCTTTACCCCCAGCCCTATTTCGGACACTTTTTGTTCACAAGTTAAAACCAGTATTTTTTCCTAGAAAACTACTTAGAACCCCCAAACATTATATATATTTTTTTAGCAAAGACTCTGGAGAATAAAATGTCGGTCATTGCAAAAATTTTTGTCACGCGGTATTTGCGCAGCGGTCTTTAAAACGCCATTTGTTTGGAAAAAATGTGAAAAATCACATTTCACTGCATTTAAAAAATACTAAACAGTAAAGTTAGCCCATTTTTTTTGTATATTGTGAAAGATGATGTCACGCCGAGTAAATAGATACCAAACATGTTACGGTTTAAAATTGCGCCCCCCCGTGGGATGGCGACAAACTACGGTCAATAGAGATCTCAATCTGCGACGCTTTAAATTTATTTAACGGTTACCAGTTTAGAGTTAGAGTGTAGCTCTTTTTTTTAAATTATTGTCCACGCTCTGGCGATCGCGGCGATACCTCACATGTGTGGTTTGAACAGCGATTTCATTTGCGGCTCGACTTGCGTATACGTTTTTTTTTGTGCGTGAGCTAACGGTGACGGGGGCGGCTAATTTTTTTTTTTTTTCCTATTTATTTTTTCTTTTTTTTTAACTTTATTACAGTTTTTTTTTTAAAAAAAATCTAATCACTTTTATTGCTGTCACAAGCAACGTAAACATCCCTTGTGACACCAATATGTGTGACAGGTACACTTTATGGAGGGATCGAGGGTCTAAAAGACCCTGGACCCCTCCACTACACTTCCCTGTATGCAAAACACCAAAAACGGCATTTTTGCATACAGCCGTTTTTCAAATCTGCCGCCTTTTGCAGCACGGTAACCCGGATGTGACGTCATGGACGCCGCCTCCGGGTTACGTCATCGGAGACCCGATCGATGCCGTTTCTGGCATTCATCGGGACTCCATCCAGCCGGCGGACACGCCGGCTGGGTGCTCGGGGCTCCCGGTGGGACGGGAGCCCCGAGCAAAGCCGCGGTAGGCGGCGGGAGGGGGGGGGACGTCCCCTCCCGCCCCCCCGGGTAACGATCGAGCGGCTCCCGAGCCGCATCGATCGTTACCGACGGAAAGCCAACCGTCGGCTTCAAACAACGGTACCGGGATGATGCCTCTAACTAGAGGCATCATCCCGGTATAACCACTCAAAGTCAGCCGACGTAGATCTATGTGGCTGGTCGTTAAGTGGTTAAAGAAAGAAAAATTTACAAATTTGTATCATTGAGCACAGGCCGTGAATACAGCATCAATACTTTCATCACTTGTTCATCCACTAATGTTGTTTACCTATTACAATGTTTATGTGGTAAACGATATGTGGGACGCACCACTAGAAAGATGCAGATTAGGTTGGGAGAACATGTAGGGAACATCAAGAAGGGTTTCCCTGGACACAGCGTGTCTAAACATTATGACCTGTGTCACCAAAAAAACCCAAAAAAGACTTTGTTCATAGCCATTGATAAATTTTCACCCCATTGGAGAGGATCCAATGTTAGGCGTGAGATTTCACGAATGGAAACACGTTGGATTTATTCCCTTAAGACCTATGTCCCGTATGGGTAAACGTTGAATGGGATGTTAATTCTTTTATAAATAATAGTTGATTTTAACTTTCTTAGATTTTAACCTATTCTCGTGAATTTATCTCTGGTTTTTACATGATTTTATTGTTATGTTTTATTTATATTGATATGCATATGTCTTTCACTCATGTATTAATTAATTCTTTTACATGTTATGGGCATGTATGATATATACCCTGTGCGTTTTAAGAAATAATTTTCAAATTTATTATGTCCGCCATCACACTATTTTCTTCACATATTTTTTAATTTTTGATGTTCTAGTGGCTGTTATTGAATTTTTTTTGTTTTTTTCGATTTTTTATTTGGATTTATTTCACTGTCACAATATTCATATATTGTATTTTTAATTTTTTAAATAAGAACTTCATTGTTTTATTATTTATCACATAGTTTAAAGTCAATTCCAAATGGTGGCGTTGGTTTTCACCTTACATATACATTTAATCTTATTTATAAGCACGAGTCACTTTGTGTTATTCTAAGTTTATTCACTATTAAAAATGCCCCATCTCTTTTTTATGAGAATGAGACATATTTATTTTTGATATAAATTATCTTACATTCATTATTTGTTCTTATAATAATTTTTGCCCACATGATGGCGCTAACCTAAAGATATAGGTATTTTTTCATGATCATATGCACAGGTTTTTATACCATGCAAGACCCATATAATATTTATATTATGTGCTATTATAAGGTTTAAGCATTGGACAAATTCCTTCATTCTATGATGAATTAGATTTTCCTGAATTTAGTCCATTCCTTTCTGCTCACATATAAATAAGGCACAATTCATTTTGTCTTTGTTTTAAAGTGTTGGGCGTATACGTACGCTACTCAATTTTTCTTGTGTTGATTCGACATGTATCTCTCCGCCTTTGCATTAGCGCGATAGGCTGAGCCATTTTTCATTCACCTTACGGTCCGTGTGACGTGTGGGTGTGGTTTCCGCCTCCGCCCTTCTATTATTGGCTGAGATGCATGCCGCTCATTCTGCTCAAGGGGGTATATGGCGTGTGTCTTGTGTCTGGTAGTCACGCCCAGACGACGTCTTTTGATGACGAAACGTTGGCGACTCCAGACGCAACGTCCACACGCCCCTTCTCTGAGCCGGCTGTTTGTCTACGCTGATGAGTTATTTGAGGGACGCCGCGATTGTATCTCCAGCTACTGTTCTACATGTGTTCATATGTGCTACATCCATGTGAGTAATTTTCTTTAATAAACACCTTCAATATTTACTTACTTAATTCATTACTGTTTTATTCTAGGTCAGAATATGTGTTAAGTAAGGTGTTCTGCTCTGGGACCCCCTGGTTCCAATCCTGCTGCGTATATTAGGTTTGAGAAAGATGTTCAATTGAATATGTATTGAATCTTTACATATCTAGTAATAGAAACTGCTAGGAAACATTTTATCTCTGTATTCTTGCTGGATTTATACTTGAATTCTTAGAATGGCAGAACATTGTTTTTAACACCCCAAAAAGTTAAGAAATTGTAAAAAACAACAAAACAACAGGAGGTCCTGGGATGTCCAAAAGCTTTGCCAAGCCATCACCCTTGTTTGACATGTCTCCACTCTTCATTGCTGAAGGTTAAAGGAGGACTTCTGCTAGAAAAGGTTCCTGTGAAAACCTGGAGGAAGAGCCATGGTGCCAACCCAAGGCCTGAGAGTTCCAGTTAACACCACAAGAGAGATCTGAGGTACCAGCCCAAAGACCTAGTCCGGAGGAGGTTTGTTGCTCTGCCAGTCTGTTGGTGAATGTCAAGTTCTGTCCTTTCCCTTACTGGGAGTAGAGAACCTTCTAATTGCATGAGTGGGTACAGAATCAAAGTTTGGAAGGGTTTGTATAAGTTTAGGAAATTACCTTAAAGAGTGAAATAATGTGGACTTTGTAATTTGGAAATGTATGGACATTCGCAAGCCATACAAGACAGACTCTTTTTTGTGTTATTTTCTATTTTTGCTGAGGACTATTTTTATCCATCTAAAGACTGTCACGCCCCCTTCCCCCTTTAATCTTTCATAGACACTTTGCTAGATCTTGTCATCTACTAATTTGGGAATATGCTGCATTCAAATTTGTTATGTATATGATTTCAAAAATGATATCTAGGAAGGTGAAGCAGGTCAAGGAAGGTATGAAGAATGTGAGTTAGACTTGTATTAGTGTTCCTTTCAGGGACAAAAGGGGAGATTGATAGGATATTGATCTCTCTGAATATGGATTTTATCCAGAATTTGATCATTGTATTTGCTTTATGAATTTAAGGGAGGAGGACCACTTTAGACAATGAGATTATGTGTAACAGTGTGTAGAGGAAATGGCTTGCATAAGATTGAGGAATTGTCTTCTTTGTGTCCTAGCCAACCGCAGACTTAGACAATGTCTTTAGTGAGCAAGATTGTTTTTACCAAAAATATGTAGCAGTAAACAAATTGGCCTAAAATGTTAAAAAATTTTGATTTATAATTTTTTTTTTGAGAATGTCATATAGCAGAATGTGAAAAATATTGTTTTTTTTTTTTCAAAATTGTCGCTCTTTTTCTGTTTATAGCGCAAAAAATAAAAATTGCACAGGTGATCAAATACCACCAAAAGAAAGATCTATTTGAGGGGAAAAATGTATTTGGGTAGAGCATCGCACGATCGTGCAATTGTCTGTAAAGTAACGCAGTGCCAAATCACAAAATAGGGCCTGGTCATTAAGTGGGCAAATCCTTCCGGTCTTAAAGTGGTTAAACTAACTCTTTTTTTTAAAAAAAATTATGCACGCCCTGCCAGTGATTCTGCATTATACTTCCATATACTTAAAATGACTATGGCAGAATGTACCAAAGTACATTGGCTGTCATAATCTAATGTAAACACACACAGAAAGTGACAATACAAGGAGATATACAACAACATTTTTTGTATAAAAGTTTTAGTTTATGCACCCTGCACGGCATCAAAAATAGGTAAACCCGCCAGAGGGATTGTGACCATGAAACAAGTTATTAAAGATGGAAGACTCCCAGGGTTTGAGGCTCTCCAGTTTACGCATTCACTGCCTAGCACTATGGAATTTAGTTACCGGCAGCTTAGCCATGCTATGCGGGCTCAGGTCCAAGGCCCCGTTGTTTTGGAATCGGCCCCTTTGGAGAAAATGTTAACTTTTAAGGTTATAGGGAAAACTCTCTCTGCTATATATCTTATACTTTCAACAGATCATAGTCAGCCTCTTGAGAAAACCTATAATAAATGGAAGGAGGACATTCCAGACTTGACTGTTGAAGACTGGGAGGACTCGGTTAATAATTACATTCCCTCAATGATAGCGGCCAGGGATAGATTTATACAACTTAAATTCTTACACAGAGCATATTACACACCTCAACGTCTTGCTAGGATATACCCTATGAAGGATCCCTCCTTCACTAGATGTGGGCGTGAAATTGGTACCTTTTTACACGTTGTTTGGTCGTGCCCTGAGTTGGCATCCTTTTGGAAAGTGGTGACGGATACTATTGGGGAAATTTTTGATATTATGATTCCTTTGGACCCAAAGGTAACTCTACTGAGCAATCTTACAAAAGTGGATGGGGATAAATATGCTAAAATGTGCATTACGTTTACCCTGTTTTATGCCAGGAGAGAAATCCTTTTGCGATGGAAGTTACCTGAGTCTCCCACCCTGTCAACTTGGATAGCTGCCGTTACTAAGACACTTCCATTCTACCATTTTACATACGGTAATAGGAATTGCCCAAAAAAAATTGACAAAGTGTGGTCAGCCTGGATTGATGCTGTAGGGGTGCCAATGTCGCCTGCTCTACAATGATAGAAGCAGGAATTTATTAATTAATTGATAATTTTTTTTTTTTTGTTTCTTCTCCTCAAATTGTTTTGTTGATATTCCCCTTCCCTCTTCTCCCAATTTGTTTTTTTTTTTTTTTGTGTGTGTGTTTGTATGTATGGATAATTTTTTGTGTAGAGTAATGTATTGTAGTTGTAATTACCTGTTTTGTTTATATGTTTAATAATAAAAGAAACATTTATTTGTAAAAAAAAAAAAAAATAGGTAAACCATCCAAGATATGAAAACAATATTACTATTTATCAAACACTAGTATTTTTTTCTCTATTGTTTTGGATTCAACATAATCAGAGAAAACAGTTAACCCTTTGATCACCCCTGATGTTTAACCTCTTTCCAGCCAGTATCTTTAGTACAGTGATGGTGCATATTTTTAGCACTGGTCAGTGTATGAGTGTCACTGGTTCCCCAAAAAAAATATTTATAGTAGTCCAAAAACTAGTCAAAACCATAGAACTAGCCACACCATAGAATAAAAAAGCTCAGCTGTTCCCAAGTTCCCACAAAATAATGGATCCAGATGTTTCATTATACATTAGACATGTTGTAAATAAATAAAATTGATTACTTATACACTAATATAATTGATAACATAAAACTATTACTAAGTTTCTATTAAAAACTAATGCACATGGAAAAAAAAAAAACTAGTGATGAGCCGAACACCCCCCTGTTCGGTTCGCACCAGAAAACCGCCATCAGGGGGAAAAGTTTGTTTGAACAAACAAACTCCATTGAAGTCTATAGGACTTTGTAGGAGCGTGGGACATGCTCCTCCATCTTTATCCATTTAGTATCCATTTTGTATATCTATGTGTTTAAACTCCATTCTGCACATATCTCGCAATTGACCAGTATAGCATGTTCTAATTATACTATCATGTTTCCTGTAGAATACTGTCGCCTTATAGTTTAGTTCCTCTTTATGAGGATCAGATCAGAAATGTCTAAGCTTTCTTTATTAACCAATAGAATTTACTGAATATGTTAATGCCTGTAAATGGAGCGTGTTTCCTATAGCTTGAAATTGATTAGTTTATACCCCCTTATAAGGAATGTACCCTAGACACCCCCCCCCCTTTTACTGTGCATCCTGTATTCTTTGTATAAAGATCTCTAGATATGTATTAAACAGACGAGAAGTCCTTTGTACCACACGCGGACTACTTGATTTTATTCCAGTGGCAAAGGACTCTTCCGGAGGCTCCGCTCTTACATAGAACAGATTAGACTTAACTATAGTGGGGATGGGATTGACCAAATCGCTAACAGACTTGAACGTCAAAAATCAAAAGTTCTCATTTTGAAGGCTTAAATGCAAGTTATTTCCCCCAAAAATTGTATGGGGGTCCGGGTACTGACCTGGGGAACATGTACCAATGCAATTTTTCTTTTTTTTTTTTTTAAACTATCGTTTTTAAAGGAGCAGTGATTTACTGATTTTAATGAGGCTTAAAGTGAAACTATAAAAATGAAAAATTTCTTTAAATATTGTGCCTGGGGGGTCCCCTTAATGTGCCTGTAAAGTAGCCTATCTCTATGATGTATGTAGCCTGCTGCAGCAATACTGACATTTCAAAAGGAAAAAATGTCATATACAAATATACATACAAATTGAAATTGCAAGTACTTGTCTTACAGGAGCAGGAAAATTGGGCCTTGGTTGTTGGTGGTGCCTGAACACCGTAACCCCCTCACAGTTACTCTTGCTGGGTGCAGGAACGGGACCTGCTGGTAAGTATTCCATACAAATTTGAAATCGCATGTACTTGTCATACAGGTGCAGAAAAATTGGGCCTTGGTTGTTGGTGGTGCCTGAACACCGTAACCCCTCACAGTTACTCTTGCTGGGTGCAGAAACGGGCCCTGCTGGCAATAATTCCATACGAATTTGAAATTGGCAAAGATCAAGTGTTGTATGTGTTCTTATCAGTGATCTAGTGGGGACGCTGTGCTGTCATCTGACCTGGCCAAGGTTGGGTGTCAGCTATGCAAACCTGCCTGAGTGATGGGGACCTGGAAGGTTAGTATTGGCAGGAAATGAAACTGAAATTGGTCCTTTGGTGTTGGTGGTACCTGAAAACCGTAACCCCTCACAGTTACTCTTGCTGGGTGCAGGAACGGGACCTGCTGGTAAGAATTCCATACAAATTTGAAATTGCATGTACTTGTCATATAGGTGCAAAAACCATAACCCCTCACAGTTACTCTTGCTAGGCGCAGGGCACAGGGACGGGGCCTGCTGGTAAAAATTACATACAAAATTTAAATTGTATGCACCTGTCATACAAGTGCAGAAAAATTAGGCCTTGGGTGTTCATGGTGATCTAAACCAAAAACATTGTTGGAAGATAGCAGAATCAAGGTTGAGGAATAGGATAGCTGCTGTTGATCCAGGACTGATTCAATTTGATAAAAGTCAGCTGGTCAACAGAGTCTGTGGACAGACGCACTCTTTTGTTCATCACAAAACCTCCAGCAGCACTGAAAATCCATTCAGAAAGCATGCTGGAAGCAGGACAGGTCAGTAGCTCCAATGCATATTGAGCAAGTTCTGGCCAGTACCCAGAGGATGCTCAGTTGGAAAGGTTTCCAAATCTGCTCTTGCCCCTAGATAATCATGCACCATATGATGGAGACGCTGACGATGGTTGCTTAAACCTAACAGCTTTGGGTGCTGCTAAGAACTAAAGAACTGTTTAAAGGCATTGGTCAGCCGGCTGCCTTCTCCACCGCTCCTCCTTTGGCTTAACGATGCCTCAGGAACACGTCCAGAGAATGTTGACCTCCCAGTGTCTGGAAAGGTGTTACACTATTTTTTTCAAGGCCTCCTCAAGATATTTCATCCTCTGCTCCCTCTGCGAAGGCTGGATGAGCTCTGCAACTTTATCCTTGTAACGTGGATCAAGAAGGGTTGCCAACCAGTAATTGTCCCTCTCAGTGCCCTGCCTGGGCTTTTCCAGTTCTTTGTGCCTGGAAAATAGAGAATGACCATGGTGTCCAAAAAGCATTCTTTTTGAGCAAAAGCACTTTTAGACGAACTGGAAAACAGCGACAGCAAATTGGAGTTACTTGAAGAACTGAGTGATAGCGATTCATGGGAAAATTCGTCATCAGATATGGAAAGTGATGACAGCGACGATTCTGATGTCTCTTTCTGGCACATAGCTCCTTTGGAAATTCTGAAGAATCATTTGATATACTTCCCTAATTCCACAAGCTATGTGCCCGAAAGAGACATCAGAATCGTTGATGTCATCACTTTCCGTACCTGAGGATGAATTTTCCCACTAATCACTATCGCTCAGTTCTTCAAGTAACTCAGTTTCACTGTCGCTGTTTTCCAGTTCATCTAAAAGCTTTGCTAACTAAATACCAAAAGGCAGATCACATTCAGCAACTGTCCAGTGTTATCAAATTTTAAATGATGTAGGTTCCTTGATGGAAAACCCTCTTTTCATCAAATTAAATATAATTCCAACATTTCTATCATATCATTGTTTCCACTGTTTTTGGACAATCCTATACAGATCTTTAACAAAATTTATAGATATCCTAAAATTACCAGAAAGTAAATACATGGCAGTAATATTTGTAATCCTTTATGGTGAATACTTACTTTATTCTGTTTTTCTTGAGGGAAACGTTATATATTTTTTATCTGATCTTCTTTGTTTGCTGATATAACTATATTCTTCACCACATAATTAACAAAACACACAGAAAAAACACATAATGCAACTGTAGTTTTTGCATGCTTATAATGTAAGAGTTTGTATGTTACCAGAAATTTGTGGCCCTAACTAAGTTTATTTTGTTTATCCTACTTCGGAAGCATCACGATATGATCTAATGTTCCTATTATATCTATGTATGCCATGTATTTGTATTTGTATACAGGACAGCTACATCCTACTAAAGAAAATAAACGTGACGGAAACCAGCCAATTGAATGACAGCAAAAACAGCTCACTCTGCACTGCTTTTGCAATGTTTTCTGCTTGTAAATACCATACACAAAAAGTTTTCATTTAGTTACAAAGGATGCAGCTAAATCTTTAGATGATAAAGCTAGACTAAACACAGTAATTAATTTTTAATTACATTTATTTCTTATCATTGTCTATTATTTGTCTATTGTAAATGAAGCAAAGACATCATGACTGCATTTTAACTAAAGAAGTAATGCAATTATGGACAATGATCATTATAGTTCGTGACCTTTATCTCTAACTCAAAACAGGAAATCCTAGGATTTATGGCATTAAGATATTTGGCATAAAATGAAAATGGTCATAGATTTAATTAAATTGTAAGCTATTGTTAAAAAGAAAGGTCATACCAAGAAAATGTCACTTCGGAAGTATATTAGTAGCTACCCTCCAGTGTTATTTGCATGTAAAATGTATACTTTGTACTTGACATTTAGGAAATTGGAATTGCTTATTATGGATGATTGAACACTTTCTCCTCTTGTGTTACATTTGTTCATATTATATGTTCATCTTACATGTGGTGTTGCCATGCATGATTGGAGAACACATTTCATGATCCTTAAAACATGCAATTAGGAACTATTAATATTATTATTTTATTATTAATAATAATAATAATAATCATATTAATAATAATCATCATATTAGGTCATTTGTATCTACATTGTAAACTTTTATGTGCAAGACTATTACTTCTATTGGATTTTTCCTGTGTATGTCTTGTTATGAAACTGCCTGTAAGCACTCTTTACAATGTTTTTGTGAGTCTGTTTTATTTGCTCCTATGTACAATATATTATTTACCTTGTACAAAACAGAAATAATGATAATGGCTCTAGGTAAATAATTACATACATATTTTAAGGTTTTCACCAATTTCTGCTCATGTATAACAAACAATCTATTTAAACATATATTGATTTTAAATATAAAATGAAAGGACAAAACGAGAAGGTGTTCACATGAGAGCCAGTCCAGTACATCCAAACCGATGCCTTAATATATATAAGGTATATAGTATATATATATAGGGATGATTTTCATATTTACAGAGTTGGACAAAATAAGAAAACATATTCTACATTTAAAGACTAAATACAAATTTCAATTGTAAATATAGGATTTAATAAATTGATTACCAATTTGTAAAATGTAGGGAAAAAAAAGGTTTTGTCAGCTAGTACTTTTAACTGTACCATAGACTTTTCCAAGCAACTAGCAGAAATCCTAAAGAAACTATTTAGTCAGTGCCTGAGCTTCAGATGCATTGGTCAGAATGCCAGCAAATTATTTATTGTGTCAAGGGGGCTAGTCAAAAAATATTGGTAGTATATTCAAACTCCATGAGCAAAGAGAAATATAGTTTACAAGTTAAAAAAAGCATGTTGCCTTTTGTTGAGAATGTGTAAGATTTGATCTAAAACCTACATCAAGGGACAGCTGTTCCACCATCTTTACTGTATGTTTGAGAAATGTCCACACCAAGGGATTTTTTTTATTTTTTTTTAAATGTATTTATTGTTATCAAAATAGAAAAAGTACAAAACCATTGCATATAATAAAAAGACATAGATGTTTCCCAATTATATATACCTTCTACCCCCCCTAATTCCCTATTTCTCGCCCCCCATCTATGCACTAGTTGGTTTTCTCCTTTTCTTCACTCCATTTAGTATATCCACCCTCCTCCTCTTTATCATCCTCGTCCCATTTCCTTAGGTATTCTAGTGTTCTTATTCTCTCCACTCTCTGAACCTCAATCGCCTATGGTTGGTACTTCTTCTTTCTGCCAAAATAAGGGGATTAATCCTTTTGCGGCATTCATCAGGTGGGGTACCAGTGTAGCTTTGTATTGTCTTACGGACTTTTTTGTGCCATGGAATAAACAGTACCAGGATTCTTCCGGAATCTCTATTTCCGTGATTGTTTTAATTTGTACTAGAATTCCCTTCCAAAACGTTTTAATTTTTGGGCAATTCCACCATAAATGAGCCATTGTACCTACTTCTTTACATCCTCTCTAATAGTGTTTTGATTTCTCTTTTTGATAATTATGGGCTTTATCGGGGGTGATATACCATCTTATAATTCATTTCAGCTGTGTTCGCGTCTACTGTGGATCTGTGTATTAATTTTAAACTTTTTTCTAAATGAAAATCCTTATTCTGTGTTCCCAATTCCCTTTCCCATTTTTCGATGAATGGCGGTATCGCCGGTCCTGTCATATAAATCAACACACCAAGTAGTTGTGGGTATTTTTTGGACTTGGCCATGAACTTATGGGAGATGTTGTGAAATGTCTCCCCATCCTCATCTGAGGAGGAAGTCTCATCATCCTCAGACCCAGAAACTGTACCACTTTCATCCTAAGCTGGATCAATATTTTCAAACTACAAAAATCCTGGACTGTAAAGTAAGTTTATTCATCATAGGTTTATGTCTGAGATCTCCGTTCATTATCATATAACAATCTAAATGTCAGATTACATGCAAAAATATGCAAATGGGGATGTGGTGCATGTGTGTGTGGGGGTGGGCAGGTGGGGTTATGGCAACATTTTGTGGAAGGTTATGTGTGTTGGGTGATATGGTAATTAGGCTACATGGTTGTTGGTTGATAGTGGTGCTAGGTCTTTTTCTGTGTCACATAGGGGGAGTGGTGGTTTGCTTAGATGGCTTGGTTGTCTCTTGTTATCTGGATGGGTTGTGAGTGGTAGAAGCCATTGCTAGTCCCTCTCTTACGTTAAAGTGATATTTATTGATGTGTAGATGGATTTAGAGGTATTCTATTTTTGCAGCTGTGACCGTTTGGCTGGTCGCAGCCCCCATCTCCCTCTGGGTGGTCCAGTGCTTGAGAAGCCACCCCCCACGTATCTGGTGGGGGTTGGCCAATATGCCTTGTATGTGACATCTCCTTGAGGTATAGCAGTTTAGGCAAGCTGGATATATGTTTGTATTGTGGTAAGTCAATGGGTATATATTGTGATGTATTTTGGTGTATATAATATTGCAATACTTTTTGCACTCTAAAATGTTCTTCAACCTTTAGATACTTCCACGTATCAGAACAGACCAGCTGGATTAATAAGCATGTACTTTGCTGATTATTTTTAAAAAATGTTTTCGATATGGTTTGTATGATACGGATTGTAGTCATATTGGGGTTCATTAAAGGACCCTATAAGAAATCTTTTAATTAAATTGTAAAGGAAAAAAACTTTTTTTTATTGAATTGTGTTGCCTCCACGCTAATTTTGGAAATGTTTTTTTTTTTATTTTTTGTTGTTTCTAATAGACAGAATGTTAACAATGATAGAAATGTTTCTGATTCTTCATTGGCCTCTTCGGCTTCCTCTTTTCGCACAGGTTTGGCACCCTCCCATAGACATAGTACACAATCTGATTCTTCTATGAAATGCAAGAAATAATAATAAACAATTTATCTCATTTATCTCAAGGTGGTGGTAATTTAATTTAATTTATCTCAAGGTGGTGGTAATTCTGGTCACTCTACAAACTTTTCCCAGGCAACAAAAGTAGCCCGGATCTCTGTTTCCATGGGGTTGAGGCTCCTTCTGGAACTCGTAGTGGTGATGGTATTTCACAAGGAGGTTCTACATTACAAGTAGGTGGCACTAATTCTGGCACAATTATTAAAGCAAAGCATGCTTCTGATTTTTTAGGTTTAGACATTACATAGCAGACAGGGGACGTGTTGAGGACAGAAGACAGGAAGGGGCTCTCCATGGATCATTATGTTAAGAAGGTCAACCCAGGAGAGAAAGGGAACTTGAGGTAAATATTCTATCAGGCTCCACATTATCTCAGGACAAACTTGAGGTTCTACAGTATGGCCTTTCCACAAAAAAGGACTGAAAAATTTGATGCGACTAACCACTTGCCTACTTCCTGCCCAGCCCAACTTTCAGCTATCAGCTGAAAAATGAAAATTGTGCGGTTGTGCTACACTGTACCCATATTCAATTTTAATCATTTTTTTCCTACAAAAAGAGCTTTGTTTTGGTGGTATGTTACTATCACTGTTTTTTTTTTTATTATTATTATTTTTTTGCTAAATAAATAAAAAAAAAGACCAAAAAATGTAAAAAAAAAAAAAACCCAAAAAAATGTCATAGTTTGTTATAAAATTTTGAAACAGGTAAGTTTTCTCCTTCACTTATGTGCTTTGATGAGGCTGCCCTGATGGGCACTGATAGGCTGCACTGCTTGGCACAGATGGGGCGGCACTGATGGGCACTAATGAGGAGGCGCTGATGAGGCTGCACTGACAGGTGGCACTGAAGTGCACTGATAGGCAGCGGCAATAATGGACATTGATAGGTAGTGATGGACAAACATCGGCCGGGGCGGTTACCGAACGTTATCTGCAAACTTTCTCAAATGTTCGCGAACCGCAAATTCGCCGCGGGCACCATTGACTTTAATGGCAGGCGAACTTTAAAAACCTTCAGGTCATATTCGCAGCCACAAAATACTTACTAGCTGTGCACAAATAGTCCCACAACATGGACATAACAGAAGTATTGCTATTGTAAAAGTTGCCATAAATGTTTTTTTTTTTTTCAGCAAAATCAGCCAGAACTGACAGCAGCCGGTAAATACATGTCAAACACAAATAGGGTCCATTCACACGTCTGTAAAATGGGTCTGCATCTGTTCCACAATTTGGCAAAATGTTTACAGACCCATTGATTTTTAATTCCAAAAAGTCGGAAAAATTAGGCATTCACAGGATAAAGAAGTAAGTGTCGGCCAGTACAGGCCCCAAAAATTAGCCCACATGCGTTTACCTGACAGCAAAGAACGTTGTATTCTGTGGCTGAAGGTACATTAGGCATTCACAGGATAAATAAATAAGTGTCGCACAGTCCAGGCCCAAAAAATTAGCCCACTTGCGTTTACCGGACAGCTAAGAATGTTGTATTCTGTGGCTAAAGGTACATTAGGCATTCACAGGATACAGAAGTAAGTGTAGCCCGGCCATTACAGGCCCAAAAAATTAGCCCACAAGCGTTCACCTGACAGCTAAGAACGTTGTATTCTGTGGCTGGAGGTACATTAGGCATTGACAGGATAAATAATTGTCGGTCATGAAAAGCCCCAAAATTAGGCATTCAATGGACATAAAAGGCCTTTTATGCCGCTGTATTTACCGAAGACAAGGACCATGAATTGTTATCAAACATGGTCTACTGGTCACATGTGTTGAATTCCTCTGAGATTCATGCCTCATTCATTTTTATAAATGTGAGGTAGTCAACACTGTCATGAGCTAGGCGCGTGTGCTTATCGGTCACGATCCCCCCTTCTGCGCTGAACGTCCTTTCGGACAGGACACTGGACGGGGGCAAGCCATCAGTTCTATTGCAAATTGTGCAAGCTCTGGCCAGAGGTCAAGCCTGCCCACACAGTAGTCCAGGGGTTCATCACTGCTCAGAGTGTCCACATTGGCAGTTATACCGATGTAGTCAGACACCTGTCGGTCTAGGCGTTCCCTGATGCTGGATCCGGAGTACAGCTGTTGATGGGTAGGCTGAAAGAATGATCTCATATCAGAAGTGACCAACACATCTTCAAAACGCCCTCTTCTTGCAGGCACTGTTGAATTGGTACCCGCAATTGTTTCTCTGTGAGTGGAAATTCCTCTGCCAGCGCACGCAAAAGCAGAATGCAGCATTTCTCGAAGCAAGGCCTGGAAGTGCTGCATTCTTACCGCCCTTTGTGATGGTGGTAACATTTCTGGCATTTTTTGTTTGTACCGGGGGTCTAAGTACGTTGCCTCCCAGTACTGGTCCTTACCCTTTATGCTTTTTATACGGGGGACCCCCTTAAAACACTGGAGCATGAAATCCCCCATTTGCACTAAACTGGAAGTGATGTAGTGGCCTGGCTCCTGCTCATCATCCAGGATAATGTCGTCCTTGTTCTCCTCCCCCCATTCACGGACAACACCAGGGATCCCAGAAAGGTTTAAAGCATGCTCGTCTTGCTCCTCCTCATCCGCCCTGGCACCATCCTCCTCTGACTCCTCTTCAGACTCCTGTTGTTGACTTGTCTCAGATGGAGTAGTAGCCCTTGGGAATTCATCCAACATTGCGACTTCTTCATCTTCCTGCTCCTGCTGCTCAATGGCTTGATCAATGACACAACACAATGCATGCTCCAGAAAGAAGGCGTAAGGTACGATGTCACAGGTGGCACCCTGGCCGCGACTGACCAGTTTGGTGATCTCATCAAAAAGCCACAGAAGTCTGCATGCGTCGCGCATGAGCAGCCACTGGCGAGGTGAAAAAACCCAAGCTCCCCAGGACCTGTCCGCCGCAGAGTTCGTACAGGTAGTCATTAACTGCACGTTTCTGCTGGAGCAGCCTACCAAGCATATACAAGGTTGAGTTCCATTGCGTCAGGCAGTCACAAATAAGACGCCTGACGGGCAGGTTGTGTCACCGCTGAATGTCAGCAAGGCGAGCCATGGCTGTGTAAGATCTTCTGAAATGACCCGAGATTTTCCTGGCCTGCCGCAAAACGTCCTTGACCCCAGGGTATTTGGCAACAAATCGCTGCACGACCAAGTTCAGGACGTGTGCCATGCATGGCACGTGTGTAATTTTGCCCAACAGATAAAGGTACATTAGGCATTCACAGGATACAGAAATAAGTGTCGGCCATAAAAGGCCCCAAAAATTAGCCCACATGGGTTTTCCTGACAGCTAAGTACATAGGAATTCTGTGGCTGAAGGTACATTAGGCATTCACAGGATACAGAAGTAAGTGTCGGCCAGTATAGGCCCCAAAAAATAGCCCACATGGGTTTACCTGACAGCTAAGAACATTGTATTCTGTGGCTGAAGGTACATTAGGCATACACAGGATAAAGAAGTAAGTATCAGCCAGTATAGGCCCCAAAAATTAGCCCACATGGGTTTAACTGACAGCAAAGAACATAGTATTTAATGGCTGGAGGTATATTAGGCATTCACACAGGATACAGAAGTACGTGTCGGCCTGTATAGGCCCCAAAAATTAGCTCACATGGGTTTAACTGACAGCAAAGAACGTAGTATTTGATGGCTGGAGGTACATTAGGCATTCACACAGGATACAGAAGTAAGTGTCGGCCTGTATAGGTCCCAAAAATTAGCTCACATGGGTTTAACCGACAGCAAAGAACGTAGTGTATTTGATGGCTGGAGGTACATTAGGCATTCACAGTATACAGAAGTAAGTTTGTAAACAGTGTGAAGGCGCTTAGTCCGACAAAAAGTGGAAAGGCTAAAAAATATTATATCTGCTGCCCCAGAATTTTAAAAGTATGAAACTAATAAAAATGATTATAGATGACAGATTTGAGAGGCGCTGATATAAAAACTGTTATATCACTTTACTGTAAATATTAAAAATATATACTTAAGAAAATGATGAAGTGTATATGATAAACAGTGTTACATATAAGCATGAAGCGGATACAGTGCTACATATAAACATTAATCGGATGAACATCAATATCAAAAAATGAATTGATGTGCAATTGTGCAATATGTGCAAATGACACATTAAAATAAATATATAAATTGTATAATATATATATGAATAAATTGTATAATATATATAAATTGTATATAAAGACTAATAAAGTGCTATGGTGTGACACTAATAGTCAAAAAAAGTATGACTCAAAGTGACAAAGTGTGAATCACACAAAAGTGATGGTTAACCGTGCAAATAATGTGCTCTTATGAACAATGGTAAAGTCCATATAGGGGTATTAAAGGTGGACAAGAAGTGTCTTGTAAGGTGAACTAAAATCATCCAGGTGTACTCAATCTGTGATTCAGTGATCCAGTGAGTAGTGTTGAACGAACACGGATGGTATTATTCGTGTTCGTACCGAATAATTGGATTTTTGTTACCCGAACACGGACCCGAAAACTTTACTGTATGTTCGGGTTTAAAATCTGTGTTCGGGTCATTTTATTTCCTGTTTTGTATGTAATGGCGCGCTTTTAATGGTGGGCTTTCAACAGCCAATCAACAAGCGTTTAACTGGTGTGCCTTAAGCCATCCCAGCCATGCCTACTAATGTATTAGTAGCTGTGATTGGCCATCTGAAGCATGTGACCATGTCTTTATAAGTTCAAGAGCCCCAGCGCGCCGCGTCATTCTGCTGTAGTTTAGGGACAGAGCACACATCATACGTGCTGGCTGCTGATTAGGGACAGACAGTGATCCTGTGAAAAATTGTGTCCGAAAAGAATGTAGGGACAGGTCGGAGTGCAGGCAGGGAAAGTTATTAGAGCATTTTAGGGCCAGGCTGGAGATTAGGCAGGGTCAGTCTACATCGATTTTGCTGTGTGGGGGGTGGTGCAGTGAACGATCTTATTGAGCATATTAGGGACAGGCTGGAGATTAGGCAGGAACAGTCTACATCGATTTTGCTGTGTGGGGCCCACTGAGGAGGAGGAGGAGGAGGAGGGAGAAAAAAATCTATTTTTATCAGTCAGTTGTGTGCAGCGTTCATCAGCTATATTTTACTACAAGTTAAAAGGGATTTTTTTTTCCCCTTCATAGCCCTTCATAGCCTGTTTGCCGCAGTGCTGACTGTGACATAAGACACTGCTGTGTTTACATGTGCTATTGAGTGATTTTCAATTTTATACACTTTTTTCTATTCCACTATTCAATATACACCCTTTTGGGTTAAAAAAAATTAAATTGTGGCATAGTCTGTACTAATCTATTTAAAAATTACAAACTTAAAGGGGAATTTTCTTTTTTTTTCCCTTCATAGCCTGCTGCAGAGCTGACTGTGACATAAAACATAAGACACTGCTGTGTTCACATGTGCTATTGAAAAATCACCAATTTTATATCATATTTTCTATTCTGCTATTCAATCTACACCCTTTGGGGTAAAAATAATTAAATTACGGCATAGTCTGTATCGGTACATGTGAGATACACCTTCCAAGTTTTTGGGGCGCATCTTCCACCGCCGAGGATTGCAGGGTGCTTCAGTTTGCCTCCTGCCTGTTCCGAACTCCTCCTACTCCTCATCCTGCCTTTAGGGTACAAAAAATAGTAATCGGGGCCTAGTTTGGGTCTGTACGTGTGAGATAGATACACCTTTTTATATCATATTTTCTATTCCGCTATTCAATCTACACCCTTTGGGGTAAAAAGTATTAAATTGTGGCATAGTCTGTATCGGTACGTGTGAGATACACCTTTCCAATTTTTGGGGCGCATCTTACACCGCCGAGGATTGCAGGGTGCTTTAGTTTGCCTCCTGCCTGTTCCGAACTCCTCCTACTCCTCATCCTGCCTTTAGGGTACAAAAAATAGTAATCAGGGGCTAGTCTGGGTCTGTACGTGTGAGATAGATACACCTTTTGATATCATATTTTCTATTCCGCTATTCAATCTACACCCTTGGGGTAAAAAGAATTAAATTGCGGCATAGTCTGTATCGGTACGTGTGAGATACACCTTTCCAATTTTTGGGGGCGCATCTTACACCGCCGAGGATTGCAGGGTGCTTCAGTTTGCCTCCTGCCTGTTCCGAACTCCTCCTACTCCTCATCCTGCCTTTAGGGTACAAAAAATAGTAATCGGGGCCTAGTCTGGGTCTGTACGTGTGAGATAGATACACCTTTTGATATCATATTTTCTATTCCGCTATTCAATCTACACCCTTGGGGTAAAAAGAATTAAATTGCGGCATAGTCTGTATCGGTACGTATGAGATACACCTTTCCAATTTTTGGGGCGCATCTTCCACCGCCGAGGATTGCAGGGTGCTTCAGTTTGCCTCCTGCCTGTTACGAACTCCTCCTACTCCTCATACTGCCTTTAGGGTACAAAAAATAGTAATCGGGGCCTAGTCTGGGTCTGTACGTGTGAGATAGATACACCTTTTGATATCATATTTTCTATTCCGCTATTCAATCTACACCCTTGGGGTAAAAAGAATTAAATTGCGGCATAGTCTGTATCGGTACGTGTGAGATACACCTTTCCAATTTTTGGGGTGCATCTTCCACCACCGAGGATTGCAGGGTGCTTCAGTTTGCCTCCTGCCTATTCCGAACTCCTCCTACTCCTCATCCTGCCTTTAGGGTACAAAAAATAGTAATCGGGGCCTAGTCTGGGTCTGTACGTGTGAGATAGATACACCTTTTGTTATCATATTTTCTATTCCGCTATTCAATCTACACCCTTTGGGGTAAAAAGAATTAAATTGCGGCATAGTCTGTATCGGTACGTGTGAGATACACTTTTCCAATTTTTGGGGCGCATCTTACACCGCCGAGGATTGCAGGGTGCTTCAGTTTGCCTCCTGCCTGTTCCGAACTCCTCCTACTCCTCATCCTGCCTTTAGGGTACAAAAAATAGTAATCAGGGCCTAGTCTGGGTATGTACGTGTGAGATACACCTTTTGATATCATATTTTCTATTCCGCTATTCAATCTACACCCTTTGGGGTAAAAAGAATTAAATTGAAGCATAGTCTGTATCGGTACGTGTGAGATACACTTTTCCAATTTTTGGGGCGCATCTTACACCGCCGAGGATTGCAGGGTGCTTCAGTTTGCCTCCTGCCTTTTCCGAACTCCTCCTACTCCTCATCCTGCCTTTAGGGTACAAAAAATAGTAATCGGGGCCTAGTCTGGGTCTGTACGTGTGAGATAGATACACCTTTTGATATCATATTTTCTATTCCACTATTCAATCTACACCCTTGGGGTAAAAATAATTAAATTGTGGCATAGCCTGTATCGGTACGTGTGAGATACACCTTTCCAATTTTTGGGGTGCATCTTCCACCGCCGAGGATTGCAGGGTGCTTCAGTTTGCCTCCTGTTCCGAACTCCTCCTACTCCTCATCCTGCCTTTAGGGTACAAAAAATAGTAATCGGGGCCTAGTCTGGGTCTGTGCGTGTGAGATAGATACACCTTTTGATATCATATTTTCTATTCCGCTATTCAATCTACACCCTTTGGGGTAAAAAGAATTAAATTACGGCATAGTCTGTATCGGTATGTGTGAGATACACCTTCCAAAATTTGGGGCGCATCTTCCACCGCCGAGGATTGCAGGGTGCTTCAGTTTGCCTCCTGCCTGTTCCGAACTCCTCCTACTCCTCATCCTGCCTTTAGGGTACAAAAAATAGTAATCAGGGCCTAGTCTGGGTCTGTACGTGTGAGATACACCTTTTGATATCATATTTTCTATTCCGCTATTCAATCTACACCCTTTGGGGTAAAAAGAATTACATTTCGGCATAGTCTGTATCGGTACATGTGAGATACACCTTTCCAATTTTTGGGGCGCATCTTACACCGCCGAGGATTGCAGGGTGCTTCAGTTTGCCTCCTGCCTGTTCCGATCTCCTCCTACTCCTCATCCTGCCTTTAGGGTACAAAAAATAGTAATCGGGGCCTAGTCTGGGTCTGTACGTGTGAGATAGATACACCTTTTGATATCATATTTTCTATTCCGCTATTCAATCTACACCCTTGGGGTAAAAAGAATTAAATTGCGGCATAGTCTGTATCAGTACGTGTGAGATACACCTTTCCAATTTTTTGGGCGCATCTTACACCGCCGAGGATTGCAGGGTGTTTCAGTTTGCCTCCTGCCTGTTCCGAACTCCTCCTACTCCTCATCCTCATCCTGCCTTTAGGGTACAAAAAATTGTAATCGGGGCCTAGTCTGGGTTTGTACGTGTGAGATACACCTTTTGATATCATATTTTCTATTCCGCTATTCAATCTACACCCTTGGGGTAAAAAGAATTAAATTGCGGCATAGTCTGTATCGGTACGTGTGAGATACACCTTTCCAATTTTTTGGGTGCATCTTACACCGCCGAGGATTGCAGGGTGTTTCAGTTTGCCTCCTGCCTGTTCCGAACTCCTCCTACTCCTCATCCTCATCCTGCCTTTAGGGTACAAAAAATTGTAATCTGGGCCTAGTCTGTGTTTGTACGTGTGAGATACACCGTTTTATACATTTTTTTCTATTGCGCTATTCAATATACACCCTTTTGGGGTGAAAAAAATAAAATTACGGCATAGTCTGTATCAGTACATGTGAGATACACCTTTTTAAAATTGTTTGGCGCATCTCCTTCCACCGCTGAGGATTGCAGGGTGCTTCAGTTTGCCTTCTGTTCCGAACTCCTCCTACTCCTCTTCCTCATCCTCATCCTCCCTTTAGGGTACAAAAAATTGTAATCGGGGCCTAGTCTGTTATTGTACGTGTGAGATACACCATTTTATATCCTTTTTACTATTCCGCTATTCAATATACACCCTTTTGGGGTGAAAAAAATTAAATTGCGGCATACTTTGCATATTTGACTGTGAGATACACCCGTTGTATTTGTATACTGTTTTTCTATTCCGCTATTTATTAAACACCCTTTTGGGGTAAAAAAAATTAAATTGCGGCATAGCTTGCATATTTGACTGTGAGATACACCCGTGCGATACTGTTGTTGTTTTGTTCCGCTATTCAATAAACACCTTTCTAGGGCAAGATCATAAATTACGGAAATATGAGGAGATCGTCAAATAGGGGCCGTGGCCTGGGTCGTGGTGCTGCTGGTAGAGCTCCTGTTGCAAGGAGAGGACGTGGTCGATCTGTGCCAGCTACATGCACAAGTGAAACACCTTCCTCAAGTGTGAGTAGGCAGCAGTATTTGGTAGGGCATCATGCGCCTCTAGAAGTGATGAGGCCAGAACAAGTAGAGGCGATAGTAGATTGGTTTGCTGCTGACAGTGCCTCCAGTTCCTTCACATTGTCTCCCACCCAGTCTACTGCAGAAAGGTCAGAGTTGGCACCTGCAGCCGATGTCCAACCGTCTTTCACCTCACCCCCTTGCAAATCAGGCAAGCAGTCTGAGCCCCAAGTCATGCAGCAGTCTCTTCTTCTTTTTGATGACTCTGTCAGCAGGGTTTCCCAGGGCCATCCACCTAGCCCTGCCCCAGAAGTGGAAGAGATTGAGTGCAGCGATGCTCAACCACTTATTTCTCAAGATGAGTACATGGAAGGACCATCGCAGCTCGTCTTCGATGATGACGAAACGCAGGTGCCAACTGCTGCGGCACTCAGAATTGAGGAGAACGACAAAGAGGGCAGGGGTGAAGACTGGGTGGAAGATGATGTGGAGGACGATGAGGTCCTCGACCCCACATGGAATGAACGTCATGCAGGTGACCTGAGTAGTTTGGAGGAAGAAGCGGTGGTCGCACAGAGCCACCAGCACAGCAGAAGAGGGAGCAGGGTGCAGAAGCGGAGCGGCCGTGCCCTAGACACTACGCCTGCTACTGCCCAACACAGCAAGGGACCGAGCGCACCAAAGCCAGCTCAAAGGAGTTCTCTAGCGTGGAAGTTCTTCAGAAAATGTGCTGATGACAGGACATGAGTGGTTTGCACCCTGTGCAATCAGAGCCTGAAGCGAATCATAAACCTTCTCTACCTTAGCACAACCTGCATGATCAGGCATCTAAGTGCAAAGCACGAGCTGCAGTGGAGTAGACACCTTCAAAACTAAGAAAGGTCTCTGGCTCCTCCTGCTTCCCCTTCTGCTGCAGTCTCGGCCTCTTCATCCACCTCTGTAGTGATACCGGCACCTGCCACCCCGCAAACAGACGATCTGTCAGCAACACCACCACCTGGGTCACCAACCATCTCCACAATGTCCCGTGGAAGCGTTCAGCTTTCCATCTCCCAAACACTTCAGAGGAAGAGGAAGTACCCCCCTACCCACCTGCGATCCCTGGCCCTGAATGCCAGCATTTCAAAATTCTTGGCCTTTGAAATGCTGTCATTCCGTCTGGTGGAGACGCACAGTTTTAAAAGCCTTATGTCGGTGGCTGTCCCACAGTACGTCATGCCCAGCCGCCACTACTTTTCCAGGCAAGCCATCCCTTCCCTGCACAACCAAGTGGGGGAAAAAATCAGGTGTGCACTGCGCAACGCCATCTGTGCCAAGGTCCACCTAACTACCGATACATGGACCAGTAAGCACGGTCAGGGGCATTATATCTCCCTAACGGCACACTGGGTAAATGCAGTGGCGGATGGGCCTGAGGCGGATAGCAATTTGGCGCATGTCCTTCCACCACCGAGGATTGCAGGGCGCTTCAGTTTGCCTCCTGTTCCTAACTCCTCCTACTCCGCTTCCTCATCCTCTACCGCCTCCTCATCCGGTCAGCGTAACACCTTCACCACCAACTTCAGCACAGCCAGGGGTAAACGACAGCAGGCAGTTTTAAAACTTGCCTGTTTGGGGGGAAAACCACACACCGCGCAAGAGTTGTGGAGGAGCATGGAACAGCAGACAAATGAGTGGTTGCTGCCAGCGAGCTTCAAGCCCGGCCTGGTGGTGTGCGATAACGGGCGAAATCTCATAGCAGCTCTGGGCCTAGCCGATTTGACGCACATCCCTTGCCTGGCGCATGTGCTGAATTTGGTGGTGCAGAGGTTCCTTAAAAATTACCCCGATATGTCAGAGCTGCTGCAGAAAGTGCGGGCCATCTGTGCGCACTTTCGGCGTTCTCACCCTGCTGCTGCTCGCCTGTCAGCGCTGCAGCGTAACTTCGGCCTTCCCGCTCACCGCCTCATATGTGACGTGCCCACAAGGTGGAACTCCACCTTGCACATGCTGGAAAGACTGTGCGAGCAGCAGCAGGCCATAGTGGAGTTTCAGCTGCAGCACACACTCGTGAGTCGCTCTGCGGAACAGCACCACTTCACCACCAATAACTGGGCCTCCATGCGAGACCTGTGTGCCTTGTTGCGCTGTTTTGAGTACTCCACCAACATGGCCAGTGCCGATGACGCCGTTGTCAGCTTAACTATCCCACTTCTATGTCTCCTTCAAAAAACGATTCGGGCGATGATGGAAGAGGATGTGGCACAAGATGAGGAGGAGGAGGAGGAGGAGGATGAAGAGGTAACATTTCCAAGGCTTTCAGGGCAGTCATTCGCAAGTGGCTCCGAGGGTGGGTTCCTGCACACACAAAACGCCAGGGACACAATTGTCCAGCAGGGGCACAGTTCTGGAGGATGAGGAGGATGAGGAGGAGAAGATGGAGGAGGAGATGGAACCATGTTCACAGCAGGGTGGCACTCAGGCCAGCTCATGGCCATCACTGGTGCATGGCTGGGGGGATACAGAGGACACAGAAGATACACCTCCCACAGAGGACAGCCTTTCGTTGCCTCTGGGCAGCCTGGCACACATGAACGATTACATGCTGCAGTGTCTCCACAACGACCGCCAAGTTGCCCACATTCTAACTTGTGCTGATTACTGGGTGGCCACGCTGCTGTATCCCCGTTACAAGGACAACGTACCGTCATTAATTCACTCACTGGAGCGTGATCGCAAGATGCGCGAGTACAAGCGCACGCTGGTAGACGCGATGCTGCTGGCATTCCCACCTGACAGCGGGGCCACAGTGGAAGCACAAGGCCAAGGCAGAGGAGGAGGAGGAAGAGGTCGCCAACGCAACCATGGCACCGCCAGCACTTCAGAAGGCAGCTTTAGCATGGCCGAAATGTGGAAAAGATTTGTCAGCACGCCACAACAAACAGCAACACCAGCAGCTCATATGGAACGTCTTAGCAGGAGGCAGCATTTCACCAACATGCTGGAGCAGTATGTGTGCACACGCCTACATGTAGTGAATGACGAGTCTGCCCCCTTCAACTTCTGGGTCTCCAAATTGGGCACATGGCCTGAGCTTGCCCTTTACGCCTTGGAGGTGCTGGCGTGCCCTGCAGCCAGTGTATTATCTGAACGTGTATTTAGCACGGCTGGGGGCGTTATCACAGACAAGCGCAGCCGCCTGTCCAGAGACAATGTGGACAAGCTCACGTTCATTAAAATGAACCAGGCATGGATCCCACAGGACTTTTCTGTACCTTGTGCAGAATAGAGATGGATACCGACCTTACCCAGCCATTGTTATAATTTTGATCTTTCTCACTCTTTTGGGGTGTACCCTCATTTAAAATGACTGGAAAAAAAGCAGTGTTGGCTACCTCGTCCTCCTCCACCGCCGCTTCCACCTACACCGCCACATCCACCACCACCTCAACCTCCCTCCTACTCCATATGGGCCTCGTCCTTCACAGATGAAGAAAATTGTTATATTTTTCTGTTTTTTTTTTGTTGTTTTAAGTTATTTCCCTATCCACATTTATTTGCAGAGCCATTTTAGTGCCTGAAAGTTCGGGTCCCCATTGACTTCAATGGGGTTCGGTGTCCGAGTAAAGTTCGGAAAAAGTCCGGGACACGGACCCGGACTTTTTTTTCAAGTTCGGCCGAACCCGCTGAACACGGACATCCAGGTGTCCGCTCAACTCTACCAAGGAGTTGATAGTATAATGCGCTCACCAGAAAGATATGGGTCTCACAGACCCTGCAGGCATTTGGATTTATATAAATCGCTCTTTAATCCTCCTCCATCAATCCCTTTCAATAGGAGGTACGGTCATCACCAGATATTCACCAGGGGGATACGGTATACACCAGGGGTTCACCAGGTGTTTAAAAGTTTCCTGAAGACGCACAGATTGCGAAATGCATTGTGGTCTAAAGCCGAACTATTGACCTTCACACGTCACTTCCTAAGCAGTGGAACGCACGGCGGAACGCACGCCATCACCGCAATCCACTCCTGTCAGCCCTGAACTCACCTGCCGGAAGACAGGAACAGCTGCGTTTCAGAACCCATAAGAGCTTTCTTTCTGGTGCTAGGAAGGCACCTAACAATGTAAGCACCCATTCTATTATTTATTTGTGATTTTATGTCATTAAAACGGTATCACACTATCCCTGGCTTCCTGTCTCCTGCATCCCCCTATTGAGTCCTCTATCTAGAGATCCCATACTGTTTTTTTGGATTAGTATTGCTGGTAGATAAGTGGAGCAGTGTATTCCTTGAAGCCTGGTGAACCCCTGGTGAATACCGTATCCCCCTGGTGAATACATGGGGAGTACATGTCATCAGAGTACCCGAGTACCTGTCACCAGAGTACCCGAGTACCTGTCACCAGCCCATCAGAATACCCGAGTACCTCTCTGTATCCCATCAGAGCACCTGAGTACCTGTCTCCAGCCCAGAGTACCCGAGTACCTCTCTGCAGCCCATCAGAGTACCCAAGTACCTCTCTTCAGCCCATCAGAGTACCCGAGAACATGTCATCAGTGTACCCAAGTACCTTTCACCAGCCCATCAGAGTACCCAAGTACCTGTTATCAGAGTACCCGAGTACCTGTCACCAGCCCTTCAGAGTACCTATCTGCAGCCCATCAGAATACTTGAGTACCTGTCTCCAGCCCATCAAGGTATCTGAGTACCTATCTGCAGCCCAATAGAGTACCTGAGTACCTGTCTTCTGCCCATGAAAGTATACGAGTACCTATCTCCAGCCCATCAGAGCACCCGAATATGTCTCTGCAGTCCACCATAGTACCCGAGTACCTCTCTGTAGTCCATCCGAGTACCTGTCTCCAGGCCATAGTACCCAAGTACCTGTCTCCAGCCCAGAGTACCCGAGTACCTGTCTCCAGCCCAGAGTGCCCGAGTACCTATCTGCAGCCCATGAGATTACCCGAGTACCATCAGAATACCTAAGTACCTCTCTGAATCTCATCAGAGTACCCGAGTGCCTTTCTGAAGCCGATCAGTGTACCTGAGTACCTGTCTGCAGCCCATCAGAGTACCTGAGTACCTATCTTCAGCCCATGCCTCCTAGATTATGTGTTGGGGTGTTTTCTTTCCAAAATTGGGTCATTTTTGTGGGGGTTTCCATTGTCCTGGTGTTCCAGGGCCTTCAAAAGTGTGATTGGTTGTAATGAAATTATATGTGTAATTTATGCCCCTAGAACACCTGACGGTGCTCTTTGCATGTTGGGCTTCTGTATGTGTCTAGGCTGTGACAAAGTCTCACATATGTGGTATCGCCTTACTTAGGAGGAGTAGCAGAATGTATTTTGGGGTGTAATTGCAAGTATACATATACTGTGTGTGAGAAATAACTTGTTATTATGACAATTTTGTGTAAAAAAAAATAAAAAAATATTTCTTCATTTCCCCAAGAATTGTGGAAAAAAAATTACAACTTTGAAAAACTCACCATGCCTCTTACTAAATACCCTTGCATGTCTACTTTCCAAAAAGGGGTAATTTTGGGGGTATTTGTACTGTCCTGACATTTCAGGGCCTCAAGAAATGAGATAGGCCGTCAGTACATCAGGTGTGATTAGGTGTGATCAATTTTCAATGATTGGCACCATAGCTTGTAGACTTTATAACTTTCACACAGACTAAATAATAACCACCAATTTAGGTTATTTTTACCAAAGATATGTAGTAGTATAAATTTTGGCCAAAATTTATGAAAAAAAATTACTTATTTGCAAAATTTTATAATAGAAACTAAAACAAAATGTTTTATTTTTTTCAAATTTTTCGCTCTTTTTTCACTTTTATTGCAAAAAGTAAAAAAAACCCAGTGGTGATTAAATACTACAAAAAAAAGCTCTATTTGTGTGAAAAAAATGATAAAAAATTTGATTGGATACAGAATTGCATGACTGAGTAATTATTATTCAAAGTGTGAGAGCGCTGAAAGCAGAAAATTGGTCTGGGCAGGAAGGGGATGTAACTGCTCTGTATGGAAGTACTTAAGTATATCATAAAATATCGAAATTCCTTTCAAGGGAAACATACTTCCCTGGAAAAGTCTATAAATCAGGTTGGGGAGTTTCAAATATAAGGGTAGGGAACATTTCTTAAGAAATGAACGCATTTGAAGATAGGCAAAATATGTAGTAGGAGGTAGCTGATATTGCGAAACAAGGTATTCAAAGGAATGCAAGGTTGTCTCATTAAATAGGTCCTTCAGAAGTGTAATTCCCTTGTTTACCCAGATCGTCATATCAATACAAGGTATGAAATATAAGAGGGCCAAGAAAGGAATAGGGATTTCCCATAAATCCTCTATCTTAATAGATGCATAAGAAAATTCTGACAAAATTTTATAGGTGACTTGTATTGTCGGGGAATCAGAAACTGGGGCGGTGGCTCCTATTTTAATGGCGATCAGAGCTGACTTGAGGTCCCCTTGGAGGCTACATTTGGCCTCTATTCCCATCCATGTCTTATATTGTGAAGGGGACCACCAGTGTTTCAGTTAGTCCAGCACACAGGCTTCATAGTAGGCCAAAACACTAGGGGTTCCCATCCCCCCATGTCTCCTATGCTTCATTATAATAGCATGAGAGCATCTGGGGGGTTTATCATTCCTAAACAAACAATTTTTGGACAGATACAAAAAATTGATGTGGAAAAGGGATAGCCAATGTACGAAATGCCATATTTAGCGGCGTATAACACGCACTTTTTCCTCCTAAAAATTGAGGAAAAAGCAGCAGTGCATGTTATACGCCGATATTAAAAAAAAAAAAAGGCCAGGAAGCATCGCCGAGAGCATAAGGGGTGGGCCGGGCCGAGGAGAAGGAAGGACGAGCTGTCATAAGAGCAGAAGGGGGCGGACAGGGGGGAGGAGAAGGGAGAACGAGCGAGCGCAGTAATCGGAAGACCCGCCTATGACAGACGTCAAACATCTCAGAAGAGGAGGCGGGACTTCCAATGACTGCGCTCGCTTGTTCTCCCTTCTCCTCGGCCCAGCCCGCCCTCTTCTGCTCTTATGACAGCTCGTCCTTCCTTCTCCTCTGCCCGGCCCACCCCTTCTGCTCTCGGTGCTGCTTCCCGGCCTTTTTTAAAACAGATTTGGATAGTTCTAATGGCGCTTGCGAGGCTGCATAAATGGACACTGCGCTTGCGAGGCTGCATATATTGACACTGCTGATGAGGCTGCATATATGGACACTGCTGATGAGGCTGCATATATGGACACTGCTGATGAGGCTGCATATATGGACACTGCTGATGAGGATGCATTGCTGGACACTGCTGATGAGGCTGCATTCATGGGCACTGGTGAGATGTCATTTGATTAACAAAAATTAGTTCAAAGCTGTTTATTTTAAATGTAAGCTTTTTTGCTGAAATTTCTCTCCAAATATTGAGGTGCGTGTTATACGCCGACGCGTGTTATACACCGATAAATACGGTAAGTAAAAAAAGTTTAGGGAGAATTAACATTTTTAAAGTTGCTATCCTACCAGCTGTAGACAGATCTTGGGCTTTTGGTTTGAATAATTGTTGAGGTAAGGTATCCAGAAAATGTTTATAATTGTGTTTATAAAGTTGGGAGGTACAGTATGTAAGTTGGATTCCTAAGAATGACATAGATAATTGCTGCCAAGCAAAAGGAAATTGCTTCATCATAAAGGATTGCTTCAACGGGGAGATGTTGAAGCTCAATATTTGCGATTTAGTTTGTAATAAGATACTGCACTAAAATAATTTAATATTCTTTGTGTCTATTGCAAGGATGTCGAAGGATTTGTAAGGATAAGCATGACATTGTCAGCAAAGAGACTAACTTTGTGTTCAATGCCTGCTATGCAGAGACCTGTAATTTTAATGTTACTCCTGATACTTTGGGCCAGTGGTTCCATGAGGAGTGTGAAAATAGCTGGGGACAGTGGGCAGCCCTGCCTTGTCCCATTAGATATATTAATGGGCTTAGAAAGGATCCCTGATGTGAGTATGCAGGCCGATAGATTGGAATAAAGGGACATTATAACCATCTGCAACCAGCCCCCTATCCCAAACTCATCAAAGCACCACTCTAAGATATCTCCAATGGACCCTGCATCCAGGGATAGGAGCAGAGAAGGCAGAGAAGTGATACAGCTTGTGACACAAGGTTGACAAGGTGTCTCATGCCACCTGGGGCCTGTCAGTCTGGCACGAAGCCCACCTGGTCAGGGTGTATTAATTTGGGCAAAACTTTCTGTAACCTAATTGCTAATAATTTGGCATATATCTTGATATCTGCGTTAAGAAGGGAGATGGGTCTGTAACTTGTCGGGTTGTTAGAGCTTTTCTTAGGCTCTGGGATTGTTACAATTACCGCCTTCAACATTTCAGGAGGGAAGGTCCCGAAGGAGGAGGCAAGACCAAAAACATCCTGAGGATAAGGAGCTATTTCTACACAGAGACTTTTATAAAACTCATTAGAAAAACCATCATCTCCCGGAGATTTGACAATTTGTTAATAACTGAACATATTTCTTGTACCGAAAATGGTTCTGATACAAAACTCAGTTGTTGTTTTGTGAGTTATGGTAATGTAAGTTTATTTAAGAGATTTGCAATACTTTCAGAAGTAGGTTGGGGTATAGTTCCGTCGTTTCGAAGATCATAAAGGGATTGGTAATAGTCTGCAAAAGCATTTGTACTATCTTTAGGGTTAGATGAAGCTTTGTGCGACTGAGGATGAATAAGAGAAACTACTTTCCGACTAATTTGTTTGGCTTTAACTTTTTTAATCAGCCAGGCTCCTACCTTGTTACCCAGTCAACAATGTTTGGCTTTAAGGAATTTAAGATGAGATTCATGCCTAGACAGCAATAACAGCCTCAATTCTTGCCTATGCAGAAATATGGTCTGGGTAAGTTGGGGAGTCGGGTTGTTATTTATATTCTCCTTTGATGTAATAGAATTAAGAAGATCTGCAATCTGCCTCTCCCTCCAGTGCTTCACATAAGAACCCATTTTGATCAATACACCCCTCATGTATGCTTTATACATATTCCATTAGGTAAACTTACTTATGTCAGAAGTATCATTGTATAAAAAAAAAAATGTTTGTGTTCTTGCACGATTTGTTGGTGCAACTGGTTGTTCTCCAACAAGGAGGTATTTAGTCTCCAATGCAATGGTGGAGCACTGCAAAGTTTATCATCAACCCCCAATGTGATCAGAGCATGGTCTGACCAACCAATTTTACCAATTTCGGCACTTTGAACATTTTGTAACATTCTCTTATCTGTAAAAAAAAAAATCTATATGAGAATGAACGGGTAAAAGGAAGGTATAATCCCTTTCAGACCCATGCATGCAGCGCCAAACATCATATAACTCATATTTCATTAACAAGGATGCAATAAAGTGGATAGCTGTGTTCTCGTAGGATGGGAAGAGTCCAATTCTGGGTTCAAAATCGTATTGAAGTCACCTCCAATTAGCAAGGAACCCTTTTTTCCTTCCATTGTCCTACGGAAGAGTGGGGATAGGAATCTACACTGTTTTGTATTTGGAGCATAAACATTGAGCAAAGTAAAGACTGTGTGGTTAAGTTCACAAATGAGTATAATATATCGGCCTTAGGGATCTTGAATGGTACGAATATGTTTAAAGGTAACTGAATCCCGCACCGCTATTAGGACACCACATGCTTTTTTGGGACCATTGGCTAGATGTGAAAAATGATGAAAATTAAGTCGTGGACACTTTGATCAGTCTCCTGTGCAAACATTTCATCTGCTTTCTGTGAGCTGGCTTCTTTTAAAAGTGCTGCCCTCTTGTAGGGGCTATTCAGCCCCTTAGCGTTGATGGAAACAATTTTTTAGAGGCTTATTGGATATAGAAAATCTATCATGGCTTCAGTGGAATGAAGCCTCTTATAAAGTTGTATGGAAGCATGGCCTCTTGGTCTTTGTTAGATCCAGAAATTAAGAATCAAGGTGGAGAAACTCCTTGATATAGAAAAAAGGATAGAAGGTCCCAACTAAGCATTCCATCAATAGAAGTAATAAGGATATGATTGTATCCAAAATATTGACTGGGGGAAGAGGAAAAAAATAAAAGGGAGAGGATAGAAAAAGCATATCCTAAAAAAGGTTCCTGAGCAATTGCAGGCAAATGAGCAGCCAAAGCTGTTTATAAAGTCAGGGTTGAATGAATCACAGTGTAGTACCACACTGAACCAAAAAAAAAGAAAATTGACAAGCATTGGAGCCGTGCATCCATGCCTCACAGTACACCGGAGATTAGTAGATGCAGTGGGGAAAGACTTATACTAAGACATAAGGAGGGGTAGATATGAAAACCCCTCAAATCCGTTCTGGTTGCACACTCTCTGGTTGAGAAAATTTAGGCGGTTTGGCATCTGGAAGAAGTAGCTGCCACTGCTTAAAGAGATGCAATGCCTTATCCACACTGTAAATAGGGTGAGTGTTTCCATTCCAGGTAATAAGTAACTTTGTAGGAAATCCCCACTCGTAAACAATATTATGATTACGTAGAATTTTAGTAAGAGGTGCAAGCTTCTTCCTATTTTGCGACGTTTGTTGCAAAATATGTGAATATAAAGATATACCAGCAAATTCCTCTGGAACTTCTGAATTTTGTTTCACTTTAATAATTACTTTTTCTTTCACATGATAGTAATGGATACGCGCTAATATGTCTCTTGGCACTGTGTATGGCAAAAATTTCGGCTTAGGTATACAATGGGCCCTATCAATACAAAGTTCAATATCGCTAAGAGCAAGTATAAGGGCCTTCATAAACCACTGAATGAAGCTAGTCAGCTCCCTATGAGGGATAGCCTCAGAAATCCCCCTGAACTTAATGTTATTCCTCCTCGCATGATCCTCCAGATCTTCCACCTTGTTCTGATGCCGTTGGAGCTCAGAGTCCTGTTCCGCATAAGCATCCACTAATAGGGTTGAGCGAACCAGGACTGTGTTGTTCGGGATCGTACCGGACTTTTGGGTATTCGGTACCCAGACACGGACCAGAACATTTCACTGTATATTCGGGATACTGTCAGTTGTTCGGTGATGTTATTTGATGTTTTGGCGCGGTTTCAACAGGTGCAAGGCAGCCAATCAGCAAGCGTTTAACTAGTGTGCCCTTAGAAGCCATCACAGCCATGCCTACTAATGACATGGCTGTGATTGGCCAGTGCAGCATGTGACCCAGAGTCTATATAAGCTGAAGTCCAATAGCGCCGCGCGTCACTCTGCTCAAACTATACTAGGGAGAGGTTCCTGATACTGCTGCTGAGGGAGAAATAGGAGATTATTGTAGGGGCAGACTGGAGATTGCTTTGAGGGAAAGAATAGGAAGAATGTTCTTTAATCAGACAGCGATCTACATTGATTTTATTGTGTGGGGGTGCAGTGCACAATCTTTTTGACCGGAGGGAGAGATAGGAGATTATTGTAGGGTCAGGCTGGAGATTGCTTTGAGGGAAAGAATAGGAAGAATCTTCTTTAATCAGACAGCGATCTACATTAATTGTATTGTGTGGGGGTGCAGTGCACAATCTTTTTGCCCTGACCTGAGCCTAGTGAGGAGCAGGAGGGATAAAAAAAAACTTTTATCAGTCTGTTAGGTGGGCGGCGTGCAGTGTGTAGCGGCCATTTCCTGCAAGCTTGGTGCATATGTGTCTGCTTTATCTGCATTTAAAAAAGAAAACAGCACCAATGTAAGAGGAAAATAATTATTTTTCAGTATTTAGGGAAAAAAAATTTTTTTCAGTTTTTCATTCAAATGTTTTTTTTTATTCACAAGCGGAATAGAACAACAACAGTATCTAACCTGTTAGGCGTGCGGTGTGTAGCGGGCATTTAATGCAAGCTCAGTACATATATGTCTGCTTAATCTGCATTTAAAAAAGAAAAAAACTTTTTTCCTTCATATTTTACTTTGACATACAGTGTTTAGATAGACACTGCTTTTCTAACCTGCTCTTCAAAAAGCACCAATGTAAGGGGAAAATAATTATTTTTCAGTATTTAGGGAAAAAAAAACGTTTTTCCTTCATATTTTACTATGACTTACAGCGTTTAACCACTTTACCACCGGAGGATTTTGCTGTCTTCCGTCCAGGCCACTTTTTGCGATTCGGCGCTGTGCGACTTCAACTGACAATTGCGCGGTCGTGCGATGCCGTACCCAAACGAAATTTACGTCCTTTTTTTCCCACAAACAGAGCTTTCTTTTGGTGGTATTTGATCACCTGTGCGATTTTTACTTTTTGCGCTATAAACAAAAAAAGAGCGTTTATTTTGAAAAAATAACAATATTTTTAACATTTTTTTATATGAAATTCCCCCCAAAAAAGATGTAAAAACCAATTTTTTAAAACATTTTTGGCCAATTTGTTTTCTGCTACCTATGTTTGGTAAAAAAATCACAATAAGCGTATTTTGATTGGTTTGCGCAAAAGTTATTGCGTTTACTAACAAAGGGAAAGATTTCTGTCATTTTTGGTGTTTTTTTTTTAACGCGTAATGGCGGCGATCTGCGATTTTTTTTGTGGGACTGCGACACTGCGGCGGACAGATCGGACCCTTGACTGACATTTTTGACACTTTTGGGGTTACCAGTGTCATTACTGCAGTAATCAGTGCTATATATATGCACTGTTACTGTAAAAATGACACTGGCAGGGAAGGGGTTAATTTTATTGGAGAGGGAGGGGTTAATGTATGCCTGGTGCTTACTGACGTGTAGGGGGGGAGGTGACTGAGTGAGTCATGGACAGATCGGATGTCCAGCTATGCTGAACAGTCCTATCTGTCACTCCCTGTCACTATGGAGATCCGCCCGCTGTGTTTACACACAGCGGGCGGATCTCCACACTAGATCCCCGGCGATCGGGGCAGAGCAGCGGCGATCGCCGCTGCTCCTCCCCTGGCCCGACTCCCGCTGTGAATGAAAACAGCGGGAGCGAGCCTCCGGCGGCGCGCAAGCGCCGCCCAGAAGGGGGAGTGTCTGACGACGTTAATACTACGTCGTCAGACGATAACGAACCACTTTGCCGCAGTACTATTACCGTACTCGGTCGGCAAGTGGTTAAACACTGCAGTTCAAATCTGCTATTCAACAAGCACCAATTAAGGGGAAAATTATTTTTCAGATTTTCATTCATATGTTACAGTAAGATACACCCTTTGCATACTGTTGTTGTATTCCGCTTTGCAATAAAAAACCCATTTAGGGGAAAGAAAATTAATTGCAGCCTAGTCTGCATATGTTACAGTGAGATACACCCATTGCATACTGTTGTATTCCGCTTTGCAATAAAAACCCATTTAGGGGATAAAAAGTTAATTGCGGCCTAGTCTGCATATGGCACAGTGAGATACACCCATTGCATACTGTTGTATTCCACTTTGCAATAAAAACCCATTTAGGGGAAAAAATAAATTGTGGACTAGTGTGCATATTTTACTGTGAGATACACCCTTTGTATACTGTTGTTCTATTCCGCTATTCAATAAACACCCATTTAGGGAGAAAATATTCAATTGCGGCCTAGTCTGCATATGTTACAGCGCAACACGGCACACAGGTCTCGCATGGAGGCCCAGTTATTGGTGGTGAAATGGTGCTGTTCCGCAGAGTGACTCATGCATGCATGCTGCAGCTGAAACTCCAGTATGGCCTGCTGCTGCTCGCACACTCTGGCCAGCATGTGCAAGGTGGAGTTCCACCTTGTGGGTATGTCACATATGAGGTGGTGAGCGGGAAGGCCGAAGTTACGCTGCAGCGCTGACAGGCAAGCAGCAGCAGGGTGAGAACCCCGAAAGCGCGCACAGACGGCCCGCACTTTCTGCAGCAGCTCTGACATATCGGGGTAATTTTTAAGGAACCTCTGCACCACCAAATTCAGCACATTTGCCAGGCAAGCGATGTGTGTCAAACTGGCTAGGCCCAGAGCTGCTACGTGATTTCGCCCGTTATCGCACACCACCAAGCCGGGCTTGAGGCTCACTGGCACCAACCTCTCATCGGTCTGCTCTTCAATGCCCCTCCACAACTTCTGCGCGGTGTGTGTTTTTTCCCCCAAACAGGCAAGTTTTAAAACTGCCTGCTGTCGTATACCCCTGGCTGTGCTGAAGTTGGTGGTGAAGGTGTTACGCTGACCGGATGAGGAGGTGGTAGAGGATGAGGAAGTGGAGTAGGAGGAGTTAGGAACAGGAGGCAAACTGAAGCATACTGCAATGCTTGGTGGTGGAAGGACATGGGCCAAACTGATATCCGCCTCAGGCCCAGCCGCCACTGCATTTACCCAGTGTGCTGTTAGGGAGATATGACGTCCCTGACCGTGCTTACTGGTCCACGTATCCGTAGTTTGGTGGACCATGCCACAGATGGCGTTGTGCAGTGCACACCTGATTTTCTCACCCACTTGGTTGTGCAGGGAAGGGATGGCTTGCCTGGAAAAGTAGTGGCAGCTGGGCACGACGTACTTTGGGACAGCCACCGCCATAATGCTTTTAAAACTCTGCATCTCCAACAGACGGAATGACAGCATTTCAAAGGCCAGGAATTTTGAAATGCTGGCATTCAGGGCCCGGGATCGCGGGTGGGTAGGGGGTGGGGGTACTTCCTCTTCCGCTCCAGTGTTTAGGAGAAAGAAAGCTGAATGCTTCCACGGGACATTGTGGAGATGGTTGTTGGTGACCCAGGTGGTGGTGTTGCTGGCAGATCCTCTGTTTGCAGGGTGGCAGGTGCTGGTCTCACTACAGAGGTGGATGATGAGGCCGTGACTGCAGCAGAAGAGGAAGCAGGAGGAGCCAGAGACCTTTCTTGGTTTTTGAGGTGTCTACTCCACTGCAGCTCGTGCTTTGCACTTAGATGCCTGGTCATGCAGGTTGTGCTCAGGTTGAGAAGGTTTATGCCTCGCTTCAGGCTCTGATTGCACAGCATGCAAACCACTCATGTCCTGTCATAATCACATTGTCTGAAGAACTGCCACGCTAGGGAACTCCTTTGAGCTGGCTTTGGTGTGCTCAGTCCCTTGCTGCGTTGGGCAGTAGCAGGCATAGTGTCTAGGGCACGGCTGCTCCGCTTTTGCACCCTGCTCCCTCTTCTGCTGTGTTGGTGGCTCTGTGCGACCACCGCCTCTTCCTCCAAACTACTCAGGTCACCTGCATGACATTCATTCCATGTGGGGTCGAGGACCTAATCGTCCTCCACATCATCTTCCACGCAGTCTTCACCCCTGCAACCCTTGTTGGTCTCCACAATTTGGAATTCCGCAGCAGTTGGCACCTGTGTTTCGTCATCATCTGAGATGTGCTGCAATGGTCCTCCCATGTACTCATCTTGAGACATAAGTGGTTGGGCATCAGTGCACTCAATCTCTTCCACTTCTGGGGCAGGGCTAGGTGGATGGCCCTGTGAAACCATGCTAACAGAGTCATCAAAAAGAAGAAGAGCCTGCTGCATGACTTGAGGCTCAGACTGCTTGGCTGATTTGCAAGGGGGTGAGGTGAAAGATTGATGGACATCGGCTGCAGGTGCCAACTCTGACCCCTTCAGCAGAAGACTGGGTGGGAGACAATGTGAAGGAACTGGAGGCACTGTCAGCAACCCAATCTACTATCGCCTGTACTTGTTCTGGCTTCAACATTTGTAGAGGCGCATTAGGCCCTGCCAAATACTGCTGTAAGGTTCTGTCGCCTACTCGCAGCTGAGAAAGGTGTTTCACTTGTGCGTGTAGCTGGCACAGATCGACCACGTCCTCTACTTGCAACTGGAGCTTCACCAGCAGCACCACGACCCAGCACTAACATGGTGGAGCAGTATGTGTGCACACGCCTAGACGTACTGAATGACGGGTCTGCCCCCTTCAACTTCTGGGTCTCCAAATTTGGGCACATGGCCTGAGCTTGCCCTTTATGCCTTGGAGGTGCTAGCCTGCCCTGCAGCCAGTGTATTATCTAAATGTTTATTTAGCATGGCTAGGGGCGTTATCACAGACAAGCGCAGCCGCCTGTCCAGAGCCAATGTGGACAAGCTCACGTTCATTAAAATGAACCAGACATGGATCCCACAGAACTTGGCCGTACCATGTGCAGAATAGACATGTATACCGGCCTTACCGAGCCATTGTTGTATTTGCTCTTTCTAACTCTTTTGGGGTGTACCCTAATTTAAAAAGAAATAAAATAAAAAACAAAAACCAGTGTTGGCTACCTCGTCCTCCTCCACCGGTGCTTCCACCTACACTGCCACATCCACTGCCACCTCAACCTCCAACTCCATATGGGCCTCGTCCTCCTCCTCCACCGCCGCTTCCACCTACACCGCCATATCCACCGCCACCTCAACCTCCTACTCCATATGGGCCTCGTCCTCCTCCTATATCATTCAAGATTATTATTTTTTATTTTTCTGTTTTTTATGTTATTTTAAGCTATTTCCCTATCCACTTTTGTTTGCAGAGCACTTGCCATGCTCTTAAGATGATTGTTCTGCCATTTGCAGCCCTCTAGCCCTTTCAATGTTTGTTTTAGAGCCATTTTAGTGCTCAAAAGTTCAGGTCACCATTGACTTCAATGGGGTTCGGGATCGGGGTAAAGTTCAGGTTAAGTCCGGGTCATGAACCCAGACTTTTTTTCAAGTTCGGCCGGACCCGCCGAACCCGGACATCCAGGTGTTCGCTCAACTCTATCCACTAACTCATTATGAGCAACATACAGATCAGTCATTTTTACTTCCAAATGCTGGATCTTGTCCACATGTGTCTGCAGAATGTTGCTCAGAGGTGTAAACATATTAGAGATATCAGTGAATAATGACCTACTACAGGACGTAACATATTTTTCATGGTGTTCTTAGAAATAGTTTGGTCAGAGGCTGGAAAACCTTATATTAGTCCCTCTCTTAATGGCTCTTCTACTAACTGGGTTGAATCACCTTCTTTTGGAGCCTTAGACAAAGCAAGGGATACAGCAGAGGGAAAGACATAGTCCAAAATGGAGTCTGAGTTGGCTCCCACATCCTTACCTGGGCCGCCTGATGTCTGAGCCTCAAGTGGAACAGCAAGTGATGTATATTGGAAAGGGGGAGAGGGAGTTACCCCGTGTTCTCTTTAGGGCCTGCCAAGCTGTCCACCTGGCTGTCCCTCTGCCGATACATGGTCCGAGTGAGTAGTACCCCCCTTTTTTATACATATAAACAGGGTTTTTTTCTCAGAGAATAGGTGCTGGAACTCACATTGTCCGCCCACAACCCCACCCCAACTCCACTCACAACCCCACCTCAACTCCGCCTACAACCCCACCCACAAACCCACCCCAGCCACGCCTTCCTCAGAGGTGAAAATTACATGGTCGCCAAATAGTACATATTTTTGGGAATTTGAAATTCAGTATTATGTTTATATATTGTTATTTTTATATATTATTTTTATTATTTTTTTCTTTTTATTTCCATTTTTCTTTTTATCTTTTTTCCTATTTATTATTTTTAATTTGTTATCGGGCATATGTAATTCATCAATGTTTACTAATTATGTGATTTTAGAGCTGATATTCTCTTATTATTTACATTATTTTTGACCAAATGTAAAATATTGCTGAAACCGCTGGTTGCTGTAGTCCTCCAGCCACATAGCTCAGTCTTTAAATAGTCAGTCATGGTAATGCCCCTTTAGGCCTGTAGAAGGAGCCGATTGCATCAAGCGTGTAGCTTTGCCTTCTGTTCTCATCTGATTCCTCAGATGCTTCCAGTGACGTCAGTTACGCCATGCATTCCACGCTGGTCAGCATGGCATCCAGGGGCTCCTGATACAGCCATCACCCTGCCCCAGCTATTGGAACTGATGACAGCGGTCCTGCAGGACAGGCTCAGGAGGACTTACATCCTTAGACAATAACTACAGATGAGCTTTAATTATTCTTGTTTCTTGTGAGTGTTTTTAATCCTTTATTATTAAAAATGTTTTTGAGATACTACACTTAGCTGGTGCTTCCTTCCTTTCTGTTGTTTTCCATATTTAATACCTACAAATATTTCCTCTATTTAATTATCATTGAGGTTTTAGTAAATGTAGAGGATGAGCTGAGTTTTTTTTAAAACAGGGAAATTAGGGGCATAAGATGGCATATAGTGTTGATATAGGGAAATGTTGATTAAGATTTATTGGAATGATCCATTTCTTACAAAGATGATATATTGATATATTTGAATACAGCAGTAGTATTCAGAAAGAGGTGGGCCAAATTTGCGATGAATATCAAGAAAGGGGATTTACGAAAATGTCCTTAATGTAGCGAATACCAGCACGTTCCCAAATTTTGAGATTAAGATGAGGGCTATAATGCTGAAAGTATTGAATTGGAAGAGAGAGTTCGCTATTAGCACCCACATTCTTTAAGCTAGAAAGAGAGTGTTGTATGGTATTAATAGTAGATTTCATGGCTGGGTATAACAAGGGTGTGGAATATTATTCGTTGAGGGATTTTGGGATCATTAGTTGGTGAGGATAAAACTTCCAACTGTGCCCATAGTTTGTATGGATTAGAGTACCACCAGTAGCGAGTTAGATCTAGGAACTGATATACCAGCTACTAGCATATGTTTCTCTAGAGCGGAAAAGGCACAGCAAGATTTTTCCCTTTCCAAATAAAGCGAGCAAAGACGGTTTTAATTTAAGGAAATATTATCTAGGTACAGGTATGGGTATGGTATCTAGGTACAGGTATGGGGATTCGTCCAAACAAAGGGGAAACGTGACTGAATAGTGCATTTAAATACTGGGGTATGTTAAGACCTAAAATTCAATGCTTATTTTCATTAATTTTATAATAGGAGCTAGCCACAAAAATAGAGAGAATATTTTGAACATTGGACAAAAAGTGAAGGGGATCAGTGAGGACCAAAATAATGTCATCAGCAAAAAGCCCTATTTTATTGTGGATGGGTCAATCTGTATGCCTGAAATCAACAATGCAGGATGGTAGTCACTACAGCTTGGAGCATCTCTTTAGGAAATGTATCAGACTGTAATGCTTCATTATATATATACATTAACCAAGTGGGGAGATAGAATGTGTTTAAACTTGCATTCATTTTTGTTGGAAAAACTGTCTAAACCAGGTGCTTTAGAAGGGAGAGTATGTATAACTTTAGAGATTTCTGCAGTAGTAAAGGGTCAGGACAGCAGCATTAGTTGAGTTTCATCAAGGGAAGGCAAGGTTAAGGGGTTAAGGAATTTTGAATTTGATCTTCAGAGGGTTGAGAGGTCGAGGGGTCTTCTGATCAAAACGTAGAATATAAAGAGCAGAGTAATATTTTGTGAAGATCTCCACTATTTGAACTGGGTAATATTGCTTAATACCATCTTTTAGGTTGATGAGACAAGTAATTTTGGTAGATAAGTATTTATATTTCAGATAATCCCCTCTTTGTTGTGAAGAGTGTATAAAGCATTGTAATTTGTTTTTCATAATTAGAGAGGAGTAAGGAGTGAAGAACATTCTTATTGCGTAACAGTGCAGAGGAGTTGGTAGCAGTAGGTGTGTGCGTATGTGACTCTGTGGCTACAGTGGCTGCGGAGAAATCAGCGTAGATGGAAATCCCAGCAAATTTTTCAGATATCTTGAGCTTGTTTCTAGCAGTTATCATAGCCTGTTCATGGACATGGTAAAAATGTACGCTCATGAGGACATCCCGCAGTACGGAATCTGGAAGGAAAGGCAGCCTAGGGATTCAATGCACCTGGTCAATAATGAAATCAGCATCCAGAGCTCATGGAGATAATTATAGTAGAAGCTACTTTAGGAAATCATGCAAGATTATTGCTGTTGAATCGGTCTTCTAAGTCCACAAATTTAGCATCAATGTGTTGAAGTGCAGTGTAATGGTTAGAGAAGCCATCCACAAAATAATTGTGGCCATGACAGATGTCACTGATCTTAGTTTCTTTGCGAGACATTCTGAGGGAGAGATCCTGCACTACTGTGAAGACAGTAGCCACCATAGAGGATATGTCAGCTTGTAATGAACCTCAGAGCAAGTAACATGTTGTGCAGATCAGCCAGGGTGGCAGGATGATATGTGGCTGGGAGATCTTCTAATAGCCACGTAGTAGTTGGAAGAGCAGCCAATGCATGAGAGGCAGAATGGGACCCTTCTGTGTCTCCTTGCCTTGATTTTTTAATTTTAGCAGGGCTCTGTACAGTAGGGGAGTCAGGGGGAGAAGAGGACTCACCACTATGCAGCTGAAGGAGTCCTGTCTTTATATCACTGAGATGATCTGCTGCTTGCAGCTGTCCTGAATTGGGTTCCTGGCTGGAAGTAGAGGTGAGAGAGAGTGTGCAACCACCATGGTGTGAGAACTGATCTCCCAGCCAGAGAGAAGAACTTTGTACAATTCTGCAGGCCGGATCAAGATTTCCCTTTCTTAGACATGCTGGCTGGAGGTAGGGGAAGCAAAAAGACAAGATCCGCTGGAGCTATTGGTTCCCCAGTTGCTGTGAGCAGATATAGAAGTGACCTGTGTGCCCTTTTGACCCTTTTGATCCCTGTTGGCAATAATGGCTTTAACTTCCCATCTTGTCCTCTTTCTCATAGGCTGTTCCTTCAGAACAACTGCAGCACATGCAGCAACAACACAAAATACATATTACATATTATTTCTCTTTTTACTGGTTTCCAATTTAAACCTCAAGGGCTGGGCCAATGCCTGTTAACTCTATCCAATTAAAAATCGAACTCCCAAGAATGCTTTGAAAACTCACTTTATCAAGCATCAGTGTACATCAAAGTGCTTTGCAATACACAAAAAATGCATGTTGACTTGTACAGGAAAAAAATTTCCTGACATGTCTCAATGAACCAGGACAACATACTATGGCACATGTCAGAAACACCTGCCTAAGCAACTTCTGCAAATAATGCACCTCTACATACAGTACATGCATAGATCTAAATAAATTCCCAGTGTTAATAACAATGTTTGTATGACTTAAGTCCTCAGCGTCACTTTAAAATGATACTGGAATAGAAGCTATGTATCCCAGTGCCTTTTTAAAGTGGTGGTGGTGTTTGGTGTCACCGAGGGTCCTGGCAGGAGTAAGTGCTTGAATCTCTGCCTGCATGTGACAGTCAACATTCAGTGCTATGCCCAGAAGCTGAAACAATCAGCTCCTATGCTTGTGATGCTTTCACAGAGGGCTCTGAAGAAGTAATTTATAAAAGTAAAGGTAAGCACAATACTTTCGTTATATGTTTACCTTGGGTGTGTGTGATAACTTCGTAAGTGATGTACAGTAACTGCATACCCTTTTAATACTAAGGTTCAGGCTGTCCATACAGCCCTCCATACAGCAGCCGATCACTGCTATAGTGACCTACTGCTGGCTGATTACCGCAAAGCCAAAAGTCTAAGGTATACCACTTGCCAAAGTCTTTAGTTGTCTAAATTGTGGGGTAGTTACCATAGTCCTGCAAATCCTGAGCCACTGTAAATGCAATCAGCTCTCTTGTTTTTTGATCCCTGCCACGTTCCCACCGTGTGACTAAAACTTACATATGTGGTGTGTTTATTTACAGGAGGAGTTGTTTAAAGTATTTTATGCCTACTTATATACATTTAAAAAAAAAAAATGAAAACAAGTAAGAAAAAAAAAAAAAAAGCTAGAAATAATTAGTAATGTATTATCATTTTTTACATGTTTCCTTTAATTTCAAGTAACCCTAATCAAACAAATTATATTTCCAAATTTTCAAAACATACCCAGTTTAACACTTGAGTCTGTTCGTTGCCCAAAATAATGTGGTATTTCAATATATTTTAAACAATAGGGAATTTGTTGTTGCTATCCACTATCTGTCCACAAGAAAATAATTTGAGATTGGCTGAACTGACTGAAAAACAAAGTAACAATTGTAAGACAAGTCACATGTCCGAAACCTGAGAAAGCCCTGGGACTAAAGGGGATTTACAAAATAAAAGTGATATTAAATTACATCTTACCAATTCTTAGATGTGATGGCTGCATTAGGTTTTTTAGGGACTTTTCCCTTTATTTTCACTTGGTGATCCAGCCAGTATATCTATTTTTAAACTTACTTTAAGAGATCAAGCTGTCCAGACAAAGAAGTGAGAGGATTTAGACAAACCATTTACCACTAATAGGGGTGTATACAGTGGTCACCTTTTTTCATTTATGAAAAACCTTTTTCCTAAAAGGAATAAAAAATATTTTATATAAATGCTTATAATGTGTTAGATGGAATTTAGCTTCAATGTGTTGATAAAGTCCAGCTAAATCTGATAGTTTACCCTTTTACCCATTACCCCCTCCCCAAAAAAAAAAAAAAAAACTGATAATGCTGCGGTCCAAAGGTATCTGCATTGTTACCTCATCCAGAATGCAATGCAAAAATACATATTTGTTAGCAAGCAGGCACTTTATTGCAAAAGAGACATATGTCTCTTCTATGAAACACATTTAGCTGCCTGTTTGCAATCATCTTTAGAATGTACACTGAGCTGCATATGTATGTGAGTAGCTCCTCCCTGGTTCTCATGCTCTATTGATAAGCCTGATGCAGATGCTTCATATTTCTCAGAAATGTTTTAGCTTATTTTACAAGAGATGTAAGCCTTTTCAAGATTTTGATGTTTTGTCTTGTTGGCCTAGCAACTCATCAATGTCTCCTTATTTGTACAGCTTAATTGCATACCATTAGGCGGCTCTCCTGTTTATTGCATAAGGTCATGTACCTTTTTATGTTGCTGTATCTATTTTGTGCTTCCAATGCTAAAATGTATTATTTAGAAAATTCTTAATAAAATATATATAAGAAAAAGAAAAATAAAGCCGGCCAAATACACAGCACTTAGAAGAAGCTGGGGAGAAGATGTTGGTGTTGGCAGGGAAGCTCATGGATGTCGTATTGCTAGAACAGAGGTAGGTATTTGCAGATGTTAGTTCTGCTTCAACACACTGCACAAATGTAAATGTGCCATTAAACAAGGAAAAAAATGAGCTTTTTATGAAATAAGAAGATAACTATAAAAAGCAGAAAGCTTTTGTAGATTTTATCTAGTTTTTTTTTCTCAAAATATTATACCATATTTTTAACTGTCTTTGTAAAGACCAAAACAGTTTTGAAATTAGATGTTTTGTGAAACTTATTTGGCTACGAAAAAAACATTTTATCTTTTTTAGAGGTTCACTTTTGGATGAAACCCAATGATCAATGCAGAGGACTAATTTTCAAACACTTTCATGTTTAAACATTTCTCATCAGCATATAAATGTTGCATATCAAATGTAAAAGGACAACTCTGCAATCAACCAGTACTAGGTGTCAGCTTTTGTAATTAGCAAAAGCCATTGTAACATCTGTCACTTTTTTTGCAACTATGTTTCTTGTACAAGATATAGAAAGTCAAACACAAATCCTGCTAATTGGAATAAATGCTTTCCATTGGTATTTTAAGTGTGAAATAATATTTTAAATACACTATATTGTCAAAAGTATTGGCTTTACACGCACATGAACCTTAATGGCATCCCAGTCTTACTCCGTAGGGTTCAATAATGAGTTGGCCCATCCTTTGCCACTATAACAGCTTCAACTGTTTTGGGAAGGCTGTCCACAAGGTTTAGGAGTGTGTCAATGGGAATATCAGACCATTCTTGCAGAAGCACATTTGTGAGGTCAGGCACTGAAGTGGATGAGAAGGCCCAGCTCACAGTCTCTGCTCTAATTCATTCCACAGGGGTTCTATCAGGTTGAGGTCAGAACTCCACGCAGGCCAGTCAAGATCCTTGACCCCAAATGCGCTCATCCATGTCTTTATGGACTTTGCTTTTTGCACTGGTCCATATCAATTGGTGGAGGGGGATTATGGTGCGTGGATGTAGGGGTTGGACTTGGCCCCTTAGTTCCAGTGAAGGGAACTCTTAAGGCGTCAGCATACCAAGACAGTTTGGAGAATTTCATTCTCCCAATTTTGTGGGAGCAGTTTGGAGATGACTGTAACGGATCAACCAGCACCCCGACCGGTAACTCCGTTGACGGATGCTCCTAGTGCTTCCCGAGGGCTCCAAGCACTCCACCAGACACCATAGCCACCTTAGACTCCATGAACTGCCGCAGCTTGGTTGGGGTCTCGCCATCGCCTACCCACCCTGGACCTATGAAAAGGCTCCAGGCTCCAGTGGGTGAACCTCTCTTTCCCCAGCGAGTGCAGCAGGAACAGGAACAAGCTCTTACACAAGCTCTTACAAGAGCTTAGTGATTATCCAAGGGAGTATGAAGAGCATAGCAATCCCTTGTAGAGAAAGGACTCTAGATTAAGGGTGAATTATAACGCAAAAGTTTAATGGTACAGCTGCTCTTTTATACAGTTTTCCCCCACAAGGTTACCGCACAGGTGGACCTTGTTGGGGACAGGTCATGACATTCACAAACCAATATAAACAGGGTTTTACACTCAGTCATTCCTATACAGTGTACAGAACCCCTCCCCTCTGACTGATTACAGTATCATATGCAGATGAAAGCGTATACAGGAACAGAACTAAACTAAACTAATTATCTAGCCATCTGGACAGAACAATGTGAGGTCATTAACATTTAACAATGGGACAGGCACAATCCACGTTCCATTTCAATACACAAATAATAGGGAAGTCTGCCAATGACAGTCTGTGTGTGTCTCTCTCACAGACAAGCACAAAGAATACACATTATCTAGGTGGCAGACTTAATGGCAATGGTCTATAGCAGTCTATTGGGCCATACACACTATAAGATTTTCTGAAGACTTTTTCATTTAGACTTACCAAAACCAGATAATATGAGGTCAAACCTAAACACTTTCAATTTGTATGCAATCTGGCAGGCCCTTGCACTACATAGAAAAGGTAAATCTGAAGGAAAAAATCTTCAGAAAATCTTATAGTGTGTATGGCCCTTAAGTCTCCCAGTGTAAAGTGGGAATAAATCTTCATAGTTCTATATGAAGATATTGCTGACAAATATTACTGTCCCATCGGAAGCAATTCAAACCATTAAGTATCTGTTTTTCACTTCAGTGACGGTGAATACCGTCACAATGACCCCTTCCCCCTAAAAGTGGACAGAGTAGGAGATAGCCAGATAGATTGGGGTAGTGAGGGCCAAGGTTTGGGAGAAGTCTTGGGGATGAGCATGGGAGAAGTAGACAAGGGAGCTAGAGAGCAGGAGGTCTTGTGAGGAGCAGAGAGGATGGTTTGGGTGATATTTGGAGACAAGATTGGTGATGTAACTCAGGGCAGAGTTTTAAATGGCTTTGTATGTTGTTATTTTTTTTTTTATTTTATTTGTTGGGCAATGAGAAGCCATTGGAGGCATTGCCAGAGAGGGATGGTGGACACTGAACGGTTGGTAAGGTGGATGAGTCTTGCAGCAGCATTCATGGTAGACTGTAGAGGGGGTAGCCTACAGAGAGGTAGGCCAGTGAGGAGTAGTGATGTCGTGAACATAAAATGAAATGTTCACGAACGGCGAACGCGAACATCGGCAAATGTTCGCGAACCGGCGAACATTGCGAACCGCCATAGACTTCAATAGGCAGGCGAATTTGAAAACCCACAGGGACTCTTTCTGGCCACAAAAGTGATGGAAAAGTTGTTTCAAGGGGACTAACGCCTGGACTGTGGCATGCCGGAGGGGGATCCATGGCAAAATTCCCATGGAAAATTACGCAGTTGACGCAGAGTCGGGTTTTAATCCATAAAGGGCATAAATCACCTAACATTCCTAAATTGTTTGGAATAACGTGCTTTAAAACATCCAGTGTGTGTATATGATCAGGTATGATGTTGTATCGATCAGGTAGTGTAAGGGTTACGCCCGCTTCACAGTGACAGACCAAACTCCCCATTTAACGCACCGCAAACATCCGCAAACATACCACAACCGACCAAAATGGGACAGGAACTGGGCTTTAAGGGTTAGGGTTAGGTTTAGTGTTAGGGGAAAGGGTTAGGGTTATGGTGAGATACTTAGGGTTAGAGTTAGTAACCCTACCCCTATGCCTCTAACCCTAACCCTCTAACCCTAAGCACTAAAAATAACCCTAACCCTAGCCCTAACCCTAACCCTAACCCTAACCCTAGCCCTAACCCTAATTCTAATTTTTTTTTCTGGTTCTGGACATGCTACAGAGCTGAAACTTCACAGGTACACTTTTTAGACCCCCCAGACACTAAATCACACAAAAAAAGATAATTTTTCAGTAGAGCAGGAATGGTGGGAACCCTCCTTTTACACCTATATGATCTTTTTTTTCTGGTTCTGGGCATGCACTTTTTAGATCCCCCCCCCCCCCCCACGACACTAATCCCAAAAAAGTCATGCCTGCCTCCAAAAATGCCTGATAAATATATAGAAAAAAAAATACTCAAATACCAGCCCTAAAAAGGGCTTTTGGGGACAATAGATACATATATATATATCAAAAAAATTACACAAATACCAGCTCTAATAAGGGCTTTTTGGGGACAATATATATATATATATATATATATATATACAAAAAAAACCCTCAAATACCAGCCCTAAGAAGGGCTTTTTGGGGTGCTGTCCTTACAGCAGGAGTGTACCAAGAACATTGACTAACAAGACCGGGAACACTGACTAACAACTGTCCCTAGCTATTAACAGCAGCAGCAGCAGCACTTTCCCTGCTCTCACTAACACACTGCTTCAGAAATGATCTAAGATGGATGCTGCCCTTGCTTATTTATAGGAGGTGGGAGGGTGTGGGAGGGAGGTATGCTGATTGGCCTGGAATGTGTCTGCTGACAGTGAGGTTCAGGGTCAAAGTTTGCCTCAATGATGATGTATAGGAGGCAGACCGAACATCGCATATGTTCGCCCACCTAGGCGAACGCGAACATGCGAAGTTCGCCGGGAACTGTTCGCCGGCGAACAGTTCGGGACATCTCTAGTGAGGAGGGAGTTACAATAGTCATGGCAAGAGAAAACAAGGGAGTGCATAAGTTGTTTAGTGACTTCAACGGTTAAAAATGTTACAGAGATGTTACAGAGGTGAAGTCTACAAGATTTGGACAGGATTGGATTTGGGCCTGAAAGGACAGATCAGAGACCAGGATTACACCTAGCACCCTGGCATGAGGGGAGGGACTGATGTTTGTAGTATTGATCTTGATGGAGAACTCAGGAGAGGGGGCACGGGCAGGGAAGAAAAATTTAAGCTCAGTTTTAGAAAGATTGAGTTTGAGGAAGTGGTGTGACATACATGCTGATATGTCAATTACTAAGTTAGTAATGCTAGAGAAGACTGAAGAAGTCAGGTGAGGAGTAGAGAGATAGATGTTTTGTGTTGTCAGTATAGAGATGGTACTGAAAGCCATGGGAGTTTATCAAGTAACCAAGAGAGAGAGTAAATGGAGAAAAGGAGGGGTCCGAGGACAGAGCCTTGTGGGATCCCTACAGAAAGAAGAAGAGGAGAGGAGGAGACAGTGTTATGGGTAACACTGAAAGTGTGCTGTGATTGGTAGGAGGAGAACCAGGAGAGAGTCTTGAAGGCCAAGAGAGTGGAGTTTTTTTAAGAAGAGTGGATGGTCAACAGTATCAAATCACAGAGAGGTCAAAAAGTACAAGTATGGAGTAGTGGCCATTGGTTTTAGCAGTTAGTAAATCATTAATGAGTTTTAGTAGGGCAGTTTCAGTGAAGTGTAGTAAGTGAAAGCCAGACTGTAAGGGGTCAGAAAGGTGGTTTTAAGTGAGGTAGGAGCTCAGACTATTGTAGACTAAGCATTCTAAAATTTTAGAAGTAAATGAGAGCAAGGAGATGGGTCTTACGTTTTTCAGGCTGGTGGGTTCCAGTGAGGGCTTTTTAAATAGGAGGTTGATCAGCGTGTGTTTTAGAGGGGAGGGGAAGGTGCCAGTAGAGAGGGAGAGATTGAAGATATGAGTGAGGGAGCAAATGATAGAAGAAGAGGGTCCGGTAAGTGGTAAGGCCAGCTTCTGAGAAAATGTTAGCGACATCTTCGGTAGTAGCAAGGTCAAAACTGTTGAGGGTAGTTTTGTACAGGGTATGTTAAGTGGGATAGATGTCTGTGCAATGGGGATGCCCCCACAGATTACATCAATCTTGTTTTTGAAGTGATTGGCAATCTTGTAAACAGTGATTTAGTTACTAGATGGGGTGATAGTGGAGAAAGTAGAGAGTTAAAAGTAGAGAAGAGACAATGAGGACTGGATGACAGAGTAGTAATGAGAGTGACAAATTAGGCTTGTTTGGTAGCATGGAGGGAGGAATTGTATTTTAAGAAGGCAGATTTATATATGGTAAATTCCTGCTGGGATTTTGTTTTTTTATTGCCACAGCCACTACAATGTGCAGCTATGTCTCTTAAGATTTCTGGTGTTGTCAGTCTGTCAATATTGTAAAAGTCAGGTCCTGATACTTCCTAAAGTGAGAGGAGCAAGAGAGTCCAGTATGGATGAAAGTGAACTGTGAAAGAATTAGAACTCCACTCTGATTTTTACTGCTAGGTTTCCATTAAAAAATAAATCCTCTTGCTTACCAAACAGATAGTGAGGCTCTGTTTACACTAGTGCAAATGCAGATGTGACTTGAGTCACATAGAATCGCATGACAATGAAAAAACAATGTTTTCAAAGGTGCCCGTTTACATTAATGCAACTCAGCAAAAGATTCCTATACTACTTTGGTGCTCTACCAGCACAATTTTGGCCCCACATAATATACAAACCATTTCTAAGTAGCATCCAAGCTACATCCAAGTTGCCCTACATAATCACACTGAAAATGTATTCAAAATCAGATTACAACATTGTGAACTTAACCTATAAAAAATAAAAATCTGACTATGGTTCTAGTCTTCTCTAACTCTGCTGAAGAAAACTTTTTTTTTTCTGCCTGTTTTGGAGCTGTAAAGTATCCTTACTTCCTCTGTGGGAAAATGTTATCAGTGGGACAGAAATTGAGGAGAAACCTCTATAACGCAGCACTGCATTACAGTAAAAGCTTGACAGGGGTTCTAACCCTCCCCCCACTCTATCCAAAACTGATGAAAAAAGGTTTGTTTGAGATTCACTTTAATTTAAATTTCCCTTATAGTGTAGACATCTATCTATCTATCTATCTATCTATCTATCTATCTATCTATCTATCTATCTATCTATCTATCTATCTATCTATCTATCTATCTATCTATCTATCTATCTATCTATCTATCTATCTATCTATCTATCTATCTATCTATCTATCTATCTATCTATCTATCTATCTATCTATCTATCTCTCTATGTCTATACTGTATCTCTATCTATCTTCGATGTATAGACTGAGGAAAATGATGTATCTTGCAAATGGGTTGTGGTTCCAAATGTAATTTTCTTCCTAGAACCCCATTGTATTGTTGGCATAGGAGGAGGCAAATCTGGAGATAAAATTTGTCCTGGAATTGAAAATAATTATGCTCCAAACAATATTTAGTGGCATCAACCAAGAACTGTGCCTTTCCATGATTCATATTGGGGTCCCTGAATAAAAAGTGTTGGAGAGCTGTGAGACCATTTCATGTGGAATTGATGTATAAATATTTACAATCTTTCCTCGGTTGATACATCAATGATATTCTTGTCATATGGAGTGGGAACCTTGAGGAATTTGCAGCCTCCGTCACACATTGCAACAGCAACAAAATGGGTCTGGGTTTCATCCATGTTATAGATCCTGTGTCCCTAGTTTTTTGGAATGAGAGTTTTTCCATAAAGGTAGATATATCAACAGGAGAAACCACCACAAGCCCACCAGTAACAATTCTTATCTTAACTATTCCAGTTGCCACCACCCTGCTTGGCGTAAGAATATTCCCGCTGGGCAGTTCCAAAGTCTGCATAGAAATTGTTCCAGGGAGAGCAACTATACACAGCAGGATATTGAATTAAGGAAGACATTTTTACAGAAAGAGTTTTAAAGCAATTTGGTTCATGATGCATTTGAAAAATTCCTTGCAGTTTCTTCTCTCTCTCACACCAATCGAAGAAATAAGGGCATCCACCCTGACAAAAACAGCAGAAGGTTCATTACAGGTTATAACAGTGAGTATAGGTCTATCACTAGAATAATAACAAAGCATTGACACTTTCTACATATGGATCCTAGGCTAGGCCCCATTCTTCCTCCTGTCGCTCCAAGTTAAAATCATCATTGCACCTAGCAAGAATACACGCAACAAGAGACCCGTAGACATACTGTCCTACTTTAACAACAGGACAGGATCCTTTCAATGCAAAAAGAGGGGCTGTTTACATTGCCAGTTCATTAGGCACAGGCAAACCACATTAATGGACAGAGCTGAAAATGTTTTTTATATTAAGCAATCCATAACTAGCTCCACAGAATATGTTGTGTATATGCTCACATGCCCTTGTAACCTTTTTTATGTAAAGCGCATCCTCAGAAAGCAGATAGATGACCACCACCATTTTATTTCTGGAGGTTGTGACATACATAGTGTGCCCGACATTTCAAAATTCACAATGGTCAAAATATTAGCGATCTGTCGGTCTGTGCCATTGAGTGCATACCGGAAGGAGATCTGACTTCCAATGAGATGTTTTCCTTACTGTGCAAGAGTTAAACTTTTTGATTTAACTCTTTAAAAATCCCCCCCCCCTTTCCTGACCTGCCAGGCTGCATGCCAAGATAAGGGTCTGGTATGGATTTTGGGGGGGACCCCTTGCCAGTTTTTTTTTACATTTTGCCGACCAGTCACTGGGACTGTACTGCGGCAAAGTGGCTCAATTCCGTCCAGCGACGTAGACCTACGTCGCTGGACTCCTCCCCTTGTGGGAGGGGCTCGCGCGCCGCCGGAGGCTCGCTCCCGCTGTTTTCAGTCACAGCGGGAGTCGGGGGAGGAGCGGCGGTGATCACCGCCGCTCTTCCCCGATCGTCGGGGAATCGAGTCTGGAGATCCGCCCGCTTGTGTAAACAAAGCGGGCGGATCTCCTAAGTGACAAACAGTGACAGATTGCAGGGTTCAGCATAGCTGAACATGCGATTTGTCTCTGTGTCACTCAGTCACCTCCCCCCACACACGTTAGTAAGCACCAGGCATACATTAACCCCTCCCTCTCCAATAAAATGAACCCCTTCCCTGCCAGTGTCATTTTTACAGTAACAGTGCATATTTATAGCACTGATTACTGTAGAAATTTCACTGGTACCCTCAAAAGTGTCAAAAATGTCAGTCAAGGGTCCGATCTGTCCGCCGCAAAAAAAATCGCAGATCGCCGCCATTACTCGTTAAAAAAAAAAAAACACCAAAAATGACAGAAATCTTTCCCTTAGTTAGTAAACGCAATAACTTTTGCGCAAACCAATCAAAATACGCTTATTGTAATTTTTTTTACCAAACATAGGTAGCAGAAAACAAATTGGCCAAAAATGTAAAAAAAAATTGATTTTTACATTTTTTGGGGGGGAATTTCATATATAAAAAATGTGAAAAATATTGTTATTTTTTTCAAAATGTACGCTCTTTTTTTGTTTATAGAGCAAAAAGTAAAACTTGCACAGGTGATCAAATACCACTAAAAGAAAGCTCTGTTTGTGGGAAAAAAAGGACATAAATTTCATTTGGGTATGGCATCGCACGACCGCGCAATTGTCAGTTAAATTCGCACAGTGCCGAATCACAAAAAGTGGCCTGGACGTAAGACAGCAAAATCCTCCGGTGGTAAAGTGGTTAAAATTCATACCAAACCTGAAGGTTATAACCGCCACTTTTTTTTTCTTATTCAACTGATGCCGATTGACGGCTGATGACTCATCAGTTATTAGTGACACCGCTGCCCTGCTCCTTAACAACCAGCTTACACTGTGCATTGATTGGGTAAACCTTTGCCCAATCATGGCACAGAATGCATATGCAGCGCGCAGTGCATTGCAGGGTGTTTGGCAGGGTGGACACCTGGCGAACACCCTGCAAATTCAGGTGTTCAGGGAACGGTCAAACAGGCAAATGTTAGGCCCAAAGTCATGCTCGGGCTGAACCATTTGCCCAACATTAATGAGGAAAAACAGTTGAAAAATCAGCTTTGCATTATTAAACAGATTACTACATTATGTCATGTGTTTTGGGACCTGTGAGTTGGCCGATACAGTTCTTTCTTCCTGCAAGTACAATAAATATATACATTACAGTGTAATGTTTTGCATAAACACGATAGATAGATAGATAGATAGATAGATAGATATATAGATAGATAGATAGATAGATAGATAGATAGATAGATAGATAGATAGATAGATAGATAGATAGATAGATAGATAGATAGATAGATAGATAGATAGATAGATAGATAGATAGATAGATAGATAGATAGATAGATAGATACAGGGGCGTAACTACAGGGGTTGCAGGGGTTGCAATCGCTACCGGGCCCCATGCTCCAGGGGGCCCGGTAGCAAACCAGTGGGTGAACTTCTAGGATCTCAAAGGTCACACTTGCGACTGGGCCCTGGCATTTCACCACTGTGGGGAGGCCCCAAGATTGCAGGAAGGGGGCCCACTGCAGAACTTGTGAAAGGATCCTGATGCGGGACCATAATAAAAGGCCATGCAATGAGAGTAAAGAGCCCCAGGATTAGTGGGAAGAGCCCTGGGCTTGAAGGTAAGGGCCCCGGCCAGGGGTCTGGGGGGCCCTTCATGGTTTCTTGCATCGGGGCCCTGAAGGTTCTAGTTACGCCTCTGGATAGATAGATAGATAGATAGATAGATAGATAGATAGATAGATAGATAGATAGATAGATAGATAGATAGATAGATAGATAGATAGATAGATAGATAGATAGATAGATAGATAGATAGATAGATAGATAGATAGATAGATAGATAGATAGATAGATAGATAGATAGATAGATAGATAGATAGATAGATAGATAGATAGATGTGGTACACAGATTTTCTCAATAAATTTGGTTTAAATTATAGTTTCAGTGCATAATTGCTTCCTCCTGTAACATTATCATATATTGATAATTTGTACAGTATTACCTTAATCCAGAAGGTGGCACCAAAAGACTTAATCCTTTATTCCCCGTATGCTGAGGGAAAAGATTTGACTTTTTTTTTCAGTGTGAAGCCATTTGTTCATTGACAGACAAATTGCATAGAAAGCTCAAGACAGGAAAACATTTTAATTTGGTAGACAATGAACAGCAGGCAATCTACAGCATGTGTTGGCATTTTCAAGTGTATGCAAAGCTTTGAAATTGTGCACACTAGAAACATGCTGTCTTTCATTAGAAACTGCATACATTAAGGCTGGCCATACACTATACAATTTTCTTATTCAATTTCCTTTAGATTTACCTTAAACTATGTAGTGCAAGGGCCTGCCTGACTGCATACAAATTGAAAGTGTTTAGGTTTGACCCTATATTACATGGTTTTGGTAAATCTAAAGGAAAGTTGAACAAGAAAATTGTATAGTGTATGGCCAGCCTAAGTAAAGCATCTTTACTTAAGGATCATCAGCTTAAAAAAAAAAAAAAAAAGTCTTTTAGTCTTTTTGTAATTGTAGCTATAAAAAGGTACAAAATGTATAGTATTAACACTCATTGGTCTAAATTATTTGATTACAACCTAAACATTATTAATGCATGCATTTAAGCTGGCTACACACTATACCATTTTTATACAATTTTCTTGTACAACTTTCCTTTAGATTTACCAAAACCATTTGATATGAGGTGAAACCTAAACACTTTTAAATTGCATGCAATCAGACAGGCCCTTGCACTACATAGTTGAAGGTAAATCTAAAGGGAATTGAAGAAAAAAATTTGTATAATGTGTATTCAGCTTTTGGGTATGAATTTATGTTATTTATATAAGCATACAATGGTATTTCATGATGTGATGTAAACAGATAATTATTTTCTTCTGCACCATAATAAATTGAGAATTGAAATGGAAAATCTAAACTGTAAAAAAGTACAGAACATATTACACAAAATACTGTATGTAGCGATTCTTCCAGTAATCTAGTTAGCTAAGAAGAATGTGTCAATAATTACCAATCTAGGTTGCAGTTTTTTGCCCCTCTGCGGTATTTCTGCAAATTAATGTAAAATAAGAAGTCTTCAATGTATATATCTGAGAGTCACAGAAACTTTCTTGGCACAGCAGTTCCTTTACATTGACATTGTGTAAAGGAGGGAGACAACCAAACTAATTTTTCTTCCTGAAAGTGCTGAATATATAGGAGAGCAGTGAATGATGTGTGAACGGTGCTGTTACAACTCAGAAGGCATCCCTGAGGCAAAAGTCTTGCTTTCTTTTATGGTAAGCATGCCCTACCTGTATGCAGTGAACATAGCGGAATAATGCTACAGAGTTTTGTATCTTCAGAGGAACTTAAAGTTGTCTCGTGTGAATAAAAATTACAGTTTAATCCAGGGGACAAAATATGGAAATTATTTTTTTATATTAACATGGTAATTTCCTAGGACAAAATATGGAAATTATTTTTTTATATTAACATGGTAATTTCCTAAAAGTGCTTTTTACATGCATTTGGGCCCTAAACAGTTAACTGTGCTTGGATGTTTTAACCCTGCTCTACCAACAGTTAATTTAATATTAAATGGCAACATGGCTGTGGATACTCAGCAGTGGTTCACCAACTAAGGCCAGCTATACATGTTCAATTTTCTTGTACAATTTTCTGCTAGATTTATCACAAACCACATAATATGAGGTCAGAGCTAAACAACACTTTCACTTGTATCCAATTGGGTAGGCCTTTCTACTACATAGTTGAAGGTAAATTTCAAGAAAATTGTACAGAAAATTGTAAGAAAATTGTTTAATGTATGGCCAGTAGAGTTGAGCGAACACCTGGATGTTCGGGTTCGGCGGGTTTGACCGAACTTGAAAAAAAAAGTCTGTGTTCGTGAACCGAACTTTGCCCCGATCCCGAACACCATTGAAGTCAATGGAGACCTGAATTTTTGAGCACTAAAATGCTTCTAAAACAAACATGGAAAGGGCTAGAGGGCTGCAAATGGCAGCAAAATCATCTTAAGAGCATGGCAAGTGCTCTGCAAACAAATGTGGATAGGTAAATAACTTAAAAGAACATAAAAATAAAAAATAATAATCTTGAATGATCTAGGAGGAGGACAAGGCCCATATGGAGTAGGAGGTTGAGGTGGCGGTGGATATGGCGGTGTAGGTGGAAGCAGCGGCGGCGTTGGAGGAGGAGGACGAGGCCCATATGGAGTAGGAGGTTGAGGTGGTGGTGGCGGTGGATGTGGCGGTGTAGGTGGAAGCGGCGGTGGAGGAGGACGAGGTAGCCAACACTGGTTTTTGTTTTTCATTTTATTTCTTTTTAAATTAGGGTACATCCCAAAAAGAGTTAGAAAGATCAAAAACAACAATGGCTGGGTAAGGCCTTTATACATGTCTATTCTGCACAAGATACGGACAAGTCCTGTGGGATCCATGCCTGGTTCATTTTAATGAACGTGAGCTTGTCCACATTGTCTCTGGACAGGCGGCTGCACTTGTCTGTGATAACGCCCCCAGCTGTGCTAAATACACGTTCAGATAATACACTGGCTGCAGGACAGGCCAGCACCTCCAAGGCGTAAAGGACAAGCTCAGGCCATGTGCCCAATTTGGAGACCCAGAAGTTGAAGGGGGCAGACCCATCATTCAGTACGTGTATAGTACGTAAGGAACGGTAAGGAACTGAATATGGTATATGGTAAGGAACAGTGATGGCGGCGGGGGGCTTTTTTCTCCCTTCTGGGTTGAGTCTGGCCTTGGAAAAGGTATGTGTCCCTGGTTGTGGGCCGGGCTCTCCCAAAGCTGTCTAAGTTCTGAGGCCTTCTGGTAGGGACGAGGCTGCACTGGTCTTGCCAGGGACCGGGATTCTGAAAAGCCTGTGGTGTATGTGCCCCTGGAGTGGCAGTCCAGGGGTGCCATAATTCACGGTGGATGGCAACACTATGAGTATGGCACCAAGGACACTGTACTTGCTACACACATTTTTCACACCTGCCTCTAGGGCCAGGACTTTTGGTCAGGAGTCAGGACCAGAGGAATTTTTTATTCCTGGCCAAAGGGCCTGCCATAGTATTGCAACGTGGCACTAACCTTGCATTTTTTCACTATCCCTTTCCCCACTTTTATGTGTGGTGTGTCTCACATTTTGTGTTTTTTTTATTGTGGCATTACACTTTATTTTGCACAGCGTGATTAGTAGGGTGTAGGTCCTTGGGCCTGTCCCTGAAACACTTGGGAGGGGGTGGATATGGCCTTCTGGTTTGGTTCGCCCTCTCTCATGGGGTCTCTCTTCGGGAGAGCCCCACCTAGTACTTGGGGTGGTCTGTTTCAGCAGACCTCCTAAAGAACGGGTCTGCCTGGTTTTCGGCCAGGTTAGCCAGTGTAAGTACCCCAGTCCCTGTCAGGAGCCTTGCGCCCCGGGGGATCAGGGTCAAGGACCATGTGTACACCCTGTGAACTTTTTGTGTTTCACTTTTTTGGTGTGCATTTTTTTATGCACCCACCGGGTGATAGTCTGAGTGTGTTCACATACCAGGGGCTTAAAAAAAAAAAAAAAAACAGCTTGTGGTCTTGGTTGTTGTGGTGTGCCGACAAAGCTTTTCCACATTTCATACATGCTAACCCTGCCTTCTGAGGTGCTGGTGGTGCCCTGGCTGCGTTGGCGACCTCCTCCTCTGCCTTCGCCTTGTGCTTCCCCACTGTGCCCCCACTGTCAGGTGGGAATGCCACCAGCATCGCTTCTCGAGTCTCAACCTTTTGCCTAAGATCAAGTGTAGTATCTGTTGTTATCAGTTATCTGGGTGCCACCCTGCTGTGAACATGATTCCTCCTCCTCCATCTCCTCCTCCTCGTCCTCTACCTCGTCATCCTCCAGAACTGTGCCCTTGCTTGACAATTGTGTACCTAGCGTTTGTGAGTGCAGGAACCCACCCTCGGATATCAAGTGTAGTATCTGTTGTTATCAGTTATCTGGGTTCCACCCTGCTGTGAACATGGTTCCTCCTCCTCCATCTCCTCCTCCACCTCGTCATCCTCCAGAACTGTGCCCTTGCTTGACAATTGTGTACCTAGCATTTGTGGGTGCAGGAACCCACCCTCGGAGCCACTTGTGAATGACTGCCCTGAAAGCCTTGGAAATGATCACTGCTCCGGATGCAGAGGCGGTAGAGGATGAGGAAGCGGAGTAGGAGGAGTTAGCAACAGTAGGCAAACTGAAGCGCCCTGCAATCCTCGGTGGTGGAAGGAGATGCGCCAAACAAATTTAAAGGGTGTATCTCACAGTAACATAATCAGCAAAATTATTAATGTTCACCTAAATGGGTATTTATTGAATAGCAGAATACAACAACAGTATCCAAAGGGTGTATCTCACACATACAGATACAGACTAGGCCGCAATTTAATATTTTTCTGTTCCCTACATGGGTGTTTATTGAACAGCAGAATACAACAACAGTATCCAAAGGGTGTATCTCACACGTACAGATACAGACTAGGCCGCAATTTAATATCTTTCTGTCCCCTACATGGGTGTTTATTGAATAGCAGAATACAACAACAGTATCCAAAGGGTGTATCTCACACGTACAGATACAGACTAGGCCGCAATTTAATATCTTTCTGTCCCCTACATGGGTGTTTATTGAAAAGCAGAATACAACAACAGTACCCAAAGGGTGTATCTCACAGATACAGACTAGGCCACAATTTAATATCTTTCTGTCCCCTACATGGGTGTTTATTGAATAGCAGAATACAACAACAGTATCCAAAGGGTGTATCTCACACGTACAGATACAGACTAGGCCGCAATTTAATATCTTTCTGTCCTCTACATGGGTGTTTATTGAATAGCAGAATACAACAGCAGTATCCAAAGGGTGTATCTCACACGTACAGATACAGACAGGGCCACAATTTAATTTTTTTTCCCTAAATAGGTGTTTATTGAATAGCGGAATACAACAACAGTATAGAAAGGGTGTATTTCACAGTAAAATATGCAGACTAGCCAGCAATTATTTTTTCCCTAAATGGGTTTTTATTGCAATGTGCAACAAAACAGTATGCAATGGGTGTATCTCACTGTACCATATGCAGACAGGGCCACAATTTACTTTTTCTCACCTAAATGGGTTTTTATTGCAAAGTGCAATATAACAGTATGCAATGGGTGTATCTCACGGTAACATATGCAGACAGGGCCACAATCAACTTTTTTTGCCCCTAAATGTTTTTTTTTTTGCAATGCGCCATACAACAGTATGCAATGGGTGTATCTCACTGTAGCATATGCAGACAGGGCCGAAATCAACGTTTTTTGCCCTTAAATGGGTTTTTTTTTATTGCAAAGCGCAATACAACAGTATGCAATGGGTGTATTTCACTGTAACATATGCAGACAGGGCTGCAATCAACTTTTTTTGCCCCTAAATGTTTTTTTTTATTGCAATGCACAATACAACAGTATGCAATGGGTGTATCTCACTGTAACATATGCAGACAGGGGCGCAATCACCTTTTTTTACCCCTAAATGTGTTTTTTTGTTGCAATGCGCAATACAACAGTATGCAATGGGTGTATCGCACTGTAACGTATGAATGAAAATCTGATAAATAATTGTCCCCTTAATTGGTGCTTGTTGAATAGCAGATTTGAAATGCAGTGTCTGTCTAAACGCTGTAAGTCACAGTAAAATATGAAGGAAAAAAGTTTTTTTCTTTTTTAAATGCAGATTAAGCAGACACACATGCACTCAGCTTGCAGTAAATGGCCGCTACACACAGCACGCCTAACAGGTTGGATACTGTTGTTGTTCTATTCCACTATTGAATAAAAAAAAAAACATTTGAATGAGAAACTGAAAAATAATTTTTTTCCCTAAATACTGAAAAATAATTATTTTCCCCTCACATTGGTGCTTTTTGAAGAGCAGGTTAGAAAAGCAGTGTCTGTCTAAAGACTGTATGTCAAAGTTAAAAATGAAGGAAATTAATTTTTTCTTTTTTAAATGCAGATTAAGCAGACACATATGCACTGAGCTTGCATTAAATGTGCAGCACTGCACGTCTAACAGACTGATAAAAGTTTTTTTTTCTCCTTTCTCCTCCTCACTGGGCTCAGGTCAGGGCATAAAGATTGTGCACTGCACCCCCACATACAATCAAGGTAGATAGCTGTCTGATTAAAGAACATTGTTCCTATGCTTTCCCTCAAAGCAATCTCCAGCCTGACCCTACAGTAATCTCCTATCTCTCCCTCTGGGCAAAAAGATCGTGCACTGCACCCCCACACAATCAAATCAATATAGATTGCTGTATGATTATTGAAGATTGTTCCTATGCTTTCCCTCAAAGCAATCTCCAGCCTGACCCTACAGTAATCTCCTATCTCTCCCTCAGCAGAAATCTCAGGAACCTCTCCCTAGTATAGTTATAGCAGAGTGACGCGCGGCGCTGTGTGATTCCAGCTTATATAGTTTCTGGGTCACATGCTGCACTGGCCAATCACAGCCATGCCATTAGTAGGCTTGCTGATTGGCTGCCTTACACCTGTTGAAACCGTGCAATTAAAACCGCGCCAAAACATCAAATAACGTTACCTAACAACGGACAGTACCCAAACATACAGTGAAATGTTCTGGTTCAGGTCCGGGTACCGAATACCCAAAAGACCGGTACGAACCCGAACAATACAGTCCGGGTTCTCTCAACACTAATGGCCAGCCTAAGGCTGGCCATACATGTTCAATTTGCTTGTACAATCTTCTGTTAGATTTACCACAAACCACATAATATCAAAGTGAAACAACACTTTCACTTGTATTCAATTAGGTAGGCCTTTGTACTACATAGTTGAAGGTAAATTTCAATAAAATTGTACAGAAAATTGTAAGAAAATTGTATCCTGTATGGCCAGCCTAAGAAGTGTACTGTTCATTCTTTCTAGGGCTGCTACCTCATCACTTCAAATTGAACACATGAATACACAGGCTCTACAGCTAATTAAATGTAAGCAAAACATCACGTGAATCCAATTAAATCCTAATGTGTAACTGCACTTCTAGTATTATTTTGAAAGCCCTTCTACCAGTGTTATACCTACCTATCCCCAATCCAGCAAAATCTCATTTGTGTGCAGCCTCCTCCCAGCCACTTGTAGAACTTTTTTTTTTTCCACCAGAGCCATACATTTTACTCTCCAATGAATCCTAAGAAGAGTTTTCACTGGATTGAGTTGTGATTGTGGAACAGGTGCAGAGGTCCAGCAGAGAAAATTTTGATAACCTGCTGAACATATCCAGTGGAGGCACCTAGAAGCACATAGCTGCAGCAACCAACCAAACGTTCCTGTCATGGCAGAATCTCAGGTCATTCCTGATAGTGCCATAACTTGCTAACCCAATTCTAGCTCTTTTCTAAGTTGTCAGTAAGGGTGCCCATCATAGTGATGAGCCAATAGGAATGTGTGGGAGTGGAGTTTAGTCTCTTGGAATACCTGTAAGTGTCAAAGCTTTGTCAGTATGGACTTCATACTTTCAGCAGGGTTGCCCATCTTTATCTTCCCCCAGTGACTACATTTTAGGCATTACAGCTATGATTTGTGTCTTTTCTGGCATCACTAATAACTGATCAGAGTGGCTAGTTTCTCAGTTCTCTAGCAGAAAGTGAATGTTGTAGCATTCTGACAGTGAAAGAGACACATTAAGCTACTTTGAGTCTACATTTCTACTGTAACTATGTCTTTTGTCTTGCCTCCACCATCTCAACTCACTGCACTTGTATTCAGCAGCCATGTATCCTACCAGCTGCTGAATACTATAGTCTGTAGAAGCCATTCCTTTTTTTACTGTTCAGGAAGAATGTATTCAATTTCTCTTGTTCAGGTTATTCAGCAGATAAATCTTTGAATGTATGACCAGCTTTGTGTGGGTGTGGGTGGGTGGACTGGAATTTGCTTCCTAAAAATGTAGGATGTGGCTGCTGAAGAATTATATGCTCACTTAAGGGTGCATTCACACCTGTGAATGCAGCTTCACTCCAATTAGAGTTGATAGCATCAGCGGGGGTTCCTGCGATTAGCTGCAGCAGGTATCCCCTTTGAAAGTAATGAGAGGCTGCAAGCTCCTGCAGCTAATCACTGTCACACACATGTAATCCCTCATGCAGCGATCCCTTGCTAGTGATCGACCGTGGACGCAGGCAGTCAGCATCCAGGGCCAATTACTCACATGTGATCGCTGCATAGGCAATTACATGTGAGTGGCCACAATTGGCTGCAGGAGCCAGAAGCCTCCCATTCATTTCAATGGGGCTGCCTCCTGCAGCTAATAGCAGGAACCCTCTCTGGGGTTATCACATCTACTCCGAGTGTGGGTACATTTTCTGGTGTGAATGCACCCTTAGTGTCTTTTATGTATATGCAGTAGTGTGGGTTTGTAAAACATGTTGCATGTGTTTCAAAAATATGCATTTTTATGTGCATTAACTAATAATGTTTTACAAAAATGAAGGATAACTGTTTTTTACATCAAATTAATAAATATCGCATACACACATTCCATCCAAGGATATGTTTGAAATCTGTTCAAACTTAATTCATTTTTTTTTTTTTTTTTTTAATACAGAGGAAGTTTTTGATTTTTTTATGCTCTGTTTTGGTAATTGTCTCAGTATAATTCATAATAATAATTTGACCTCATTTTGCTTTATTGTGCTAAGGCAGATAACTGCTTTAAATATGGTTTATGCAGTGTTTGTTAAGTGATGTTTATTTCCACGTTATCATGCTGTAGATTTGATATTAGTTTTTTTTTTTTTAACATTGCCGAGAGCAAAGTAAAGAGTAAACTTTTTCATTACATTTTCAGCACAAGAAGCTTAGAATTTCAAATCCCAAACATGTTACAGTTTTTGAAAGCACTATATAAGAATTATGGGATAAGTCAACAACAAGCTCATAATTTTTCCAAAGCACAATCACTGAGATTGAGGAAAGACCATAAACTGGGCTTTATAAATCTGCTGTGCTAAGACAGATGAAAGATGTCTGTTGATCTATGGCAGGCATTGTAAATGATCTTAAAACCAAATGCACATTGGGAAAGAACATATCAAATAAAGTGAAAGATAAACAATACTGATTTTGTTCTTGTCTATTTGAGATGTAGACATTACATATTCATTATTTTAACACCAAGATAGAAAACATGTAAATGCATAGCTATTGTACATATTGCTATTATTTACATTGCTCAAGTCAAGTAACACCTAGTATATATAGCCACTCTTTCCTCTGTTCCCTCTTATTTTTGATTCTCATCATACCAGGTCTCATAAAAATGTACCCCACCTGTAACAGATAGATTAACTGCTTCTGGACATCAGCATTTACTAAAAATAGCAACTACCACAACAAAAAAGAAAAACTTATGCAAAAATAAATACAATGAAGCATAATTATTAAAGGAGCTGAGAATTGTGTGTAAATATTCACTTTAATTGTCTTATTAAGTATAAAGTATATATCCTGTTTACTTAAACCACTTTTACCCCTTAATGACAGGGCATTTTGTTTGCTTTTCAGCACTGTGCTACTTTAACTGGCAATTACGCAGTCATTCAACACTGTACACAAATTAATGGTTTTATCTTTTTTCACACAAATTGAGATTTATTTTGGTCTTGTTTAATCACTTAATTTTTCTGTGACTATAACAAGGCAAATACAATGTGCTAACTGCAGGCAAGGGGGGTGTTATGACTCTCCTCACCTTATGCTCCAACACCAAAAAATAATGAAGAAACTCTGTGCTACTTGTTAAAAATATATATATATTTTTTATGACTGTTGTCTGGGGATGGATACTTAGCACAAAGCATTGCATGGAGCAAATGTGGATGTTCTAATCCTTTGGGTAAGTGATATATACTGTAATAATATGAATAGGAAAAGTAAATGTATTCCATCTCCCTCTCCTTTAATAGATTTAACAAAGATGATGACGCTTCTGCCTCACATATACTTGCTATATACTGTACCTTTACTTGCTCCTCCTTTTCTTTCCTATGAATACCTGGCACAAGTAGGTGAGTGAATTGGAGGTAGAAACTACTCTTCTTCCATGCCCATCTGTATAAAATGGGCAAAATGTTGCCTGTAATAGGTTGAAATTACTCTGTTAGCCCAGTAGCAAGTTTTTGCAGCACAGGATCTGTAAAAGTGGGTTAGCCCAGTAGAAGGTTTTGAATAGCAGGATATTTAGAGGTGGGAGGAGGCTTTCCTGGCCTTACCTAATACTGTTTCATGACAACATCAATCTTCAAAAAATTCTGCAGTAGCAAAGTTCATCCCATTGTCTCAGTTAATGTTTACAGCTTGGAAATGGTGGTTGTTTTTACCCTGTTGCCTTATTTATTTATTTTTCTATCACTTTTATTGCTGTGACAAGGAATGTAAACATCTCTTGTGACAGCAATAGGCATCTTTATGGAGGGATCAGGGGTCTATAAAACCCCAAATACATACTTTGCAATTGAAAGCATTCGAAAAGCCAAGATTGGAATTTCTGAATACTTTCAATTTTCAAAAATTGGCGCCTTTAGGATTCCAGTTAACCAGAAGTAATGTAAAGATGTCGCTTCCGGGTTACCATACTCGAGACCCAATCAAAGCCGATTCTGTCTTTGTTCGGGACTCCGCCCAGCCGGCAAAGGTGCTGGCTGGTCGCTCAGGTCTCCCTGTGGGATGGGAAAGCCCGGAGAGCGGCGGAAGGTGGCAGGATGCCTGCAGCTGCAGGCATCACTATGGTCAAACCACTTGAGCTCAAATGACGTACAGGTACATGATTTGAAATAAAATAATGAGGAAGGTTGGGACTTTGAATGAGGCAAGTGGTATAGCACTGGCAAAATAATTATTGCATGATAACATATTTATTGGTAATTCATATATATATATATATATATATATATATATATATATATATATACACACACAGGATAACATCATGAAAAAATAGCTATAAAGGATACTGTTGTGAGCTGATTTGTATTGTGTATTGACATCTAAATCTGTAGATCACATTAAAACTTTTTTTCATGATGTTAACCTGTGTATATATATATATATATATATATATATATATATATATATATATATGAATTACCAATAAATATGTTATCATGCACTAATCATTTTGCCAGTGTTAAGCCACTTGCCTCATTTAAAGTCCCAACTTCCTCATTATTTTATTTGAGATATAGGGATGGAGGCACATGATTTTAAAGGAGTTGTAAAGTCAGAAGATTTTTTATCTTAAGGAATTATTCACATTAAGATGAAAACCCTTCTGTGTGCAGCATTCCCCTCCGCCCCCCCAATACTTACCTGAGGTCCTTCTCTGTCCAGCGATGTCCATGAGTATCTCAGCCATCCAAGATTCTCCCTTCTGATTGGCTGAGACACAGCAGCAGTGCCATTGGCTGCCGCTGCTGTTAAAGTCATATAGCCAATCAGGAGAGAGAGGGGACGGGGCTGGGTGGGGCTCTGTGGGGAGCTGTGACTTGGCTTGGGTGCCAAGCAGCTTGCTATGGGGGCACTCAACAGGAGGGAGGGACCAGGATCACAGAAAAGGGACCCAAGAAGAGGAGGATCCGAGCTATTCTGTGCAAATCCACTGCAACAGAACAGGTAAGTATAACATGTTTGTTATTGTTATAGGTAAAAAAATTAAACTTTACAATCACTTTAAGTTGTTATGGCTTCATTTAAAGTCCCAAAACCCCCTCTTTTCAGGTACGTGATTTGGCGGCAGGTGGATATGCAACTACATTAAGTTGCATACGTGTTGTAGATGAAAATCCTATGGTGTATATTGATGTAGAGACTCTATATTCAAGTACTCCAGAGTTTATTTTAACATGCAATGTGTTCACTTTTAATGGGTCCCACTACCTCCAGGTGCATGACATGACAAGGTGAACAATATAGGCCCCATTGTATTCAAACATGTACAGGGAACCGGAATGCTGTCTTATTGTTTTGGATAAATTGTTAATGCACCTGTGCCACATTTCAGCATGACATAAGTATATTGGCAACATTTTTGTACTATTAACTAGATCCATAGACTTTCTGAACCAATTCTTTAAATGGTTAAATGTAAATCCTTTTAATTTGCAATGTTGTATGATGTGTCTGAAATTTCATTTTTTGCATATCATCATTTGAAAGACATGAACATCCTACTGGGAACTTTTTTTTTTTTTGAAAATCCACTTCCTGCATCCATTCTGCATGCCACAAGGTAATTTACGCTCTTTTGCTTTGTGGTATCCAGTGAGCCAATACTTATATGTTAAACTTAGTATGAGCAATTTGGACTTTGAGACTGAGACAAAGAAATTACATTACTTTCTCCTTAAACTAGGTTATAACAGAAACAATCCTTAAAACGCATACCGTAACAAGTAAATTAAGAATTTTGTTGAGGAATAGCCTACTATTGCTTTTAGATGTAGTGTATTCCTTAATATGCTACCCTGCAGTTTTTGTACCATGACCCACTTCTCTGAACCATTACATGAATACATTTTTACACTTGACACGGATGCCCCACAAAAGTTAGTCCAGGATTTGCAATCATTTTCTGGGAATACGATCTAATATTACAAACAGTAACCCCAGAAATAAAGGAGAATTTAGTAGTTTAAAACAGTTTAGCCACTTGTGAGTCTTTTAAGAAAATGTGCCGTGCCAGGTAGAATTGTATGGCACACTGTTAGGACCTGGATTACCCGCTCCATTGTTCTGCTGTCAGAGACTGCATGCAATTTTTTCTGATCCTCCTGACCCTGATCTTGCTCCTGTCCTGCATCCTGTGCCCTACTGCCACCTATTTGCTCATCTTGTTCCTGATTCCAGTGCTGGTTCTCCCTTCCATTCTCAGTTTACCTGGTTGATCTGTGTCCCCCATTTTGTGTATAGTCAGTTTGTTAGGGTTTCTGTTACTTTGGTGTGTTGCTAGTTAGAATTTTTTATTATTGGGATATGGTTCACTTATACCTTTGTGTTTGCTGAAAAGATAAGAGAGAAAGGCACCTCTAAGTTCAGACTTTACCAGTTTAATAAGGGTTAAAACAATTGGCAACTCACATGGAGGTGAATAAAATCAGGTGCATCAATGAATAGTATCAAGAATAACAAGTCCCATGCACCTGCAGAAGGATATGTAGTTCGTGCAACCTCGCTGGTCACCGTTTGAATGCCAGCTGAGCGGTGGATGTAAGTCAAACTGAGGCTTGGGACACAGGTGGCTTTGGTGGATCGTGACGTCACCCGTATGCAACGAGTTTCCATGCATGCGCACTGCGAGTGTTGCGGCAGCCGCTCTCCTTTTTCAAAGCATTAATGCACCTATCTGCCTGAGACTTAAATAGGCCGCTAGGGGGAGGTGCTCAATTGACATATGTAGATGAACTAAAAATATATTACAAGTTCAGCACCCAAGAGGAAAAGACAAAGGGATATAGTCTCACAGAATTCTACAACATAATTGGTTTGCTGGAAGAAGAAGGATTTACAAAATACTAATAACTCCAATGATACAGAATAATGAATGGTGAATGGTAAAAATTAAAATTAAATTATAATACACTTGTGCATAAGGAATAATGCTCATAAATTAAAAAGATAAAAAACATATGTTAACTAGATATGGATGTCATACTCATTCTGGTGACAGCGTAGGTATGGGCAATAATATAGGTAGTGAGTCAGTATGTATAAAGTTCATATATGTCCTTTAGCCTCCTGAACTTACTATGTGTTTAGATGTATCACATGCTGGCATGTGTGTTATATATTTTTTGTACTTATTGTGTTTGCTGTGTTTCCTGTTTGCTGGTTTTTGGATGAATTAGGTATCACTGTAAATAAATCTCACTTAAAGGAGAAGAATAGCCAAAGCTATTTTGGCTATACTTTTGAGGATCACAGGACTGCAGTTTGTCCTGCACTCCTGTTACTCATTTCTAGCTGACAACAGGCTAAAGCCTGCTGTCAGCACATATCACAGAGCCAGACCAGGCTCTGAAAAGATCCGGACCATTCGGTCAGGATCCACCCAGAAGTCTGGACCAGCGAGCCTCTGAGAGCCTGAGCCAGCATCTCCCACCCCTCCACATCTCAGCACTCCAGTGAGAGCTCGAGGGGCACAGCAGAGAGCTGGTGACTGACAGTTGTGACAGGCTAAGAACCGAGCCATTAGTGGTGTTCGATCACTCAGTTCTTAGTCTTATAGCTAGATCGATGCTGCATCAGTCAAGGTGAGAAAAATGTTTTTTTTTTTTAGAAGCCCATTTTTTTTTAAGCATACACAGCCTGATGTCAGTGTCCTTAGTATAGCTACGCAAATTTAGCCATCCCTGCTGCTGATTCCTAAAACACACACTGCAACGCCACTGTCTGTATGAAATCATGGTTTTATATTTGTGTTGGGACAAAAAATGTTTGGCATCCTCCAGCAATGGTATCATGGGATTTGCTTAAGCATTAAAAACAGAACAAGGATCATGGGTATGTAATATGGGTATGTTTAACCACTTGCCAACTGTCAGTAGTACATATACTGCCGCAGGTCGGCTCTTTCCCACGAAACAACGTAACTGTACGTCGCTTCCCGGGATTGCTAGTAGGAGCACACTCGCGTATTGGCTACAGGGGGAGCCAATCAGTGTGTCCGGTGGCCACGATATCCACCAGGCACCCATGATCGCTCCCCATGGAGACAGAATGGCGGTCTGCCATTGTAAAAACAGCAGACCGCTGTTCTGTTAGTAATGAACACAGGGATCCTGTGTTCCTCTTATTTAGGAACACAGGTTTCTGTGCAAGCCCATCCCCCACACAGTTAGAAAGCACCCCCTAGGGACACATTTAACTCTTTATTAGCCCCTGGTGTTAACCACTTCCCTGTCGGTGTCATTAGTACAGTAACAGTGCATACATTTAGCACTGATTACTGTAGTAATGTCACTGGTCCCCCCAAAAGTGTAAAAAATGAAAGGTGTCTGATCTGTCCACCGCAATGTCGCAGTTCCACCAAAAAACGCTGATAGCTGCCATTAAGTAGTATAAACTAGTAAAAATAAATAAATAAAAATGACATACTTCTTTCCCCTAGTTTGTAGACACAATAGCCTTTGTGCAAATCAATCAATATACACTTATTGGCATTTTTTTTACTAAAAATATGTAGCAGAATACTGATTGGCCTAAAATTATGAAAAAACATTTTTTTTTTAATTTTTTTTTTATTGGGAATGTTTTATAGCAGAAAGTAATAAATATTGTTTTTCTTTTCAGAATTGTCACTCTTTTTGTTTATAGCGCAAAAAATAAAATTGCAGAGGTGATCAAATACCAACAAAAGAAAGCTCTATTTGTGGGAAAAAAGAACATAAAAAATGGCCTGGTCATTAAGGGGGTAAAACTTTCCGGTCCAGAAGTCGTTAATTATGAATATGTATTATGTATACAGTACATGCTAAGTGCACATAAAGTACAGTATATACAGCACATATTATACATACAGTATATTTAGTAACACCAAGTTGTTGCAGCACTCTTTTTTTATTAATCCATCAGAAGTAAGAGATCCTTATTGTTTCAAAATTCAGTCTTGGTTCTAGCTCCTCGACCCTTCCTCGAGTCTATTGTCTGTTCCTCAAACATCCTATTTTCATTACCTTAAATCTGTGTTCACCAAAACTGACAATGCCTCACTGGCCTTAACCCTTACCTTGTAAAGCCTTTTAAAATGTTGCCTAAGGAATATATAGAGTACTAAAATTTGAATTTTGAAGCTTGACATGTTGGGTATCTATTTACTCAGCACAACCTCATCTTTTATATTTTACCTAGCAATTTTGTTAATATGTTGCATTTATGTGCCCTAAAATTCACTTTATGGTAATTTTTACTGAAATTTTGCATTTCATAAACTGTTGCACTAATATCATCTGACATTTTTTTTATTCTCTAAGGTATTAGGTTTCAGAAAATATATAACGTTTAGGAGTTTTATTTAACCCACTTGTACAAAAGCACATGGTGGGGTAAATCCAGTGAAGCAGTGTCAGTTCCAAAATGCTTGAGGATCAAAATCGTAGGCTTGAGAAGGGACGAACTATACCCAAGACTGTTGACAGTATATTGTATTGTTTGTAATTTAAAAAAACAAAAATTAAAATGTGTTACTTCTGATAGATATTGAAAATGTACTGTATATACTGTACTTTATGTGCACCAAGCATTTATACATAAAATAAATATTAATGAAAAGAAAAGTTCTGCAAAAATGTGGTGATACTTTATATGTGGCAACTGGACACGTTCCAATTGACAGCACGAGCATCAATAACAACAGGCGGTACACCATTTACCATTATAATAGAAAAGCACACATAAATAATTACAGCTATACTTGTGTCTTTGTTTGTACCTGCAACATGCGGACTTTGGCAGGTGTAACATAATCATATGGTATGGGTGTGCTGATTGGCTGCAGTTAAGAGCAGGAGGATCCACCAAAAATGTGAAATGCATCAATAGCATTGTGAGTTGGCCAGTCAAACGCCATTATGTGCAATATGTTGAGGTAAAAAAGCACTAATTGTTGTGAGGGCCAAAACTCTGCAAATGTCATAAAATTCTCATTCAGGAGAATTGATTTGCTTATCTCTAGTCATTTAGCTCTTTTTGATAATGTAACGTAACACAGTTTCTAAAAAAGAAATAAAGTCTCAGAGATAAATGATTGCATGTAAAGGAATCATTTTCACATGGACAATAGCAGTATTTCATACACAGCATGAGTGTTAGCTATAACATTGCAACCCTTTGGATATAAATTATTAATATAATTCATTATTTTGTTCTCATTTGTTGGAAAATGGCAGAAACAAAGCCATAAATATCATATAGGTCAGCTCTACATCAGATGAAACATGAAATAAATGTTTGTTTTGATGTTCTCAGACCTAGGTATTTATTGGGAAAAAACAGGTCAGACTCCAGTTGTGTAATATGATTTAAATGCTGGACAAGGATTATAGTTGAAACATCAATGATATTAGTACCTTTTTCTTTGTATAACATTTATTCTTTCTTAATTATATGGAACTTCCATTCAATGGTAGCTACAGACATACAGTACTTATGACAGACTAACAGGAATGAAGCCAGGGGGCTGAATGACATTTGTCTGTGGGAGAAAGACTAAAGTGTGCCAGTGTTAGCTAGGAAGCTGAACAATTTCTGTACTTTTGCTGGAAAAAAAACCCTGTGTGAGGAACCTGCTAAAATGGAGCTTTCTTGTAAATAAATGTTGGTAGAAAAGCTCTTAAAGTTGCCAAGTAGATGGAGTCCTTGGAAGCTCTACCCTTGATGATAAATCTTTGCAACCTTTATACAGTATTTTTATCCACTTTATTATTAATAATTTTTATCAATCTGGAATCTGGATAGCAAAATAAAATTATCTTGAAATGTATTTCTCAATTTATTCTGCTATGCTTGTAGATAATCTTGAGGTTTGCACTGTACTCAGTAGAGAATATTCACATTTTGCTGCAAACTTGACAACTGATCTCCAGGGTCTCAAGTAACATTTGAACAACACCAGAAAGATACAGGTTAGTGTATATATATATATATATGATATTTTACCTGACTAAGGAGATTTAAATTTCTCTCCATCCATTCCTGATGTTTACACAGCTTTGACACATAGCACAGCTAGAAGTATAAAAACACTTTGTTACAGTTATATACTAAAGAAAGGATACTATGGTGTCCGGTCCCCACTTCCGCTTGCTGAATGAACAGTGAAGAAGCAGCATCTTATATCATGTATCAAGTCATTAAATTTGCACAAGTATTGCTATAGAGGGGATTGCTATAAGATAATAACAAGTCAAATACAGATACTTACACTAGTACAATCAAAAATACCTTTAATGCTTTATTAGGGATACAGAACTGCATGAATTTTCATCTTGTATATCTACCTAGAGATAAAGGCTTTTTTTTCTAAAATATCAAACACAATATATTTACCCACTCCTATGGCTTCCAATGGAGGGTACATATGCAGGCTCATTCCTAAGCTGGGTTGAGTGCATCTAAAGACACACACATCATGGCTCGGCATCGTCCCCCCCTACCTCCAGCAGAATTGGCTTCCGATGCTCACACTGAATCATGTGAGGAGAGGAAGAGGAAGCAGTGCTGCTGCACTCGAATGCATCGATGGATCAAGATAGGATTCAAGTAAGTATTTATGGAATTCATTAAGGTAAAAAATGCCCTGCCTTTAGAACCACTTTAAAGCTTTGAAACAATGTAGGAAATTATTACTATTTTCAAAATGCATTATTTTATGATTTAAATAATCCTAATTGTGACTTCAAGACCTGGCCAGTAAGTCCATTATTTTTCAAACTTCTTTAATATATCAAGCTGTCCAGCAAAACTGTCAGTTAGAAGGTTCAGACAAACCATTTAACGCTGTCAGGGCTGCTTACAAGGCTCTTCTTTTATATTAATTTATTTATATCTTTATCTCAAAAGGAATAATATGTTTTCTGAAACTGCTTAAAAAGTGTTAGCTGAAGCTCAGTTTTTTTTGCTAGTCACATACTGTAGATCTAAAGTTGGCCATAGATGACCCCACATACCATCAACTCCCCCCTCTCCAGGGTTACTCACTTCAAATACACGTACTTACGTGTCTTTATCAACTATGATCTTACACAATACCTTCAATAAGTTTTAAGTTAGCTTACTCTGCTGTTGATCCTGGTGGAAAAATGTAATCTTATAAAGACGTCCTTCTGCCCAAGTTCCTTTATGTATTCCATAATACTCTGGTCCAGATTGTTAAGGCCTTCTTTACAAGGATTGATCAAATCATCTTTCCTTTCAGAGGGGAAAGTGAGGTTCCCAGTACATCAAAAACTACACTACAACTTCCACTCTCACTAGGAGGTCTGGCCATACTTAGCTTCAGACAGTATTATTGGGCAGCAGTCCTTGTGACAGTGAGATGGCAGTTCACCCAATCTCATAGTAACCCCGCAGTTAATCTCAAAGCTGCTTTGTTGGGATTGTATGTGGAGCTGAGCAGTTTGGTTTTTAGAGGTCCATCACTTAGAGCACAGTTACCTGCTCCTGCCACTCTCTCCTATATAGTATAGTGATTTCTTTCCTGTGCCAATGCTGATCGAGTTCTTTTTTTCATCTATATACAGATTTCGGGGAAGGATAGGACCAAGATCACTCAGCCATACCATACTTAGCAAGGAGATCTTCCCACCCTCACTGATGATGACTGGCAAGAAGGAGTACAGCAATATATGCCCCTTATGATGTTTTCCAGGGACATATGCATTCAAATGAAATTCCTTCATTGTTTGTATTATACACCTCAGAGACTACCCTAAGTGGTTGATGACCACTGTTCTAAATGTAGGTCATAAGTAGGCACTTTCTTGTATATGGCTTAGTCCTGCCCCTGTATACAGCTTCTTTTTTTTTTTTTGGAGGGAGGTGGTGACTGATTTCACTGTGATTAGTGGGCCAATAATCCCATTTGACCCCATACTTCTCCTTTTGGGTGTGTGTGACCAGATTATAACATCCGTCCACCAAAGGCATTTTCTCCTCTATGCAGCCTTTTATGCTAGGAGGACCCTACTAGGTAAATGGAAATTAGCAAACCCCCCTATGCTCCATCTATGGAGAATTAGGGTGAATCAGATGTGGCCTCTCTATAAATTGATATAGTGACAAGTTGGGGAATTTGTAGCTTATTATTGGTAGCGCCAAACAGTGAGTTTACGTCACACCAAAAGAACGTTTCATGGATTTTTCTGCCCATTTTTATTTAAAACAAAGCAAAAAGTTCACACTTGAATAGTTTTCCACATGGGGGTTCTCACCATCAATGCAACAAAACATAGAATTCAGCTTCATGACTTCCTTTGCAGCTTCACTGCTCAGGCCTCATGCTTTGGTCCCCCAGACCATCAAATACACAGCCCCAGTGCTCGTGCACAAAACAACATACCCTTGTCAGCTTGATTGCTTCTCCTGCAGTTCCCAGCTGCACTGAAGGGAGAAACACACCCATTCTTCACACTGGCACCTCTGTGCCAGCTACCACCCCCCGGTGGTCCAGACCTTTCTTCTTTCTTTCTGGCACTCCACCCACATATTTTTCATGGTGAACTTCCACAAGCACTTCTTCCTGACCCTTGGGGTCCCACTGGTCTCTCTACTATCCCCAGGACTACTCTCCCAGAACTAAAGGAGGCCCACTCCTATCGCATCTGTCAGGGAACCATCCCCCTCACTACCTGTGTCAACCTTAACCAGCAACATCTGTTTTCCAGGTTTGCTAATACCTGTGTGGTTACCATGGCAACCAATTTCTCACAAATCACAACTCATTTTTGTCAATATCATCAGCAACTCTTGTCCTATTGCTTGCTAGGACAGTGTGTGAGGAAGGACCACATAAAGGCAAGCAGTTACTCCTTATGGAACCATCCCAAAGTTTCACCCCCCCCTCCCCGTTCTCCAACACTCAATACTTCTGCTCTGTCCAACAGTGCACCAGAGTGCTTCTCATACACAACATCAGTAGAAAGCAATGCAGCACACTGTAAGGTGGAACAGGAGTTGTTAGGGACTGCGGGGGATTTGGAACATGCCGGGACTTCGGGGCCTCAGGCTGCAATGGCAGCAGCTGCAGGAGACACCACGGCTCCATCGAAGAAGTCCAACAGGGGACTCCAATGGTGAGGCTTATAGGGTCTATGGGGGTACTGCATGGTACTACGATGAGCAATTTCATCAACAGAAGGCCATTCGGCTGTCATTGTGCTGGAACCACAAGGACATTAGCTTGTGAATGAAGCTGATGAAGTCTGCCCATGCCTGAATACCATCCTACTTGAAGGACACCCTTGAACTCCTGAGAGTAGTGGAGGACCTCACAGTACCAGAAGGTGCTCTTTTAGTAGCTGTGGACATAGAGGCACTATACTCCAGCATACCCCATGGGAAGGGGGTAGAGGTTGTCTCTATGTTCTTAAAAAAACAGGACAATTCTAAATGGCCAAAGGTGGCCTTTGTTGTCAAGTTATTGGATCATATTCTTCGTCTAACATCTTCATGTTTAATGATGTCACCTACCTCCAGGTACAGAGGGTGGCGATGGGGACATGTTGTGCCCCATCATATGCCAACCTGTACCTGGGGGGGTGGGAGAGAGATCTATTTTCAGATGATGGCGCTTTGATGCGTTGTGGCGCAGATACATCGACAACGTGCTCATCATCTGGACGGGGACAGTTGAGGAGCTTCTGTCCTTCATAGATCACAGTACAGTATGATACCACCAGCATCTCTTTTCTAGAAATTAAGCTGTTCCTCAACTCTGATAGTACACTTCCCTCTATCGGAAAGAGACTGCAGGGAACACCATACTTCATTCAACGAGTGGCCATCCAGACACATTAGTACGGAGTATTCCTTATTCTCAGTATCTGAGGCTTCGTAGAAATTGCGCTAAGGATAGCGACTTCAAATTAGAAGCCAAGGCTTTACAGCAGTGTGTAATGGCCAGAGGCTATAGTTGGAAGTCACTTAAGAAAATATACAACAGAACCAAAATGCACTCCTGAGACAAATTGATTTTTTAGTCTAAAAGTCATAAATTGAACTAAACTATCAAAATTGTAACTAGATATAATCTTCATCATCAGTTGATTTGTGGGGTAGTGAGCCGTAACTAGCACTTCCTCACAGATGATGCGATTATATCCAAATATGTACAGGGACAGCCGGAGATTGTTTACCGCAGAGCACAATCTCTGAGAGAGCGTTTGGTTCACAGCCACTACCTACCCCGGATAATTGCCCTGAAGGGGCTACGGGAGGTACAGGGACCCACCATTGTGGTGGCTGTGACCAGTGTCCCTGGGTGAGAGAAGGTAATTCTCTCCCCCTACCACGTGGAGGTATACTAAAACCATGTTTCTATGCGGATTGCCGTACAGAGAGCGCTGTATACTTGGTAAATTGTGTATGAGGACCGTTCTATATTGGGAAGACAAAAAAGGCATTTGCACAACGTATACAAGATCATCTCTATTACATAGATGTTGGCAGGGGCAGACTGGGCCGGGGGCAGGGAGGCAATTGCCCTCCTGCCCGCTCTGATGCCTCCCAAAAAGGCCGCTTGCTCCGCACTGCAGACAGGCATCACACCCGCCGCTACACTGTGTTGTACTTGCAGAGCTGCAGCGGAGTGGTACGAGTATGCTGTGTGTTCTCCTGCACCCAGCTGGCAGGAGTCCAACACAGTCACTTCCTTGTCAGACGGGGTGATCTCCACCTGACACTCTGCCTGACAGGAGCTTCCTATTCCCGGCCCGGCGTGATGTCATTTAGAAGCCAGGAGGCGGAAAGAAAGAGGAGAGTGCTGCTGCTATGACCTGCGAGGAGCCAGTGAAGCCCTGTGCAACAGTGCAAGTGAGTTTGAAGAGGCTAATACACCTTACCTAAGACACTGTGAACTGGCTAAAGTAATTAAACTCGTTGGGTAATTTACAATGCTGTTTGTAATATGCAGCATGGAGGGGGTTAATGTACTGCTACTGGCCACTGATGCATTAGTGACCAGTGGCAGTTAATTAACCCCCTTTTGCTGCATCAGTGGCAGTGGTATCATCAGTGTTAATTAACCCCTTTGTGCTGCATTAGTTGCAGTGGCACCAGTATCAGTGTTAATTAACCTCTGTATGGTGCAGCATGAAATGGTTTATAAACACTGCCACTGGTGCCACTAATGCAGCACAAAGGCTTTACCTAATAACTGCCATTGGTTGCTATGCATCATTGGCCAGTGGTGTATTTTATTTTTGTGCTGCCCTAGGCAAGACTAAAATTGGGCACCCCCAACATCTACGTTTGTTCCACCCCAGCCGCAGTATACTGTTGTTGTCTCGGGGTCTGATGAGGAAGCCACAGCTGTCTAGTGAATGGCTGCGGCTTCCTCATCAGACCCTAAAAAAGGGGGGCAGAGGATGGGGTCAGCAGGGCAGAGGATATGGCGGCACTGGTGGCCACTGATCAGGAGCAAAGATAAGGCTGCACTGATATGCGACACTGATGGGCACTAATAGGCAGCACTGAAGGGCACTGATTGGAGGCACTGATAGGCTGCACTGATGAGGCAGAGCTAATGAGCACTGGTGAGGCTGCATTGATGGGCACTGATTAGGCTGCATTAATGAGCACTGATGAGGCTGCACTGATGGGCACTGGTGATATTGCATTGATGGGCTCTGATGAGGCTGCACTGATGAGGCTGAGCTGATGGCCAATGGTGAGGCTGCATTGATGGGTACTGGTCAGGCTGCATTGGTGGACACTGATGAGGTTGCATTGATGGGCCCTGATGAGGCTAAGCTGATGGGCACTGTTAAGGCTGCATTGATGGGCACTGGTGATGCTGCATTGATGGGCACTGGTGAGGCTATATTGATGGGCACTGGTGAGGCTACATTGATGGGCACTGGTGAGGCTGCATTGATGGGCACTGGTGAGGTTGCATTGATGGGCACTGATCAGGCTACATTGATGGGCACAAATCAGGCTGCATCGATGGACACTGGTGTGGCTGCATTGATGGGCACTGATCAGGTTGCATTGATGGGCACTGATCAGACTGCATTGATGGGCACTGGTGATGCTGCATTGATGGACACTGATCAGGTTGCATTGATGGCCACTGGTGCGGCTGCATTTATGGGCACTGGTGAGACTGCATTGATGGGCACTGATAAGGTTGCATTGATGGGCACTGATGAGGCTGAGCTGATGGGCACTGGTGAGGCTGCACTTATGGGCAATGATGAGGCTGCACTGATGGGCACTGATGAGGCTGAGCTGATGGGCACTGATGAGGCTAAGCTGATGGGCACTGGTGAGGCTGCACTAATAGGCACTGATCAGGCTACATTGATGGGCACTGATCAGGCTGCACTGATGGACACTGGTGACACTGCATTAATGGACAATGATCAGGCTGCATTGGTGGACACTGGTGAGGCTGCATTGATGGGCACTGATGAGGCTGAGCTGATTCTTTCAGCGCACAGGATGCCGGGACCTGGATACGGGCATGGTTTCCTTGGGTCGTTGATCTCTTTTGAAGTGCATTTGAGCACCAAGCCGGGGCTGGGCTAGCACAATGCTCCTCCCGTCTGCCCTGATCCCGCCCGATCCTTGGATCGGGTGGGGTAGACACCGCAGCTTACCGGCGCTCTTCTGCAGACTTTTTTTGTGGTTTACGCTGGCTCTCTTGTGGATCATCATGGCCCCCGCACCTTATTAAGTCCCTCGGCGGGGCAGGAAGCCGGACACGGCTCCCTGTCACACACGGGACTTGGTCGGAGGATTCATACCACATTGTTTGTCATATTGCTGCAACACTACAAGGTATTTCTTATTGACCACCACTATCCCCATTCATGCCTCTATGTTTAGCAGGGGTACATATGCTTGTTCTCCCGTCCCTATACATGCATGCATTATTTACTCCTATGTTTATTGTTTATTGATTATGGGAATACTGCTGGTTCTTAATTGTGAGGTCTGTGTGTTACACATAGATAATACCAACAACACAATGGTCTTTTCTATCTTTTCCTTTGTAAGGGAATATTTCCCTTCCCAGCGTCAGAGATATGGGGCCCTTTGCGGGTTTTGACTAGGTGGTCACCACAGATTTGTCTACTATGTCACTATGCTGCGATATGTGACACTGGGTTGGGATATGTACGTATGTATTGGGAAGAGAACTTTACATCGGAAGTTATGTGGCTTCTTATTGGATTACGATGAAATACACTAGTTTTTTCCTTGTTTGTTATTACTTTTTAGAGTGGCTTTCCATTCATCCTCACGCTCCAACTGTCCCTTTGGATTCCCCCTGTTGGGATGTAGGCTTGGTCCAGTGCCTGCCATTAGGCCTTTTTTCCTACTCGGATTATCGGTGCCTAGGCACCTTAACCCTTGTTGACATATACCTGTGGATCGGTAGTCTCAATGGATTATCATGGAACAATTATCTTATTATGCCCGGCATGCTCTGTGATGGTCTGTTTAAAAGGGTAAGCATGATGATTTTGTGTAAGGAAGTGATGCATGTATATATATATATATATATATATATATATATATATATACACAGTCTGTTCTGCATAATTGCTATGTGCATTACCTGTGTTCTCCTTCTTTACAAAAAATTCTGATCTAGTTTTAGAAGCAGTAATATGAACAATGATCTTGGCCCCTGAAGAAACTACGATTGGAGCCTAACCGTGATAGTACCATGATACTATGAATGTAGAATCACAATTTTTATATGTACACATTGTGCTTTTATCTGTGTTTTTTTGATGGAATCAATAAAGCTGTTATTATTTTATCAAAATGTTGAATGATGTTTGAAGACAAAATTCACAGCCTTGAAAATCCCACCTCTAGAGGGAGAGATGTTAGCTATTTCCCTCACCCTAGGGTTTGAGGGTTTGCTAGCGTCCTCTCTTCCCCTTTATTTTTCTATAAGTTTATCTTGGTCTCATCAGACTCACTTTTGTTGCCAGCGGTTTAGACATTAATGACTGTGTGTTGAGTTATTTTGAGGGTACAGAAAATTTACACTGTTATACAAGCTGTACACTCACTGCTTTACATTGTAGCAAAGTGTAATTTCTTCAGTATTGTCACATGAAAATATATAAAAAATATTTACAAAAATGCGAGGGGTGTACTCACTTTTGTGAGATACTGTAAATTACACATATCATTTCCTGACAACCTATTGCAATTTGAAAGCCATGGAGCACCAGGACAATGGAAACCCCCATAAAATGACCCCATTTAGGAAAGTAAACACCCCAATGTATAATCTTTGAGGCATAATGAGTCATTTGAACTTGTTTTTTTTTTTCCAAAAGTTTTTGAAAACTGTGGAAAGAAAAGGAAAATGCATTTTTTTTTTTTTTACACAAAGTTGTCCATTTATACAATATTTATAACACATAGCATGTACATACCAAAAATTACATCCCAAAATAAATTCTGCTACTCCTCCTGAGTATGGCAATACCACATGTGTGACACTTTTACACAGCCTGGCCACATACAGAGGCCCAACATTCAAGTATCATCGTCAGGCGTTCTGGGAACATAAAATACACATCTAATTTCCTGACAACCTATCATTTTTGAAGGCCCTTCATATTTCTAACACATAGCATGTAAATACCAAGAATTACACTCCAAAATACATTCTATTGAGGAAAGGGTAAACAAAAAAAATATATTACCTGTGGTTTTAGTAGTGCAGTTGTCCACAGAGGAGAGCATTGGTCCAGGCAGCAGGCAGGGACATGCTTAACGACTACAATAGTAATTATCCAGACAGCAGGCAGGAATATCCTCTATAGTCAATACTGGGATATTGTCAGCACAGCCAAAGCATTTGTCCTAAGGAATTGTCCAGGCAGAGACATGGTAAGCACAGCCATTATATTGGTCCTGGTACACTGTTACCTGCAGACACTCTCCAGCCTAAACATACTGCCTCTTGCTACAGCTAATTTCATGTGGCATGCAGAGGCATGATGATAGTAAGTCATCAGCAGGCTGAGGGCCTCGGTCAGGTAAGACCTGGGGACAGGGGAAGAGGCTTCTCCCACCCAAATCTTTTGAAGCCTCCAGGCTCCAGGCCCTAATCCAGAAATTACGAAACCCGGAGAGAACAGATCAGTCCAAGCGGTAGGCAGAAGCATAGTCGATAAAACAGGCCATGATCAATTCACGTGCAAGCAGTCCAAGCGGTAGGCAGAAGCATAGTTGATAAAACAGACCAGGGTCAGTTCACAGGGAAGCAATCCAAATGGTAGGCAGAAACATAGTTGATAAAATAGGCCAGGGTCAGTTCACAGGGGAAGCAGTCCAAGCGGTATGCAAAAGCGTAATCGATAAAACAGGCCAGGGTCAGTTCACGTGAAAGCACTCCAAACGGTAGGCAGAGGCATAGTTAAAAAACAGGCCAGGATCAGTTTATGTGGAAGGCAGTGGCATGGTTATTTGAGGAAACAAGGAAAATGGTCAGCACAGATCTAAATGGGGAAATTATTAAAATATGGGCTAATATTTTAGGGATGTCTGATAAAGTCAGAAGCATTATCCAATGCACAGGCTGGGTTGGGACACTTGGGACAATGGTAGCTGGTATCCCTATAAAATCCTTGTTTGCTGCATACACAACATCTTCTTTGGCTTATTTTGCCTGCTTCAGATGGTGGAATGTTGTCCAGGAAGTGGCGCTCATGAAGTCAGCTAACAGCATCAGATCAAAGGTTTTCTGGGGGGGGGGAGGGGTCTTTGTTGATAGAGGAGGGTTGTGACAATTTCTTTGATGAATTTTAGGAAGATGGTGGGGCTTTCAGTGGATTTGGTGTAGATAATATATGCATTATAAATGGCCAAATAATTTAATAAATTGCAACTTTCTTGTACCAGAAATGAGACCTCCTTGTTGCTAAATAGGGCTGAAGCATTTAGTCATTAAAATCCCCCCCCCCCCCAAAGTAAAGAGTATATTCCTGGACGCACGTTGGCGTTTGAATAGCACCTCATCTTCTTTGAACCTCAACTGTGGTGTCATTATGACGGATGGACATCATATATACATTCCTGTTATCCTTCCACCTCAAGGCTAGCACTTCCTTGCTTCTCAAAGCTGCGTTTCCCCCCATTACATTTTTTCGTTGACCAAAGATTGTGGAAAGCCCTTCCTGTCCTTTCTGGTGGTTCCGCAGGCCAGGGTTTTTGCAAAGTGTAGGTGTTTGAAAAGGGGCAGGCTGGTATAGAAGTTATCCAGGTATATATGATAACCTTTGTACAGCAGTGGATATGCCAGGTCCCATACAATTTTTCCGGCACTTGCACTTTATGGTTTACTGATGTGGTGACTGTTGGGTGACAGGTGCAATGGGGGGGGGGGGTGCTGAACACTGTATGGGGACAGGTTCTTTTTATTTGTGTAGTGCAAACTAACAGAACACAGATCAGTATCTCACTGCTTCTGGCTCTTCTCTCCTCACACTGGAAATGGTGTGTGAAGAGAGAAGAGCTGGTAACAGCCAGTTAGCGCTCTGTGTTTACATTTGTGTTCGGCTGTGAATGGATCACGGCAGATCACGCGGTAAACAGCCATTGTCATTGGCTGTTTACCACTGTCTGTGATGAGCTGTGTTCCTGGGAACACGCCGCCACCGACATTACTGTGCAGCGCACTCCCAAACGCGCGCATGTGCAGTCTACACAGGGGCAGAGTCATGTGATTGGCTGTGAATGGATTTTGGATTTGATCCGCTGACCTTTAATTCGAAGGGCCATAGCCTTGGTGGCTTTATCGCTAGTAGCGTAAGTGTTGGCTTTCCATTTCTTGAGGGAGAAACTGTATTTCTCCAGCAAGAAAGTTCGAAGTTCCTGTCTAGTCGCAAAAATATGAGCTTGGAGGACTGGGGAAGGGTCTGTCTTATTTTGTGCCTCCAGGGACACTAGTTTGTTGGTAAGAGTATCCATATGCTGCGTTCTCCTTTTCCGTTCCCTAGCGCCCAACTGTAAGAACAAACCACGTAGTACAGCCTTGTGAGCGTTCCACACTGTCACCGGGTCAATATCCGGTAAAGCATTTTCAGCAATAAAGCATTCTAGTCGTTTCTGGATCTCCGCCACGTAGCCCGGGTTGTTTAAAAGGTAGCTAGGTAGCTTCCACACGAATGTGGGCATCTTAGGAGCACCTAAGGCAATCGAGATGCGTAAGGGGGAGTGATCCGACCAGGTGGCAGTGTGTAGCTCGATAGACGATATATGATCCAAAAGATGTTTGTCAGTAATACACAGGTCAATACGCGAGTAGGTGCCGTGACGAGGGGAAAGGTAAGAGTAATCCCTCTCCCCTGCATGACAACACCTCCACGCGTCGTACAAGTCAGATTCCCACAAAAACTTAGACAGGGAAGAATTGTGCTTCTTAGGGGAAGCAGATGAATCTATAGCACTGTCAGGAGCCAAATTAAAGTCACCGCACATAAGTAAAAATCCCCATTGGAGGGATTTAGCTTTGTCCACAATCGATCGGATAAAGGCCATCTGGTGAGTATTAGGCGCATAGATATTAACCAGCGTGAAGTTGCGATTGTCGATAATGCACCGGAGGATGATATAATGCCCTTTCGGGTCAGAAATAGAGTTATGCAATTGGTATGACAAGGACTGGTTGATGGCTATCATAACCCCTTTACGCTTTTTCTTGCCTGACGCCAGATAAATGTGGGGAAATTGGGTATGAGAGCATTTGGGGGTTGCGGATTGGGAAAAATGCGTTTCCTGCACACATACTATGTCACTCTGAAAGGAGAGAGCCGATTTCCATAACGAGGACCTTTTTGCTGGGTGGTTGAGGCCTCTGGCGTTCAGAGAAAGCACATTGAGAGACATGCCTGGAAGAAGAGAGTGAATGAAGGAAGGGATATGACAAAGGAGAGGAAGACAGTACCTGAAGTCCCGATGACAGGTGGCTTATAGCTGAACTTGCTCTACTAGTGAAGATTCCAGGTGTAGAAGGGTGTCCAGAAAGGCGGGAGAGTCCAGTTGCTGTCGCTAGTTCCGAGAGTCACTGCCGATGACGTGTGAAGGCACTAAATGTAAAGTACTGCAAGAATAAAAGTAAACAATAGAAAGAACAAAAATTATGAAATATTTCTCTTGGCGGGCAACCAACCGAGGTTGCTCAAACTAGGCTAGTTGGATGGTTGAATCACCAATGTGCTCTGGGAGGCAGTAGGAGTATCCTGTGAAAAGGCCTACTGACCAAGAGATAGGGGACTTCCACCAGGGTGGAGAAACCAGTTACTGGAACACAATAAAGAAAGAACTGTAGCCCGGCCGGGCTAGTGGACGAGGAGGTAAGGAAGCACAGCATGTCATGGACGGTGATTTTGGCGTCCTTGTCCCTGATGAGCTCTTGAGCGAGCTGAGGAAGAATGTTGAGAGCCATCATGAAAGTTCCTCGGGGGATCCGGGATGATACCCCAGGAGTGAAGGAGGCGCATCCCTCCCTCTATGGTGGATATGGTGTGTGGGATCCCATTGTGAGTGACAAGCAAAGTCGCCGGATGACGCCACTTATACATAATTTTATGATTGAAGAGAGCCTTTGTGAGGGTTTTCAGTTGCCTCCATTGTTGCAGTGTATGCTGAGACAAGTCAGCGTAGAGCTGCACTTCTGCATACGGATCAGGTAGCGTTCCCAGCTGCCTGGAGACTTTAAGGATTTTTTCCTTGGCAGGATAGAAGTGCATGCGTAAAAGCACATCTCTGGGCACAGAATCTTCCAGGTGGCGTGGTTTAGGGATTCTGTGTATCCTGTCAATAGTCAATTCGATGGGAGCCAGCTCTGGGACCAGGGTGGTGAAAAGGGTGGATGCATGTTGGAGAAGATCATTCGGCTGAACTGATTCAGGGATGCCGCGCAACTTGATATTGTTGCGGCGCGAACGATCTTCCAAGTCCGCTATCTTGGATTTAATCCAATCCGTGTCCTCCCTCTGCTCCTGATAAGCATCAACAAGGTCATTCACAGTTTCAGCACACTCCTGCATACCATGCTCAATATGTGACACCCTGCTGCCCATGTGCCTCATTTCACCTGCAAATCTGTCCATTATGCTGGTAAGATTAGCCATAAGAGAAGATTGGAAAGTCATTAGCATATTCTTCATTGTAGTGTCCAGTACAGGCTGGCCAGTAGTGGGGAACGCAGCAATAGAAGATTGAAGTGCAGACATAGTATGCATAGAGGCAAAGGAGGTACTCACAGCAATCCCGGAAGGGTTAATAGGGTCCATGCGCATCCTTGACTTCGCTGGGCTACCTGTCACCGGCGTAGCAGGAGATGAATCCGGCATGGGGGGTAGCGATGTGGAGTCCTCAGGCGATGTCGCTGGTACCGCATCAGGGAGATCCGTGTAGGCCGCAGGACTCCCGCCGTCATGGCGCGCCGCGGCGTCATCTTGGATCCTCTCAGGGAGAAGCGGCTGGGGAAAGAAGAAGGCCGTGAGCTTTTTCGGGCCCCTCTCATCCTTCCTTTTGCGGTTATTCATTATCCTGATGTGTTCGGCCAGATAGTCCGGTATGTGTCGAGTAGCAGGAGCCGCTGTGCTTCGGTTATGCTGGGGAAAGAGTCGGCCGGGTACAGAGAGCTCTCAGCTCAAGCGTCCATTCAGCACGCGCGCAAGCCACGCCCCCGTGATTGGCTGTGAATGGACCACAGCCGATCATGTGGCTGTTTACCCACTGTCGGTGACGCGCTATGTCTCGGGGACATGGCGCAACAGACAGTGCAGGGCTGAATGCACACGATCACGTGCATGCCCTGCTTGAATGGGCTGCCATCATATGACGTGGGCCCAGAACGAGAGCCGCATTGCTCCGCCTTCATTTGACACTGGGCGGACGGTAAGTGGCTAATGTGTACAGTGCTGACACATTACTAAGCATAGTACAGAGTACATAGATCCATTCATATCAGCCCTAGTCAACTAAAGATTTCACAATCTAATATCCATAATATCCTCATATGAACAGGGCTGCTGTTCAAAATTACGGGGCCCTGTACAACCTACCTGAAATTATATTTTCACTAAAATGCCACGGTTGTGATGCTATGCCTTGCAGCCAAAGCAGAAAATATACCCTCGCTACTGCTACCTGATTTTTTTTATTTTTTTATTGCTGAATGGCAATTTTGCATTGTGAGACCATGCTGCAACTGTGAGCCAAGTGTTTGGATAACAATGAGCTTGAGAGCATCAGCATCAAGCAGGAGTTTAGAGAAAGCATTTGATGTATTGATGATCTAGTGCAGTGATGGTGAACCTTGGCACCCCAGATGTTTTGGAACTACATTTCCAATGATGCTCATGCACTCTGCAGTGTAGTTGAGCATTATCGGAAATGTAGTTCCAAAACATCTGGGGTGCCAAGGTTTGCCATCACTGGTCTAGTGTATTTTTAACAAGCCCTTGTCAACAAACTTTTAGAGCCCTTGGAAGTGGAGGGTGGGGCATGCAATGTCCACGCCCATCACATATGGGACAAGTGGCAAACAGTTAGTAATAAAAGGGGAGGGTAATAGTAATGTTAAACTTACGTACCTTTGATTGGTGTGTTTTGAGGCTTATACTGTGTCCAACGGTCTTGGCAAGAGGTATCCCCTTTAAAAGAGAAACAGAATGCGTCATCAGGACAGTCGGCGGGGATTAAAGATAGAAGCACATCGTCTGCGGTGACTGCTAATATGGAATCACTGCTTAGATGGATGATGGAGCGGGCTAGAGAGGCAGATGGAGAGGCTCGGATGCAGAACTGCCTGTCACTTCCTGGTATCTCTATGACGGCTACCACCATACCTACTGCTACATCTCTTCCAGGGGAGGTTCAGGCTCTTTAGATAGTTACATAGTTTGTGAGGTTGAAAAAAGACATCAGTCCATCCAGTTCAACCTATGATGTGTGTGTGTGTTTGATGTTAACTTACATTGTATACCCCTTTATGTTGTGGTCTTTAAGGTGCCCATCTAATAGTTTTTTGAAGCTATCGATGCTACCTGCTGATACTACAGCTTGTGGAAGAGAATTCCACATCCTTACTGCTCTGACAGTAAATAACCCCTTACGTATTTTAAGGTTAAACCGTCTTTCCTCTAGGTTTAGTGAGTGGCCACGTGTTTTATTATATTCCCTTTCTCTGAAAAGTTTGTTCTTTATGCTAGGGTCATCACCACCAGTACAGTATTTGTACATTGATATCATATCCCCCCTCAAGCGTCTCTTCTCCAGAGAGAATAAGTTCAGTGCTTGTAGTCTTTCTTCATAGCTTATGTCCTCCATTCCCCTAATTATTTTTGTTGCCCCTCTCTGGACTCTCTCCAGTTCCAGCACATCCTTTCTAAGGACCGGTGCCCAGAACTGGATGGCATACTCCAGGTGTGGCCGGACCAGGGTCTTGTAGAGTGGGAGAATAATCTCTTTATTTCTGGAGCAAATCCCTCTTTCTTATACATGTCAATATTTTGTTGGCTTTGCTTGCAGCGGCTTGGCATTCCAGCCAAGCCGCTGAAGGCAAGCATTTCTGGCAGAAGTCGCGGAGCCTCCTATCCACCCTGGTCCCTCTTCACGTCAGACCTCCTCCTCTTCTGGGGACCATCCTTTTGGGGATCTGCGCAGTTCAACTGCATCCGCGATCAAGGAGAACCCCCAAGAGGCCTCATAGGTTCAACTCCCCGTACAGGTCGAGGGAAAGGGGATACAGGGAAAAATAATCCAATAGAGGAAGGAAAAGAAGAGGAGCCCCACATCACCTGAGTATACTTAATGCCGATCAAAATACCCTTACTGCTGCTACTGATACTTTATGTGCTACTTTTCAGGCAGACCAGCAGGCAGTTAATCCAGCTGGACACAACAGGATTACCATAGCTACCAACGAAGCACAGGCAGCTTTCATCACAACTGCTGTGACAGGAGAGAGAATTCAACATGATGCTATTAACCCAGTGGTGGCCACTGCTCCTATTCCTAGAGGTAAGTCTTTTGATGCCTCTTTGCTTAAAGATTTTGCAGTGTCTATTACTTCATTAATGTCGCAATTTATGCCTTCTGTGTCAACTGCGCAAAGACAATCTGTTTCTGTTCAGCCCACTGCTTTACTACCCTCTGCTTTGCTGCCCCATACTTTGCAACCCTCTTTTTACAGCCCTCTACTTCACTACCATCTGAATTGGGAATTGCGTCCATTTGAGGGGAATCCAGACAGAATGCTACTGTAACAAATCCGGAAGTTGAATCTTCTCCAGTAATGGTATCTCCCTTGCCTATTGCGTCTTCATCAGTGCCTGAATCATGTATGAAAGAAGTCTTTCTTGTGAACTTTCTCCTTTAGGATTTTATCTAAATGCAGTGACGAAAGAGAAAATTTGCAAAGGTGAATATATTGATGTCCTATCTTTGCTACCTTCAGCGAAAGAAGGTAAGATGGATAAAAGAGATGGGGATAGACACAATGATGATAGACATAGAGCGGTTCCTCACAATTTTAACAATTGGTTACAGGCCTTTTGTATATATGCCAGTGTCATGGGTGAGCGAAGGATCTTTTTCTCAAAAGCGGTAACGCCGGTGAACTTGGAAAGCATGTTACCGTGGCTGCAAATTTAGCCAGATCGCAAGAAGGCGGCCATCATCTTTGAAGGTTATACTTATGGTTTTGCACTTGCCTTCCTTTTCGGGTAAGGGATGTTTGGTTTTTGAAATTTTATCCTCTGTTGTGGTCCACAAACAGGTGGTTAGAGATAAGATTAATAAATAAGTTTGTGAAGGTGGGGTTGCCGGCCCTTTCACAGTTCCTCCTTTTTTGAATTTTCGGATTTCACCGTTGGGTGTGATTCCTAAAAAGAACCCAACACATTTAGGGTAAATCATCATTTATCTTATCCGGACGGTTTTTCTTTGAATGATGAAATTGACCCTTGTATGTGTTCAGTATCTTACTCATCTTTCGATGATGCTTTAAGTAAAATTTGTTAAGTGGGTGACTTTGCCCTCTTAGCAAAAGCTGATATACAATCAGCTTTCCGTTTATTGCCCATTCATCCTTCTGCGTTCAACTCACTTGGTTCATTTTTCAAGGAAACAATTTTTTTTACAAATGCCTGCCTATGGGTTGTTCTATTTCCTGTCATTATTTTGAATTAGTCTCCACCTTTTTGGAATGGGTGTTATGCTATAAGGCTGGTTGTTCCAATTGGTGGCATTATCTAGATGATTTCCTGTTTATAGAAAAAGCAAACACTTTAGATTGTTTATATTTATTCACGGAATTTCAAATCCTTTGTCGAATTGTTCGGGGTTCCATTAGCAGCTGCAAAGTCTGTGTATCCGACTTCTTGTTTAGAATTTTTGGGTGTACAGATTGATGCAATAGCTATGGAATTTAGGCTTCCAATGGAAAAAATTGTTAAGCTCAGAATGTTGTTGAATAAGATTTTGTCAAAACAGAAAGTTCAGTTGGGGACAGTACAGTCCTTATTGGGATTGTTAGCATTTGCGTCCAGAGTTATACCTATGGGTCGAGTTTTCACCAAACGACTGTATCGGGCTATTTCTGGCATTTCCTCCCCTTTTCATTTAGTTAGAATTACTGCAGACATTTGCGAGGACTTATTGACATGGATTACATTTTTTTCCTCTTTTAATGGTTGTTCCTTATGGCAAGCCCCCTTCTTTGTTGCTACTGCTCTTAACCTTTTTACTGATGCTTCTGGAGCTTGTGGCTACTCTGGCAGGGACACTGGTCTGCGGGTGCATGGCATCCATTTTGGATTGCCAAAGGTTTTACATCTAACATTGTCCTGTTAGAAATATTTCCTGTTGTCATGGCATTGGAGTTGCGGGCCGACATTTTAGTAATAAAAGGATTCTGTTGCATTTGGATAACAAAGGTGTTGTCTTTGATATTAATCGTTTAGTTTCAAAATCTTTACCAGTTATTGCTATTTTACGTTACCTAGTTTTTCAATGTTTGCCCCTAATATATGGCTTTAGGCTAAATATGTTCCAGGCGTATCCAATTTCATTGCAAACTCGTTATCTCATCTACAGATTTTATTTGTTGGTTCCGGACGCCGATCCAGTGGGCCTGTTGTGTCCGATGCACTTATGGCATCTGATATGATATCACATACAAAAAACACTAACTGGAGTGTCGTTCTTTTTAAGTATGAATGGGGCCCCTGCCTGCATTCATTTTTTTTCGGTGCAACATGCTCTCACAGGTTATCGTAAAGAACATGTAGTAGCTGGCAACAGACTTCCGATTTCAGCAGATTTATTGGGTAAACTTTGTACAGCAACTTAGACTGTATGTTTTTCTGAATATAAGTAGTTTTTTCAATTATCCTTCTGCCTTTGTATTTTTGGAGCCTTTCGTATATCTGAATTGCTGCCTCACAATACTAAGGATCCTGCTGGCTTACTGTTGTCTGATGTATTTGTTCATCAGGACCTGGTGCGTGTTCTATTGCGTAAGAGTAAAACAGATCAATTGGGTCGTGGCCGATGGATTACACTCCACAAAACAGCTGATTCCACAATCTGTGTGGTTTCTTTATTTAAAGCGGAGTTCCGGGCACGAAAACGTTTTTTCACTAAACATACCCCCGGGACAGTCAGGGCTAGTACATTCCACAATGGCTAGCCTCTGATCTGTCCCGGTTCGCACTTACCTGCAAGAAGAAATACTCACTTATAAATTTTCTTCTCCAGCGTTGCCATCTCTGTTGTGGGCAGCTGAAGCCGGCGCGATCCTCTTCTGCGTCCTCTTCTGTGTCTTCTTCTCCCAGAATGCGCCTGCACCGGCCCTTCTCGAGCGGGGCCGGTGCCGTCGCATTGATTCCTGGGAGCGATGACGTTCAGCTCCCAGGAATCATCGCAAGACAGGAAGTGACGGCGGAGCCGCGGCACAGAGGGAGGAAGTGCAGAATAGGTGAGTATTTTCTATCTACAATTACAAGGTGAGTAAAAAAAAAAAAAATATACCTAACTATCCAATTCCTTTTCAGGTGAAGAAGATCCAGCGGATGGGCACAAAATCGATTAGGTCTATTTTGTGCCCGGAACTCCGCTTTAAGCAATATTTCCTTTACAGGCCAAACTCTGGGGTACTATTCCTTGTGCATGCCATTGGTCTTTTGACCGCCTTTGACGGTCTATCAATTCAGTGCTGTCTTAAAAAAATGTTTGTCTTTTTTGAAGCTAGACCATCTTCCTATTTCTTCACATTCGTTTTAATATCGGTGCATCTACAGAAGCAGCTAAATTGGGCTTGTCTGAGTCTGATATTAAAGATATTGGTAGATGGAAATCTAATTGTTACAAAACTTATGTGCGTCCTAATCTTTACTTTTATTTCAGATTCATCAACAGTTGTCTGGATAATTGGACATTCGTACGTGTTTTGGGCCAATAGGAGAGCAGCAAATAGAAGTTATGGAACGTGTCTAGGTTTATCTCCTCTTTTTAATGTTTTTTGGTATGGTCAGTGGGGTATGAAATGGACAGACTTACATAAATATTTGTCCTTTTTATATCTACGATGGCCTGTCCCGCAAATTATTATTTTTCATTTAGCGGGTAATGATGTTGGTGTCCACTAAACTATAGACATTATTTCTCTGATTGCATTAATTTGATCCTTCCTAATTGTGTAATGTTTTTTTCGGAGATCATACCTAGATTACTTTGGCTGAGTGATGAATTGAAATTAAAATTTGCAAGCGCATTAATAGAGCAGTTACGAAATGTATGCCTATGGTGAATGGTTTATCTTTCAGACATGTGGATTTGGAAGGCAGAATTCTTGGTTTTTATCACCCTGACCACATTCATTTGACTGACATAGCACTGGACATTTTGAATTTAGATTTGCAGACCTGTGTGGAGATGGCTGTGGGCCAGGTGGGGTGCCACGCTCCTTGTTGTTGAGCATGGCGTTTGGGTCTTTAAGTTGGATTGTTTATTGACTCGAGCTTTAATAGCTGAGCTCAAACATGTGTTGTTTAATACGTTTGATGAAAATTATACAGTATATGTTATAAATACAAGTTGTTGAATACCTACAATATAGGGCCGCGGCCTATTAAATCCACAAAGCAGTGTTTTGGAATCCAGTGTTTAATTATTAATGGTAATATTATGTGTTCTGTCTACTGTCCCATGGAAGTGGAGGGTGGGGCATGCAATGTCCCGGCCCATCACATATGGGACAAGTGGCAGACAGTTAGTAAAAAAGGAGAGTGTAATAGTAAATGTTAAACTTACCTTTGATTGGTGTGTTTTGAGGCTTATACTGTGTCCAATGGTTCTGGCATGAGGTAGCCCCTATAAAAGAGAAACAGAATGCGTCATCAGGACAGTCGGTGGGAAATGAAGATAGAAGCACATCCTGCTCTTCCACCCATGTTGCAGCTCTGATTGTGAGGTTTTGGCCCTTTCAATGAAAGGGGTCTTTAGGTTGAATTGTATATTGGCTCGAGCTTTAATAGCTGAGCTCAAATATGTCTTGTTTAATACGTTTGATGAAAATTATACAGTATATGTTATAAATACAAGTTGTTGAATACCTATAATATAGGGCCGCGGCCTATTGAATCCCCAAAGGAGTGTTTTGAAGTCCAGTATTTAATTATTAATGTTAATAATATGTGTTCTGTCTACTGTCCCATACAGTTACAGTTTATAACACTGTGTTTCACTGAGACAACCTATTCATTTTGTGCAAAAAAAAAAAAACGTGTGCTGAGTGTAAGAATAACAAATAGCAGCACACTACAATATCAGGATATGTAAATGAACATACATATACACTTATTACTTTTAGTATTATAGCATCAAATACACAAAAGCAAATGTGAATTCATGAATTCATCAAAATGGTGTAAAACAATGTGACAATAAATCCTTATATATAATTAAGTCCTGATAGTTCTTCAAATATTTCACTTTGAGAATATACAGATCAACTTATGCGCATATCTGCAAACTTTAACTTGTGTGATAGTGCACAACCTCAATGCTCCACTGATTCTTATTGGAATGGAAGGTCTCAATTCAGGAAGATCAACAAGTGCCTGACTGTTACACAAGCTAGGGTGTTTCCTAAACCAACTGCACCTGGCAAATGTCAGGAGAAAGGACCTCAGCACAATGTAAACAATATATCATCCACCATTCAGGCTCCCCAGCATCTGACAGACATCAGCACCAATCCCCCCACTCAACCCCTGCAGCAGAAGCTTTACTCCATGAAAGCCCTGCAGCAAGTCTCAGAGGTTACATAGCACAGTGCGGAGGGAGGAGGAGCAGGGGTCAGGTGGGAGGAGGTGAAACAAGCAGATAATGTCTTCCTCAGTCTTTAAACTTGCTGACAAGACTGACAGAACACTCCCAACCAGGTGCAACAGGGAGGGGGATTCTCAGGACCCATCAAAGGCAGAAACTCTGCAGCTGTCCCCATTGCTCTAAAGTCGGGACAGTTTGCAAATATGTAGTACAGATCCCTCTGCAGAGCAGCTGGAGGGAGAGAGCCGGCAGCATTGCAGGGGGATTCACAGGAGTCACAAGTCAGTACAGCTGGCTTTCCTGCTTGGCAGGAGTCCAGGCTCCCCTTCTGAACTCATGGGGCCCAGGCCTGGTACAGGAGGGCTGACTGTACTGCCTTATCAGCGGCCCTGCATATGAATAGGGCGATAAAGGTATTTTGGAAGAAACTATCTATTAGTGCTGTCTAGATAAACCACTTGCCGACTCACCACAGTACATATACTGCGGCAGGTTGGCATGTGCATGCACAATCATATACATGTACATCATGTGCCTGCATCCGGTTTAGGAGCTTGCTGTGGATTTTGTATCCTGGTACTCGGACCCGGTGATCATGTCATCGTACAATGTCAACAGAACTGTTATGAATTAATTAATTGAGAATAGCTGTGTTGCCTATGCTGTGATTGACCTAGTACGTGGGCCAATCACAGCACCCTGTACCATGTGATTAGCTGTAGCTAATCACAGATCACTAGTGATCATAGCTGTCATGAATGGTTAACCTATTGAAAATTATGCTGTTACAATGATCTTCATTGTAACAACAAATAAAAATGTAAAAACAAAATCCCCAAAAAATCCCTGATTACCATCCCGGTGTACTATCCCCCTCCCCCCACAGTAATTAGTGTTACTATGGTGACACTAAACTACTTTGATGAAAGGAAGTAACAAAAAAATAGCAATACATTATAAAAATCTTAAAAAATGGAAAAAAGAAAACATTTACACTCACCAGTCATTGTCCCTGATCACCATCACGTTAGTCAAATGATGATGCTGTACTGTGCTGGAAACAGTATGAAAAAGAAATGGTGAAAAAAATACATGATATTCAGTTTCTTCCTTTTCAAAAAAAATGTGACAAAAAATTGCAACTTCAAAAAGCTTACTATGCCTCTTACTAAATGCATCAGACTGTCTAATTTCCAAATGGTTTACTTGGGAGAAATGTGTACTGTCCTAGAATTTTAGGGATTAAATAAATGAGAGGCTATCAGTACATCAGAATTGCTCAATTTTCAAATATACTGTATATGCCATAGTTTGTAGACTATAACTTTCACACAAACCGATTAATATACACTTATTGAGATTTTATTTTTATCAACAACATTTAGCAGAATACATTTTGGCCTACATTTATGACAACATTATATTTTTTTGGATATGTGTTTTGACAAATTTTCGGTCCTATTTAGTTTATATCGCAAAAAAAATAAAATCATTTTATTACCCCTGATGATATGATCTTTCATGAAACAAGATAGGTGGAGTCCATGCTCGCAAAGTTACCACACCCCTAGACCCCATAAAGCTGTCGTCCTAAATCCCTGGAAGGATATAAATTGCATATACTGTATGCTCGTTTATAGCTGCCTCTACGTAAGTAGTTGGTATCTTTTATCTTTAATATATTTTATACGGTTTCACACTATGGGAGTTTCTTTTTTTTTTTTTTCCAATAAAAAGCTTTATTGCAAGAAATACAAATACAAACCAAGGCTTCAGTCTTCTTTTATTCATCTTAGATGCATGGATAATTCCCTATGTGAGTGTTCCCACTGGACACCAAAGAAAAGCCACAGAGGTCTCCTGTTTCACTGCAAAGGAAAGAGAGTTGATGACTCCTGTCTTAAAGTGGTTGCTAAGTCTAGTTTTTTTTTTTTTATTCTTTAAAACACAACTATGGTACAGTTACCTGCTCTGTGCAGTTGGTTTTGCACAGAGTGGTCTGGATCCTCCTCTTCTCGGGTCCTCTTGGTGCTCCTTGCCCCTCCTTCATGTTGGGTGCCCCCACAGCAGACAGCTTACTTACTGACTTACTTTAAAAGCAGCGGAGCCAATCACGCCACGCTGCTGTCTCAGCCAATGAGGAGGGGAGTCCCGGGCAGCTATGAAACTCCTGCAACATCGCTAGATAAAGATGGACTCAGGTATGTATTAGGGGGTCTGAGGGGGGCTGCTGCACACCAAAGTTTTTTTTTTTTTCTAAATGCATAAAATACATTAGGATAAAAAAAACTTCTGCCTTTACAATCCCTTTAGGGATATTCTATTGTACTGCACTCATGATTCTTATAATCTAGAGTCTATTTCCTCTGGTAAGCAGCCATCTCATATTAAATGGTTGAGGTGCACCTGGGTGTTTCACATTCTTATGCGATATTCACTATCAAGGTGTTTCATGATTGGACTATATCACTTCTATATGGACTGTAATATATATGGGACTCTTTTTTTCTTTGACATTTTACTACAATATATATATATATATATATATATATATATATATATATATATATATGTGTGTGTGTGTGTATATATATATATATATATAAACCAAAGGAGAGAGAGGCACTCACGGGTCTGGTGAACGGACAATGGCGGTTTAATCAACGTTTCGATGAGGCACAAGCTTGTCTTCCTCAGGATAATAGACAAGTGAAGTAACACAACATATATACCCTAAAACCCCTCCCATCATTATCACCCACATGTGATGACATCAACAAGTGCAAAGTTCCAGCTAAAAATAATCATGAGAAAATGTCCAGATTTGGGAGAACAAAATACAACAACAGACATACCTGAAAAAACAGACATAAAAAAGGTTCTAAAAATTAGGCAACAAAGACAAAAAACACAAAACTGCATAACAAAACTGCATGGTGAACATATAAATGTAATCAAACAGTGTTGCGCCAGAAACAAAACGTGCATAAATCACCATAAAAAATACTCTAAGATTTGGGTAAAAATTGTATCTGTATTTTTGGAATCAGCTAGTAATGTGGGATCTAGTCTCCAAGTTTTGGTGAATTGGTTAGTGTTTGGGAGAGTTATTTTCAGTGTAATTGGGTGATGGTCTGATATAAACATGGGTTCGATGGAAGTGCTGTCGATAAAAGGGATATCTTTTTGGGAGATGAAGAAATAATCTATTCTGGAGTATCTATTGTGAGGGGCTGAAAAAAAGGTAAAATCTTTGGTGTTGGGGTGTGTAATTCGCCATGTGTCATGTAAAGTGAGTTCTTGCAATTGTAACTTGATTTTTCGCAAAGCCGCAAATGGCAAAGAAGCTGTTCCCGTGGATGTGTCCTCAAGCGGGTTAAGGGCCACATTTAAGTCACCTCCCAAGATTACCACTCCCTCTTGGAAGGCTGCAAGGGAAGCAGACGTATCCCTAAAAAAGGAAACTTGAGCTTTATTTGGGCTGTAAATGTTAGCGATTGTTATTGGGGTTTGCCAAACAAGTCCTTTAATAAAAAGGTATCTGCCTTCTGGATCAATTAGAGTGTCGGAGATTTTAAGGGGCAGTGATTTAGACACGAAGATAGATACCCCCTTGGTTTTGGCCAAGGGATTCGTTGCATGTATCATGGTTGGAAAATCTGTTGAATGAAATTTGGGGATCTTGTCAGATCGGAAGTGCGTTTCCTGTAGTAGGATCACGTCCGCTTTAAGTTTTTTCATGGATAGTAAGAGTTGGGATTTCTACCCAAATTTCTACCCAAATCTTAGAATTCTTCCATCTCAATAATACCCCTGACTCTTCCCCTTTATCACAATGGCAAGCTCATAAATGCAATCTCAGAGGATTATTCCTCAAGCTCTCAGCACAACGTAAGAGAACCCATCAAAACTATATCAACTCTTTACTACAAAAAATAAGCTCTCTAGAATCATCACACAAGAAATCAAAAGCCCAATCCACTCTTTCTGAACTAGAAGAAACGAGACAATTACTGAGAAACGAATGTAACAAAAAATTCAGAAAAAGATTCACCCTATCCCAAAAATTATTCTATGAATTCGTTAACAAAAGTAGCAAATACCTAGCCAGAGCCTTGGCCTCCAAAAGAAGCACACATGTAGTCCATTCCCTAACTTCTACACAAGGTGGGAAGCTCAGTGCAAACGAAGATATAGCAAACGAATTTGCAAAGTACTACACCAAGTTGTATAACCCGAACGACCCTTCCACTCACAACTCACATCCCCCGGACAAAACACAATTGTTTAAGGATTTCCTATATAACAACGGTTTACTTGCTCTCTCACCGGAGCAAGCTGGAGACATTGACGGACCTCTTACACCTGATGAATTCAACACAGTCATCAAACAGATGAAGCTGGGTAAAAGTCCAGGACCGGATGGACTACCCTTGGTGTATTACAAAACCTTCGCAAACATTCTGGTAGACCCTTTTCTCCAATTCCCTTGCCTCATCTAAATATGATAACCCATCACTTTTAGAAGCACACATCACAGTAATCCCCAAACCAGGAAAAGATAACTCCCAACCAGCTAACTTCAGACCCATTTCTCTACTTAACGTAGACCTAAAAATTTACGTGAAGATCTTAGCAAATAGGCTACTTCCCTTCATCCCTTCCCGCTGTTCTCCCGACCAAGTTGGCTTTATCCCGGGGAGAGAAGCAAGGGATAACACTATAAAAGCGATAAATATTCACCACTATCTGACCTCACATAAAAAAACGGGCTTTTTTTTGTCCTTAGATGCGGAGAAGGCATTTGACAGGCTGGCGTGGGACTACCTAGAAGCGGTCCTGAATAATTTGGGCTTGGGTCCCAGACTTCTAAACTTTATACTAGCTCTTTACCATAATCCCTCTGCCAGAGTAAGAGTAAATGGCCTCCTGTCGGACGCCTTCCCCATCACAAATGGAACAGGACAGGGCTGCCCTCTTTCACCCCTGCTATTTATTCTAACATTAGAACCTTTATTGAATTCCATTCGTACTAATGACAATATAAGAGGAATCGAGATTGAGGGCAAACATTATAAAGTTGCAGCTTTCGCTGATGACATCCTTCTCTTCCTTTCCAACCCTCACATTTCTATCCCACACTTACTACAATCCCTCAAAACATACCGTGACCTTTCAAACCTTAAAATAAACTATTCGAAATCCCAAGCCCTTAATATAACTCTCACCAATAGCCTAGTCAAGAAATGTGAAAGAAACTTTCTTTTCAAATGGACTTCCGACTGCATTACATATCTAGGAATACAACTCCCCAAACAACTCTCAACATTATTTGAACTAAACTATGTCACCCTTATGAAAAATATTAACCAGGACATGTCCTCCTGGCAAAAAGCACATTTCTCATGGTTTGGGAGAGCTGCAATTTTTAAGATGAATATTCTTCCTAGATTTCTTTATCTTTTCCAAACCCTCCCAATACATATACCGATAAAATTCTTTAAACAAATACGTTCCCAATGTAGAACCTTTATATGGGACCGCAAGCCTCCCAGAATCAATTTCACACAACTCACGAAACCTAAACTAAAAGGAGGCTTGGGTATCCCTGATTTACAAAAATATGCATATGCTTGCCACTTACAGCGTATTGTGGAATGGAGCACCCGGGCAGAGAGAAAGATTGGGTACCATTAGAAAACTTTTTCTCCCACTCTCCCTTGGCGACCCTTCCTTGGTGTCCTTTTGAATCTATACCCTCAGTCACGCTTAAACACCCCCTGATAGGTCCTACCTTAAAATGTTTCCATAACATCTACAGAACTCAAAACATCACCTCTGTCTCAGGCCCCCTCTCACCCATTTTACACAACCCTCAATTCCCGCCAGGTCATAAAACCTTGCGCTTCGCCCACAATTCTTTCAACGACCACACAAGGATTATACATTTTCTTAACCAAGGGAAGATTCGTCCATACGAGGAGTTGACTTCCCTCCCACACTTTTCAGGGATCCCATTCTGGAATTATGTCCAAATCAGAAACTTTGCGCTTCATAGCCTAAAAAACATCATTAAACCCATTAAATTATCATCTTTTGAAGAATTATGTTTTGAACCAAACCATACACCTCACCTAATATCGAAATTATACTCTATCCTCTGGGAAAACACAATCCCAGGAGACAGCCTTTTTTGTGAAGCATGGTCAACCGATCTACAAACCACCGTGTCAGATGCCCAGTGGTCGAGGATTTTTTATGCTGTCCACAAGGGGTCTGTCAATGTCTCCACTCAAGAGAATAACTTTAAGCTTCTCTCACGATGGTATCGTACACCCTCTCTCCTTCACCGTTGGAACAAGGACATTGATAGCAAATGTTGGCGATGTCATGAAAATGAAGGGAGTTTGCTTCACATCTGGTGGAACTGCCCCGTTATCCAAGCCTTTTGGAAACAAGCACATAACATTATTCATGAAATAACGCTCAATTCACTACCATACTCACCTCTCTCATACCTATTCCATAGACAACCTCACGCCAACAGAAAATACTGTAAATCCTTAAGTATGTTCCTAGTCAATGCAGCTAAGCTCTGTATACCAAGACACTGGGGCTCCCCTCAGGTCCCCTCCCTTAAAGACTGGATCACGCAAATTAACAAACTGGCAGAGATGGAAGAGCTCATTGCCATCTCCCATGAGTCACCATTCAAATATGCCTCAACCTGGAATCCTTGGAACAAATTCCGAGAATCAAACACATACATTTCAATTATGAAATGAAAACCCCTTTTCCATCAAAAATACAGCAACATTTAACCCTTCAATCTATATACTCAAACTAAACAACAACTCCCTAACCGTCACCTATACATTTGCCTTCTTATATTGAGTCACTACTCCCATTATCCATCCCCCCCCCCTCAATCCTCACCCCTACCCCTTCTCTATCCTTATCCTTCTCATTCCATGGGAGGAGTTGGTGCTGGGAACCAACCTCTCCCCTCTATCACCTACAGTTAACCTCTGCACAATTCAATTATATCAATCAAGTACCTGAATTAATCTCTGAGTCTGCAACCCCAATCTGCTTTTCACTCAGCAACTTGATGAAACAAAAGATATTCCTATATAGAGGAGTGGATATCTAGTACAATCTCAGTATTTGCAGATGATACTAAATTAGGCTTGCCAATATCTTCTATGCAGGATGTGGAAACCTTGCAAGAGGACCTGAACAAAATAACGGGGTGGGCAACTACATGGCAGATGAGATTTAATGTTGAAAAATGTAAAGTAATGCACTTGGGGGCCAGAAACCAGAAAGCAAGCTACTCACTAGGGGGGGAACCTCTGGGTGAGTCTAGGATGGAAAAGGACTTGGGGGTACTGGTAGACAACAGGCTTGGCAGTGGCATGCAATGCCAAGCCGCCGCAAGCAAAGCCAACAGAATATTGGGTTGTATAAAAAAGGGGATTCACTCCAGAAATAAAGAGATTATTCTCCCACTCTACAAGACTCTGGTCCGGCCACATCTGGAGTATGCTGTCCAGTTCTGGGCACCGGTCCTCAGGAAGGATGTGCTGGAACTGGAGAAAGTCCAGAGAAGGGCAACAACAATAATTAGGGGAATGGAGGACAGCAGCTATGAGGAAAGACTACAAGCACTGAACCTATTCTCTCTGGAGAAGAGAAGATTGAGGGGGGATATGATATCAATGTACAAATACTGTACTGGCGACCCGAGCATAAGGAACAAACTATTCAGAGAGAGGAGATACAATAAGACACGTGGCCACTCACTAAAACTTGAGGAAACGCGGTTTAACCTTAAAGTGCGTAAGGGGTTCTTCACTGTAAGAGCGGTAAGGATGTGGAATTCTCTTCCACAAGCAGTCGTATCAGCAGGGAGCATTGATAGTTTCAAAAAACTATTAGATGGACACCTTAAAGACCACAACATACAGGGGTATACAATGTACGGTTAATAGCAAACACACACACACATCATAGGTTGAACTGGATGGACTGATGTCTTTTTTCAACCTCACTAACTATGTAACTATGTAATTCCCTCACTCACACCTATTCTGTTATGTTATGCATACTCATTCAAAAATTTTCTAAATTCTGTTATATGGAAGTTAAATTCTGTTATATGCATTCCTGTTTTTCTTCACTTATACCTTGAACACCGAGAATGTTGATCGGATTGTTCAACTGTTTGTATGATTTATTACCACCTTCTATGTATCAATAAATTGTTTTGGAAAAAAAAAAAAATACTCAAACAGTGACATGTATAATGTGCACCAATAGTGAGAGAAAAGTGTCCATCAATTGCAGTCCAATAAAATAATCTCCAGTGGTTGCCACCTCAGTGACCGTGTTAGCAGACCCTCCACCAATTAAAATGGCCTCTCACCTCACTCTGAGACCCCAGAGTAACCAAGGGTCTAAAGCAGCTATCCCCTCAATGGGGTAGACAGATGATGATCACACCAGGGAAGATCCACCCTTCAATCAAGCTCAGTCAGGGGCACATATTAGGGAGATATGGAACAAAATCTAATGCTCTCCGTTTACTCATAAAAATATAATTTATTCAGAGAGACACTTACAAAATCCAGCACTTTATAGTGCATTGCAAAGCACAGTTCCGTACACTCGTCTCGAGGGGATGTGACGTCCGGCATGCAGGCTCCGCCCCTATACGCGTTACGTCAGCTCGTAGAGCATTGACTTCCTCGGTAGGGGTGGATTGATTCCAGCTAAAAACAATCATGAGAAAATGTCCAGATTTGGGAGAACAAAATACAACAACAGACGTACCTGAAAATCAGACATAAAAAAGGAACAAAAAATTAGGCAGCAAAGACAAAAAAGACAAAACTGCATGACATAATATCATGTTATCTATGGCCATTCATGTCAAGGCAGAGCTGGACTAGGGGAGCATGGTGAACATATAGATGTGTATAGGGAAAAAATAATAGGGGGCGCTGCAGAGCAGCCTGCAGCGCCAGGAATGTAGATTAAGAGACAGGTATAATAACAGACATGAAACCAGTGTAAAAACACCAAATAAAAGTGCTAAAAGTGAAAATAAACAGATAAGTGATAAATTAAAAACAATTAGAGATCAGAACAGGGAGAGCACCGAAGGTGCCAACACCCATAGCAGTGCAATCCCACTATTCGCAAAGAAAATAGATTAGGAAGAAATTCCACAGACCTGTAGCAGGTGCCATCAGAAAGATCACAGGAGAGAGAGGGGGTTAAACCCAGGGCTGGAGTGGAGGCTCCAGAGTGAACAACAAGCATGAGGAACTGGTTGGAAACAGAATGTGAGAGCCAAAATAAAGGAGAGTAGAAAATGTCTGCAAAAAAGGGCCAGTCTTTGCAACTAGAGGGATTACTCTGCTATGGGTGTTGGCGCCTTCTGTGCTCTCCCTGTTCTGATCTCTAATTGTATATATATATATATATGTATATTCATATTTTTTTGTAAAATATTTTCAGTATTATAATAATGCTATATTTTGTTTTCCTTGTGCTCATTTCTTCAAATAAGAAATTATATATGTATGTATATTTTTATTCTTTTGTATATAAGAATTCAAGAAAGGTAAACTAGAATCTTACAACAGTATTTATTTTTCATTTGCAATTGTAGCCCAATCTTTGTCTAAACATAGACTTGACCCAACCACAGCTCTGGATCTAGCCTTATTTCAAGGCCTAATCACAACTCAATTGAACCCGCAAAGTACAAAATATTATTCATTTGAAGGCAGTATAGCTGTCCCTGTTGTCAAATAAGTTACAGTATAAGAGATAAACAGTATAAGGAGACAACACACACACAAAAACACGCATATTTGCCAAATTCTGTTTGTCAATAATAAATATTTTCAAAGGCAAATTCACAAGCTTTGATCCTTTAATCAATACTTCTATAATCAAATATAAATTAATTAATTAATTATAAAGTATAGGGAAATTCCTACAACAATAATTACAAGGTAATTTGAAAATACATTTTTTTTTACTGAAATCCTAATTTTGGCATATAAATTGTCATGTAAAGCAACATTCATTGAGCTCTCTTCATTGTTCTAAATAATTGTTGTGTGAAAAAAAAGAAACATGTATATTTAATATATTCATAGAATATTTTTAATAAAGCTTTTTGGATTAGGTACACCATTTATCTGCCTGTTTTAGATCTTACAGCAATTAATTTATTCCTTCCCATTCCTTTATCCTCTTACTTTCATCTTAAAAAAATCATTACTTGGTACTTCATCTATGTCTCTTATGCAAATATGATCATGACATAGATGTAATCATGGTCCAGTCAAATTTATGAGTTAATAAATGAAGATGCCATTAAGTCAATATTTTTTTAATGATTTGGTAGAAATGGGGTGTTGTAAACCACCTGAGACCTATTTTTTTTTAAATAGCATCAATTAAAACAGGTATTTCACTTTTTTAAAAATACATTTTTAAAATGCACTTTGTATTTCTGAAGACACATTTGTTTTATTATTCTAAGAGAACAATTCAAAGCTGATGAGGCCATTGTAGTTTGCAATAGATGATAGATAAGAGTTAGGTGGACATTAATATTATGTTCTGGAATATAAATCACAGACACAAAAGTAAATTGTAATTTTTAGGGGATTTTTTTTTTTTATCCAATGATACCTCTAAAGAGGAAAACATATTTACACAAATTTTCTGTGCACAGAAATGTATAGTCGGTTACTTAAAAAACCTGACTCTGCTGTGTTTTCAGTTTATTTTGGCACTATATGTTATCATCCTCACCAAACCATGAATACACTGCTGAGGATGTTATACAGCTCATTGAATCCACCCTTACACAGAAAAACTTCACTTTCAACAATTACATATATCTTCAGTGTATGGGTACTGCTATTGGAAGTAAAATGGCACCCCAATATGCAAACTTATTTATGGCTGACCAGGAGGACATATTCCTCAACAGCCTACAACAAGAGCCATAGAGATAATATCACTATATTGATGATATTTCATCATATAGACAGAAGGGGAAGAAAATCTAAAATAGTTTTACTCACTGATGAACACTTTTCACCCATCTGTCAAACAAAAAATGCATTATTCGGACACACATGTCAACTTTCTAGACATCACAGTATACATCAGGGAGGACAAGCTTTACACTTTGATTTACGGAAAACCTTCTGACAGATGCAACTATTTCCATAGTTCCAGTTTTTACCCCCCAACGCACTAAATGGGCCATCATACACAGCCAGGCCATCAGATACCACCAGAAATTCTCAGACCCAGAAGACAGAGATAAACATCTCAGAACAGTAGCAGACCCCTTCCATCAAAAAGGTTACCAAGATAAAACCATCAACACCCGGGCCGAACATTTGTCTCTTCAGCCATTTGCAGAACACCTGAATTTGATGTGGGTTCGCCAGGTGTCTGCCCCAACGAACACCCTGCAATGCACCGAGTGCTGCACAGTGCATCCTGCACCCTGATTGGGCAAAACTTTGGTGTAGTAATGAGGGAGGTTTGGTCCAGGCTGCTAAGAATGCCCTATCACACCTTATTCTGTGATGCAGCAAGGCAGGGCATGATGGGATATGACCTATAGGAAGAGATGAAATCTGAAAGAATTATTTAAAACTCAAATAGATGAAAAATCAAAACTGCTGTAGGTTAAGTAAGTGAGAGAAAAGCATATTGGGATGGTTGGGGCAGAAAGGACAATGGAAAAGGCTTCTATTTATTATGAAAAGTGAAATTCTGCTCGTAAAGGTGAACTTAGCCTTTAACCACTTTCCGACCAGTCACGTCACTGTACATTTACGTCAGCAAAGTGGCTCTCCCAGGCAGAATCATGTTAATAAACTTCATCTGCCTGGGAGGAGCTAGGGGGCGAGCGTGCACCGCCGCCAGCGAGCTGCCGCCCCCGATCGTCAGCGGGGAAGCAAGGTGTTAAGGTGCCATGCGGCTCCAATTGCCGCCTGACACCGGCGATCTCTCCCCACTGACAGAGAAGGACGGACAGCTGATGTAAACACAGCCGTACATTCTTCTTCCTCGGATGATCACAAAGGCTATGTGATCCTGCTATATAGGATCACATGTCTCTGTGATCATCTCACAAGCCCACCCCCCCCCCCCCCACAGTCAGAATCACTCCCTTAGGCTTACATTTAACACCTTGATCAACAATAGTATTAACCCCTTCCCTGCCAGTGTCATTATTACAGCAATAGTGCATATTTTTAGCACTGATTACTGTAGTAATGTCACTGGTACCCCCAAAAGTGTCAAAAATGTCAGTCAGGGGTCCGATCTGTCCGCAACAATGTCGCAGTCCCGCAAAAAATTGCAGATCGCCGCCATTACTAGTAAAAAAAAAAAACAATAAAAATGACATAAATCTTTCCTGTAGTTAGTAGACACAATAACTTTTGCGCAAACCAATCAAAATACACTTATTGTGATTTTTTTTTACCAAAAATATGTAGCAGAAAACAAATTGACCCAATGTTATATAGCAGAATGTGAAAAATATTGTTTTTTTTTTCAAAATTGTCGCTCTTTTTTTGTTTATAGCGCAAAAAATAAAAATGGCACAGAGGATCAAATACCACCAAAAGAAAGCTCTATTTGTGGGAAAATCGAATCGCAAAATAGGGCCTGGTCATTAAGGGGGAAAAATCCTCCAGTCTGAAAGTGGTTAATTGCAATAGGTCTAAACTTGGAAATTCCTAATCTAGTTGAGAAGTACATACAGTATTTATTTTAAAACATCCAGAAGCATTAGTTATCATTCTAACAGATGTGATACCAGGCTCTTGATCCTGAGAGTTTGAGTATTGAGTCTAACCATAAGTAAGTTTGCATATAACAATATATTTATAATTTCTGGGTTAAAGAAGGTTTATTAGTTATATGTCATATCTTCACATATTTGTTTTGCAAATTTGCTAATTGTTAGATATAGTCAAATTCCACCAGCTGCTATTTTTTTTTTTTGAGGGGAGGGGGGGGTGACATTGGAGGAGTAATGTGCTATTAAAATGGTACAGTGAATTACAGTCAAACAAAAAGGATACTACTTAATACATCTCATATGCACACTTTTAATATAAATTATAGTTTTGCATATAGTAGGGCAGAAATAAAACCTCTGTCCCTGTTTTTATTATTTGCTATCTGTGTCCTATTGGTGAGATCTTTCTTAACCACTTCTGGACCGAAAGGATTTGCCCCCTTAATGACCAGACCATTTTTTACGATTCGGCACTGTGTTACTTTAACGGACAATTGCACGGTCGTGCAACGCAGTACCTAAATAAAATTGATGTCCTTTTTTCCCACAAATTGAGCTTTTTTTTGGTGGTATTTGATCACCTCTGCAATTTTTATTTTTTGCACTATAAACAAAAAAAGAGTGACAATTCTGAAAAAAAAATATATATATTTTTCACATTCTGCTATATAACATTCCCCCCAAAAAAATTTAAAAATCAAAATTTTTTAACATTTTAGGACAATTTGTTTTCTGCTACATTTTTTTGGTAAATAAAATCACAATAAGTGTATTTTGATTGGTTTGCTTAAAAGTTATTGCTTTTTTTGTTTTTTACTAGTAATGGCGGTGATCTGCGATTTTTAGAGGGACTGCAACTTTGCAGCAGAGAGATCAGACCCCTAACTGACATTTTGTGTCACTTTTGGGGGGGGGGGACCAGTGACATTACTACAGTAATAATAACATTGGCAGGTAAGGGGTTAACACAGTGGGTGATAAAGTGTTAAATGTAAGCTTAGGGGAGTGTTTCTAACTGTATGGGGGTTGGGCTTGCGAAATTATCACAGAGACCTGTGATCCTATATAGCAGGATCACAGGCGCTCTGTGATCATTCCAGAGAGAAGAAAGGTCAGCTGTGTTTACAACAGCTGACCGTTCTTCTCTCTCAGCGGGAAACTATCGCAAATGGCTGGCGGCAATCAGAGCCACCAGCCCCTTGCATCAGAGTCCCAGCTGCCGAGTGGGGGCAGGAGTGCGCCGATTACGGCGAACGCTCGCCCCCTAGCTGCAGGTGCGCAACCGACATTTACATACATCGGTTCGTGCAGGAGGGGCTGCCTGCTGCAGTAAAACTTCAGCTGGCGGTCCTTAAGTGGTTAAATGAGAATGCAACAGGAAATAGAAGGAAAATCCCTGCAAAGGAAGAGAAATTGCCTTCTTAGACACTCTGTCACTGGGAAAGGTGCTGGAAGATTTATCCTCACTTGGGTTTGTTGGAAAATGGTATACATATAGAAAGATTGATGCTCTCAAGCAAAACAAAGAGCAACATTATCCTAATTTAAATGATGAGCCAACATACCTAATTTGGAAACCTCAAAATGCAAATACACTATATTGTCAAATACACTATATTGTCAAAAAGTATTGGGACGCCTGCCTTTACCTGCACATACTTTAATGACATCCCAGTCTTAGGGTTCAATATTGAGTTGGCCCACCTTTTGCAGCTATAACAGCTTCAACTCCTCTGGGAAGGCTGTCCACAAGGTTTAGGAATGTGTCTATGGGAATGTTTGACCATTCTTCCAGAAGTGCATTTGTGAGGTCAGGCACAGATGTTGGACGAGAAGGCCTCGCTCGCAGTCTCCACTCTAGAGGTCAGGACTCTGCAAGCCAGTCAAGTTCCACCACATCAAACTCACTCATCCATGTCTTTATAGACCTTACTTTGTGCACCGGTGTGCAGTCATGGAACAGGAAGGGGCCATCCACTGTCGATCATAAAATTGTCCAAAATGTCCTGGTATGCTGACCCCTTAAGAGTTCCCTTCACTGAAACTTAAGGGGTCAAATCCAACCTCTGAAAAACAACCCCATTTCATAACCCCCCTCCACCAAATTATTTGGACCAGTGCACAAAATAAGGTCCATAAAGGCATGGATGAGCGAGTTTGGGGTTAATGGAAGAACTGAGGAATATGTTACTCTGTTATAAGTAATCAAATTAGAGTGTATTAATTATAGGTTTTGTTAGGTTTGACCTATCCTGGTGCATAGCTGCTTCCCCGACCATCTGATCATAGCGCTGAATAATTTATTTATTTCCTTTTCATATATATGGTACCCAAATGACTGACAGTATTGACAAAATTGATACGCTTTAGGTAGAGTATGCAAATGGCAATGGTGTGGATGATAGCACATGTGCTAAAAAAGTCCCATATAGCTAAGTTCTGGGGAGCAGGGGCCCTGCACCCATGGAGCTCTACCATCCAGTGAAATAGGATGACTACCACCTCCACTCTTCTGCAAGCTGCTCCTGGATGATATATATCTATATACATTTCTTTATTTTTTCTTTTCAGTAAGAAAGGGTAAAAATGGTAATACAAAATGACATGTACTGTAGGTCATGTTTATGTAGCACCCTCTAGTGTGTGCTAGAAGTTAGTGTAGGTAAAATATAGTTTGGCGGCTAAGCTTGAGCCATGGAATCTGGGTGAGGGTGCACTAAAGTTCAGGGCTGGATGACTCATCCTGGCAGCTTTCTGGTGCCTTCCCCTGGTCTGGAGAATCTTCTAGAACTAGAGGACGGGTGTTAGGAGGAGCTGGCATGTATATTTATAAGGCCTCAGCCAATCTCCAGTAATGGGCTAGTAGTGGGCAGAGAATACCTCATAAATAGACATGGGCCATGCCAGCAGGTGCAGTCGGGTTGAAGATGGAGATTGAGTGTTGTCAGCGCCTCTCAGAGGTGCCCCACCAATCTGGGGGGGGGGGGTTGTCCTGCCTTTGGCAGGGGCTCGGGTGCTAGAAGAATCCTACTAAAGCATAGAGGAGGAGGTCTTCCTGGCAGGTACAGGAGCAAGAGAGGACAGAATAAGTAGTCCAACACTGTGGGGACTAACAAAGGGGGGACACTGCCACATGTAGCCAGCCTTCCTTGAAGACAGTAGTGTGCTTATGTTTTCTAACTTTCCCTGAGAGATCTTCTGAGAGGCAGCCAGGAGGGCTGGTGAAAGGGGCAGCTGCAGCCAGGTGGACTGGCAGTGCCTGAAGAGGTTGTGCTGAAATCAGTGGCCACAGAGGAGAAGGTACATGCTGTTTCACTATATCTGAGCTACACTTAAAGGGGCTGCGAGTTCCTGCCTGTAATGGATGTTTGCTAAATCTGTCTGAGAGCCTGTCAGATCATCTCAAGAGTGATTTGCTTGGGGAAAGAAAGTGTTTGTGCAGGAGTAAAGTAAAGAAGACTGTATATAGCTATATATAGGAAATTATCCCTGAAGTTTGCTGAAGTCAAGTGGGCATCCCATAACGTCCCATCCCTATCCAAGTCTTTAACCACCTAAAAAAATAACACAAATAAAAAAACAAAACAAAGCCATGGACTGTTCTCTGACTCTGGGTGCTTGTGAAGACAGTGTGTCTGGCTATGCAGGAGTGGGGGATCCCTTTCTTCTGCAACTCCTAGGTTGGTAGTGCTACATATACATGAAACAGGAGTTGATTAAAGATTAACACCATCAGAGGTAACCATAATATGTTCAGAGAAAATAAGAAGGAAGCTGTTAAGATAAGGAGGGGTAAGAATGTCTCACGGGGGAAAACAGAGGTGAAGGGGTAGGGTTAAGAAGGGCAAGGGGAAAGAAAGCTATTGGAAAGAGTACCGTATTTTTCGCCGTATAAGACGCACTTTTTCTTCCCCAAAACTGGGGGGGGGGGGGAGGGAGTTGGTGCATCTTATACGACAAATACACATTTTGCCTGCCAGTGGCAGAGCCAGAGGGATAGCCAGAGGAAGTCCTTGTCACCCCTGTTGCCACCCCAGCCCCGCTCACGCCTCACGCTCTGTCATAAATAACATTAGCTGCCCTGAAGTTGAACGAGTGGGGGCCTGCAGCGCCTAGTTCTCCTGACTCAGACTGACTGACTGTGATACAAGTACAAGATTTCATATTGAGTGAGAGACCTCAGAAAAGGCTCCAGAGGTGGCAGAGAAGCAAGAAAATGCTTGAGTTGGAGGGCTTTCCAGAACATCAGCTTGAATGGTCCCTCTGCCAAAGTAAAAGTGGCCAGAAAATGATATTGTCCATTAATGAGAAAGTGGCAAGCTTGGTAGATGTTATCCTCAAGTAAAGTGTGGAATGGACCATTAGAGGAACTTGATAGGAATGCTGATTTGCCCAAGATAGGGAAAAGAGGGTAGTGTTCTGATGATAGGCCAGATTTCAAAAAAAAAGAAAGCATCCTCAGCATTGCCCTGGGTGATATCTTGTCTCACTGATGTTCTGCCTTTCCTTCTCAACTATATCTGGCACCCAAGTGAAGCAGAAGACCTCATTATCACTCCCCCTTACATCACTGTAGCAAACTTAGCAGTAGGCTGCATTTGCAGGAACATCTATGTTAATTGGTTCTCTTTCCCTGTTGTCATCTCCCTCGAGGCAGCGCAGGGTACTTTAGCAGCTGATGAAAACTCCAAGGCACTATGTGCCAGGGAAACACAGAAGGATGATAAAGGCTTAATTGGCAACTCCATCACTTCCTCCATATCTTTGGATTTATATTGCATCCGCTGCCAGAAAAGAAAGGGACACATGCCCTGCCTCTAGATGCTGCACCCCGACCACTGATTTGGCCTGTGGACATGAATGCTTCCCACCCTCTGATGATTGCATGGAAACAACTTCTGTCTCTTGTTTGGGCCTCCCAGATATGATGTTGTTAACATAGGGCTTATTCCCCATTATTTTTTAGCAGCTATGGTAAGAGCTGTTTGTGGGAGATATGGTTATTTATTATACTAGAAACTGTATTGCTTTTGTGCATTAAACTGCAGCACAGCAATATTTGGTGCTCCACTGCAAAAAATTGACAACTTTTGTGGTGTCACCAACAACTTCACGCTGCTGTTGCAGATGCTGGACCCATCCCAAAAAGGTAATGAGCTAAAAAAAAAAAAATTAAAACACTACAAGCAAAATACACCCCCCCTCTCTTTTTTTGAAGTGGAAAAAGTAAATTCTAAATACACCCCTTCACTTTAACTTGCCACACAAACTGCATTTCTATGCAAAGTATCAATGGCAATATACAGCACTGTAAAGCTGTAGCAGCAAACTATGCTGTCAGATATCTCTCCCTGCAATACTGTTAGCTGCTCCTCATAGTAAAACACCCAACACACTGACAAAGGTCTGCTAAAACCGCAACATTTATAGTGTGTGGGCTTGGACCATGGACAACACCATCATTCTTACAAGTTTTGCACCTGACCAGAGATTAGGCGCAAGATTTTGGCCAATGACAGTTGTTTGCATTACTAGACATTCAACAGAGCAATTCTCATCAGACATCCCAAAAGTTCTGATTTTATCCGAACATCCATACAGTAAAAATGTGGTCCCAACTTAGGTTGCATATGATGTCACATCTATGTGACAATTTCAACTGCATTCTCACAAGGGTTTGAATGAGGACCTTTTTCAAGAAATCTGTGAGTACCCTGTTCTAAATATTTTTGCAACATCTTATTAATTTTTCATTTACAATATTCAACATTTTGAACAATCAAAGAGCATATGCATAAACTGAGATGACTAAGGATGGCCACACATGGATAGAAAATCAAATAATAAATTGATTTGGTATATCAATTTTTCTTATTTTCTTATAGTTAATGTGCTTGCTTTCACAGTTGACTTTCATTTTAAGATCGAGAATAAGTGTGCAAACATATTGGAAATTTTCTAATTGTTTGTAGGTCAATCGTTTGAAAAAAAAGTCAAATGCTCACTAGCAGTAAGGGTAGTAGTAATAATCGATTGGGAGAAAAATATATTTAAGGTTGAAAATAATGGGGAAAATATTGACAGTTGCAGGAAAATTTCTGATAAAATGATTGGGTCACTGAATGTTAGATCAAAAGAACATTTTGTATTTTGTACAAGTTTTCATTTGTTTTTCTATCCATCAGCTAAAAGTGATTGTAAATTATCCCTTTGTAAAACAACCCATTCAGTTTAAAATATAAATGAAAGGCAAAACATTTGTGTGTACATATAAAAGACATTATGAATATCTATTTTTCCCCTTTTTCTAAATGATCGCATCCCATCTGTTCCCTCTGTTCTCTGCTGCATAGTTATCTTCCTGGTGAAAGGCTGTGTGTGGGGTGGAGGGGTTTTCAGGACAAGTCAGATCATTGGAGGAGAGCATAGAAAAAATAGAATGAAGTACCTGCGCTATGGACTATTTTAAAGATCAGATGTTAAATGAAGCTGCTGCCTCTACTAAACAGCTACCTTGGTAGATGTAATTATGTGTATTAGAGAAAATTGGTGTATGTGGCGCTGCTTGTGCTGGATCTATTTCGATACTTTGTGTATATATGCACCCAAACCAATTCTAAATAAGTGCTGTACATAAATAAATAGTTTGAAACAGATCAAAAAACCCAACATATCAATGTTAGTGATTCAGTGATAAAGCGACGTGTACAATAGAATATTTCTAATACAACATTAATAGTGTAAAAAGTGATTCAGTGCAAGAAGTACGTGCACCCTGTATAACGACAGTCCTCAAATATGATATGCATTAAAATCAAGAAATCAAAAAATCAAAAAAGGAAATGTGCTTTCATAAAATATTTGTGCCAGTGTCTTCACTCCTGCTCCCCCATATGTGCCGCACTCACCGGAAGACTCTCCCCACCAAGGGAGTATACAGCATTCACAGTACCATAGGCTGTATGTTATCTCCTTTGGCAACGCATAGCTGACACGCTGTATTCTTATACTCCAGTTACCCCCACAAAAATAAAGACAAGCCATCATTATTGACTTTCCAAAAAGAGGTTGAAAGTCTGAGAACATTAGAATCTCTACAACGGAAAAACTAGATGGGAAATGTTCAAGTGAGGGGTCCTTTTACTGATCTCAAGCTTAAGAGTGACTATACACCACCTTTCCCACAGGGGAGTAATATCCAGCTATTCGTGAAACTGGTAGAGAATGATTTAGGCCAGCTTTGGAAGAGAAGAATAAGGCCTGGTTCACACTTGTGTTTCTGCAAAAAGCACCAAAATACACATACTACAGTTAATTTATATTGATTTAGGACATGTTCACATCTACTTTTTTCAGCCACTGAATTTTTGGAGAGGGTCAGGGACTTTTTTACATGCAAAATGGTGCTGTTTTTGCTTTTTTGGTTCAATAGACATTAATGGAGAAGCTCCAGAAAAGAATGTAGTACGTTTTTAGAACTCAGCGAGGGTGCCTATGAACCAAAAGGTCACTTATCTAAAACTTTTATTGGAAATCATACAAAGTATGTGAATGACCATAACAGGTATCCCTAAAGAGTGAGGTCAATGCCACTACAGTGGGGATCGAAAGTTTGAGCACCCCAGGTAAAAATGTGTATTAAAGTGCATAAAGAAGCCAAGGAAAGATAGAAAAATCCAAAAGGCATCAAATTACAGATTCAACATTCTTATAATATGTCAACAAAAGTTAGATTTTATTTCCATCATTGACACTTTCAAAATTACAGAAAACAAAAACATGGTGTCTGCAAAAGTTTGGGCACCCTGCAGAATTTATAGCATGCACTGCCCCCTTTGCAAGGCTGAGACCTGCCAGTGTCATGGATTGTTCTCAATCATCGTCTGGGAAGACCAGGTGATGTCAATCTCAAAGGTTTTAAATGCCCAGACTCATCTGACCTTGCCCCAACAATCAGCACCATGGGATCTTCTAAGCAGTTGTCTAGAAAACAGAAACTGAAAATAGTTGACACTCACAAAGCTGGAGAAGGCTATAAGAAGATAGCAAAGTGTTTTCAGATGTCAATATCCTCTGTTCGGAATGTAATTAAGAAATGGCAGTCATCAGGAACAGTGGAAGTTAAAGCAAGATCTGGGAGACCAAGAAAAATATCAGACAGGACAGCTCGCAGGATTGTGAGAAAAACAATTCAAAACCCACGTTTGACTGCACGATCCCTCCAGAAAGATCTGGCAGACACTGGAGTTGTGGTACACTATTCCACTATAAAGAGATACTTGTACAAATATGGTCTTCATGGAAGAGTCATCAGAAGAAAACCTCTTCTATGTCCTCACCACAAAATTCAGCAGTTGAACTTTGCAAATGAACATATAGACAAGCCTAATGCATTTTGGAAACAAGTTCTGTGGACCGATGAGGTTAAAATTTTACTTTTTGGCCAGAATGAGTAAAGGTACGTTTGGAGAAGAAGGGGCACAGAATTTAATGAAAAGAACCTCTGTCCAACTGTTAAGCATGGGGGTGGATCAATCATGCTTTGGGGTTGTATTGCAGCCAGTGGCACAGGGAACATCTCACGAGTAGAAGGAAAAATGGATTCAATAAAATTTCAGAAAATTTTGGATGGTAACTTGATGCCATCTGTGAAAAAGCTGAAGTTAAAGAGAGGATGGCTTCTACAAATGGATAATGATCCTAAACACACCTTGAAATCCACGAGGGATTACATCAAGAGGCGTAAACTGAAGGTTTTGCCATGGCCTTCACAATCTCCTGACCTCAACATAATTGAAAATCTATGGATAGACCTTAAAAGAGCAGTGCGTGACAGACAGCCCAGAAATCTCAAAGAACTGGAAGACTTTTGTAAGGAAGAATGGGCAAAGATACCTCAAACAAGAATTGAAAGACTCTTGGCTGGCTATAAGCTGTGATACTTGCCAAAGGGGGCAGTACAAGATATTAACTCTGCAGGGTGCCCAAACTTTTGCAGATGCCCTTTTTTTGTTTTCTGTTATTTTGAAAGTGTATATGATGGAAATAAAATCTAACTTTTGTTGACATATTATAAGAATGTCTAATCTGTAATTTGATGCCTTTTGGAGATTTTTCCAAGATAAAGTATGCTAGTAAATACTGTCTCAACGGGGACATGGGCTATCTGTCTTCCACCCCATTAAAATATTTATTGTATATGTACAGTAATACAGGTTCACTCATCCATGTCCTACTTTTGGTGCGTAGGGAAGTGCACCCTCATCTTCTAATTCATTGTTGCCACATTTAAGTGCTACCAATATCACAGGCTTTTGTATATTTTTAATTCCATTGATGTAGTGCATTTTTGCAGTGGTTTTGCCACGATTTTACAGTTAATTTGTGGCGATTTGCATTTTTTAATTTACCCAACAACAAATTGGGCAAAATTAAGCATAAAAAATTAAAAATGCATATGCAAAAACTCAAAACACACAGCAAAATGTACAGCAGAAAATGATCAAAAGTAAACTGCATAGGTGTGAACCGAGCTTTAGGAAAGATCAGAATTTAACACCTGGTTAAATTTAGGCTTTGGAGATGTTGCATAATAATAAAGAAATTGTTGTGAAACCCGCAGATAAAGGTGGAAATGTGGTTCTTTTAGACAAGAGGCACTATTTAAGAATGTCTTTATGGAATCTTGGTAATGAAAATAATTATGCGATACTGGGCAGAGATCCAAAAAAGAATACTAAATGAAAATAGATACCTGATAATGCAATCATAATGGAACTGATCTCAAAAGAGGAATATAATTACAATCCTAATTTCAATCCTACAATTGCAACATTTTTCACCCTACCAAAAGAACATACAAATTAACTGAAAGAGCGAGTAGATAGGTGGACAGGATACTCTTTATCCTCATATGTAGAGGATACTCAAGACTTTAAGACGGTTAAGAAAATAGCTGACCTTACTATCACACCAGATATACTGTTCTCCAGTCTAGACATGGAAGCACTACACAGTATCATCAAACACCATCTTGGAATAGCTGTGAGTATGTACTTTCCACAAACTTAGGGAAGGGACTTTCAGCAGTATAACTATTTTGTTCTTGAACTATTACAATTTATACTCAAACATTATTACTTCCTGTTCAATAGGATCCTGTACCAGAAGACAACTGACACAGCAATGGGCACAGCGTGTACACCAACATACTCCAAACTTTTTATAGGTTGGTGGCAAAGCACGATTGTATCTGTAGCAATATTTCCAGGCCTGGGACCTGAGGTAGGTCTGCCATCAGTACTGGTAACACTACTAACGCAGTTAAGTTGCAAACCCAGGTGTGAGAACTTAGACAATGACCATTCCGGCATCTATGGTTTGATTTGTTTTATTGTATTTAGGGGATTGGAGAAGGGAATGAGTGGGATACTCCTCTGGCTCTTCTAGGCTTAACTGGGACTTTGTACAAAAAAATGCTCACTAACGCTGTCTTGGTGCCAGCTGAATGCCAACCAGCGCTTCCTGACGCTTCAAATGCTGCTTGACTGAATTAGTGCTGGGACCTCAATTTTAACTTGTTTGTTAGCTCAGAAACTCCAGGACTGTACAACTCTTGACTCCTGATACTCGATTTAGCTCAAAAGTCACTGAACAGCTCCCTCCAACCCTTCACTGGCTGAAGGTAGCTTCTTGTCACTACTGGTGCTGCTGCAACTCTCAACTCTGTACACTTCACACTGTACACTGACTCTTAAGGGCCCAAACTGCAGCTACCCCCTCTAATATTTCAGGGTCCTCTGACTAGGCACCCCCTTTAACAGTTAGCTGACTCCTGGATCTCTATAACCTTCTCCGGAGTGGTCCCCTTTGACGCTAGGCAGGTCCCCAGGGGCAGTCCACAGTACTCACAACCTTTGTAGGCTTTCCTGGAACTGGATCCCTCTCTCTCTCTCCGCTGGTTCTCGGCACACCCAATCCCCTCTGCAGCTCAGCTCCACTCTCTTTGGATTCCCAGGCCGCCACCCGGGACACCCGCTTCCTCTGACAGGAGGAGAGACAGCCTTTCTTTTTTAAGTGTGTCTCTGATTCGGTTTCCTCCACTGTCCAATGAGAATCCTCTGATAGAGCCAGTGGGGAGACTCCCCTCTCAGCAGACACACCTAGGAGACATGACAGCCAGTTGAAATCATGGCCCTGCTGTTAGGCATCCAAGGCCCGCTATACTTTTACCTAGCACCTACCTGTAGGGTGCTACATATCCTAGGAGGAAATGCATGAATACACCTCTAGAATCCTGTTGTGGGCAGGATTCTTGGATGATGTGTTCATAGTATGTGATGGCAGTATCTTGGTGTTCAATCACTTTGTGGAAGTATTTAATGCCAACGAGATTGGCATATAATTCACAAGTAAAATCCAGAAAGACCCAATTAATTTCTTAGACCTGAAGATAAGTAGAGGTGAAGGTGGACAAACTGAAACAATAACCTATTGTAAATCAACATTTACAAATAATATTTTGCATTGGTCCAGCAATCACCCAAATCCCTGAAAAGAGGCATTCCTACACGGTCATTTTTAGGAGCACTACATAATTGCTCATTGCAGGGAACCTTTTTGGATGAAAACAGGACACTTTTTAAAAAGTTTATGGATAGGGGTTTTTAGTTCATTTTCATAAAGCCTGAGACACATCAAGAGACTTACTACTAATGACTAAAAAGAAAAAAGACAATAGGAAAGACAAAAGGAATTTGGTGCAACTGATTGGCACCAACTCTCGACAATGTGGTGAAATTTAAAACTTACAATGTCTTACAGAAATATTGGCCATTTCTCTTGGAAGATAAAGATCTGAGAGATGAGAGATGGCTTATCACCTACTTCCTCTGTCACCTATCGGTGAGCAAAGTTGTTTTAGAGTTATACTGATTATTTTGAACAGGATAGAGGGGGCAAGCAATTGTCACCATGGCTGCCACATAAACTGAATGACTCCTTCCAATGCGGCCTTTGTAAAGCATGTCCTTTTGTTCTCAGAGTGAAGGAATTCAAAAACTCCAAAAATGGTGAAAAAATACAGATGGAATCTCTTTACAACTGTAGTTCCAGTGGGCTTATATATGTCACCAGTTGTCTTTGACCTCTACTTTATGTTCATCTGGAACCGTATGTTTCAGCACTGGATGTTAGGCAGGGACTCTACTGTAAAGGGCAAATTGCAGCAGGATAACTGCAATGGTGTTCATTAGTGTTTATTTTTACAGTGCAAATGGCCAAAGTTTGTCTGAAGTTCAACTTTAAGCTGTTTGAGAAAATTAGAAAGAGATTTTTTAGGTTTTCTTGGCCTTTTGGAAAGGGTTGCATCCATAGGCGTGCACACAGGGCATGCCTAGGCACACCCTAATCACCCCGTGTGATGAAGATTCCTCCTGTTTAGACCCCTAATATTTCACCAAAATCCCCTAATAGGGCTCCTAAAAAAATTGTAAAAAAATAAATATAAAAACTAAAATTGTAAAAAATGATAAATAAAAAAATAAAGATAAAAACTACTGACACCAATCTCTGCCCTACTGACACCATCCACTGTTCTACTGACATATACACGTGCACACACACATATGTGTTTGGGCTTTGGGGTGCACACTTTAATGCATTAGGCTGTTCAGACCTATGGTTGCATAAATGTATTGGATATTATTTTGAACATCTTTTATGTTGATATTCAAGGTTGTTTTGAAATGGCAGCTGTATGGGTTGGTGCCAGCCTTGTTGCTCTTCTGTGTGGTCACATTTCCTCCCTCTGCTAGCTTACATACGTCAGAGGGGAATCTCAACCCCTTCCACTATACTCCTTAGATTAAGAAGGAGAGCAGAGGGAAGACATGTGACCACACAGCAGATCTGGGCAAAGAAGGTTTTTAGCATTGTAATTAAAAAAACACACACACGCACTGTATTTAATATGTTTCTAAGAATATAATAGATGTGACTTTGCAACTACTTAAATTGGGACAGAGTAAGGGCGATTTGGATAGAATGCTGTTGATAGCTGAAGCTAGATAAACTTTTAAAATTGGGATCTAGGCCCCCTTCAGGCTTTAATGAAGGTTTCACATTCCTGCCATTAATACATGAATAAACTGATTATGATTGTGCCAGTCTGATGTTTCTCTCTGCATCTGTTTTGATAATTCCCTAATAAATAAAGTTATATTCTTGAAATGGTTTAAAATTGGTAAAAACATGTAAAGAAAATTGGCAGTATTAATCTAAACATGTATGGTACAATTCAAACAATCTATAGTAGTTTGCCAATTGATCGCAGGGGGAACTCTCTTAGTATGATGGAGCTCCTGTTTGAATTGGATTCCTACTTGTCCCCTAGTGGTGACTAAAATACAGTATATAAATAAGAGTTATAGATGGTGGCTGCCCTAATTACATGCAGTATGTTGTTTTGTGTTTGAGCACGTTTTATTTAAAATGACATTTTTTCCACTCCTAAAAAAGCCCTTTTATGGGTGAAACATGTTGCATTTTGGGGTTTGTGTGCTAACTTTTTAAATTGGATTTATTTTATAAGAGGATTAAGGGTAAAACTGAAAAAGTCTGGTGTGGGAGGCATTCATTAGTGTGACCAGTTTTTGGACATAAGTAAGGACATTTTTCTCTTCTTGGAAAACCTAATTTGAATACTCCTATCAGATATGTTATCTCCTGCATCTTCATGATTTTTTAATTTTTGACAACATATGTTATTTTAACAGTGTAGAAATAAAAGTTATTTTTTAGTGCTTAGTGGGCTCTGTGTGTAGAGAGATTGACACACAGCCCTCACTTTTATTTACTATCTCTTTTTATTATGTGGTGTTTACTGTGTGTATTTATGTGGTTTGCAGCATGCCCATTTGATAAAAGCCAGTTGTTAGTTCAGTCTCTGTTGGCCAATCTGCTGGATACATGGGCTAAATGTTGACCTGTTTTTGTTAAACTTGCCGATAACGGCTGATAATCAACCCGTGTACCAACCTTAACTTCTCAAATATCTGGTGGGTGTAAAATGGCCCCTGGATGGGGCTATATGCCGGGTGAAACATTACCCCCCCCCCCCCCAGCCATAGGATTATTCCATGTCCTTGCTTTACCTAGGTTACTGATTAGCAGCGACAGATACCCAGGGCGTTATGGAATAACCAGACAAATTTTCCTGTGAACATCACAGTTGTTCAGTTCAAGTGCTTCCAAAAGATATTCTGGGAAATTTTCACTTTGACTCAAACATGCTTATAAGGGACAAACTTTGATCTACATATGACGTTTAGGTAAAGCAGCCTTAAAAGTAAAATAAAGTATTTTTCTTTTCGAAAATGTGTTCCTATTTAACCCCCTAACCTTCGACAATCCTATCAATCCCAAATTTACTCTCTTCCCTCCTTATACCATTTCATTTACAGTTACACAATTTTTTGTTGAAAATAACACTTAGCAAAGTAGAAAAAAAATAACCTTTTTTAGCTGTTTTCACCTAGATTGCATAGAAAAATAAAATATTTTTTGTAAGCATATATCACTGAAAAAAACCTTCTTTGTCCCCCCCAAAAACGATATATGTATTTCTTTGTTATCTCTAAAATGTAATAAATTATCAGACTCAAAAATGTGAATTTATTAAAAAGAGTGTAGAGTTGTGAGACCTAATGTGGTTAAGGATTTAATCAAAATTTGCAAAAATATGGAAGACTCAAGAAAAAAATGGTCTAAAGGGCATACTATCGAGCAAATATGTGCTCAGTTAAAGCCCCATTTGAGTCTCTGACAATTTTTTAATATTGAATATTTTTTGCAACATAACTAGGTAAAACACATTCAGTTTTCCTAAAAAATATATTTTATTTAGTATATTGCTCGCTTAAATATTTATTCTATACCTTCTTTACTATGAAAATGTCTTGAAATCTGTCTATGCCCTTAGTGCTTAAGATAATGTGTACTTAGAAAGTCAGTTTTAAGAACATTATATTATACATGGCCTTCAGAATACACTCATCAGCACTGCCAGCTAAAGCAGAGAGAAGGTTTTCCAACAGGCTTGTTGTACACAAGTTGATCGATAAATTGATTTGTGTACAATTAGCCTGCCATACATGGATCAATATTTAACTGGTCCCTGCTGAAATAGCCAAGTTTTAATCTATGTACGACTGGCTTTAGGAGTGATCAACAACAAACTGGCAGATTATCTTTTTGTTACTAAATAGATCTCCCATATCTTTAGTCAGCTTCCTAAAAGTCATAAGACCTTAGAGTCAATCCGGGGTAGACCCATTGTGTTGATCATAGGCTCACTTTTAGAGCCTCTAAGTGAGTGAAGAGTTGTCCACCTCCAGTCTTTGGTTCAAAGACTTCCAGGATACAAGGACAGAAAAATGGTGTTAACCCACAAGGGAGACCTTAAATGGGGAGGGACTTCATGTGAGTCATGTGAGGCACTTTATTCTTCTTTTCTTCATCATATGATCCTAAGGTAGGTTCAGGAACATTTTAAGAGATCCCGTGTCTATACGGACAAACTGAGAATTTTTAACATTATCTGTAGAGTTGTTATTGAAACACAATTAATTCTTTTGTTATTGCACCTAATATCTTTCATTTTAAAAAATCCACTGTTGTTTGTGTCATCAAGTGATGCAGATCCATGTCAATCATGTACTCTGATGGCTTTTGACCCGCTGAAAGAAAAAAATGCACTGCCTTCCAACATGTCTAAACCTTTCACTTGACTCTTTCTGGTGGCATCTCCTGGTCCCCACTACCACAATGTAAATATAGGGGCAGGGTCTCCATAATAATGGCAGTGACCATTTATAAACATGACCATATTTAGTCAATGATGTCACTGGAATCCTGGTGATGTTGCTTCCCTCACAGCTCGGCCACATGCTTTTAACTTGTAATTGAGTCCATATATTGGCTTGCACAAAAAGACTTACATTCTGTTGTGCATATCTGTTAAAGTTTGCTTTCTTGCTTTCCTATTATTCATTCTTAGAAACAAACACAATTTCTTGCTGCAATCTACTTGCCACCTCCTTCCGAAATAGTGGCCTTCCTGAAAAAGATTAAAAGCTTGTGCAGCAAATTTGTGAAATTTGTCCCAATTTTTGCTCCAATTATATGGGGCATTTATGGGGGTGAAATTTGCATCCTCTTAAGATAATCTACATGTGGAAGCATGGGAGGAGAATTTTCTCTTTACAGATTGTAAACCTTTTAAAGAATTCTGTATATACACTAGTATGGTCACTACAGAGATGACCTCCTATTTGTATGAAGATGAAGAAAAAAGAATGCCCAGCTGTTTGTAAAATACTTGAATTGCACAAGCTCAATTTGTAGTTTACAATTGAGTGTGACAAAATTAGCACTACCTAACTGGATGTCACTTTTGATGGATGTTGTGACATGGGTTTAATAAATATTGGAATTTACTGCAAATTATGTGCGGGCAATTTGAGCATTCTTGCCATCAGTTGTCACCCTTCCCATACAGTTAAAGCAATTCATGTTGCAAATTTCTTTGAGCAAAAGGAGCTGCTCCATTGATATTGATTTCTATATTGAATTTGATGCAATTTAGGAGAGATTGAAACAAAGGAAATATCCAGAGTCATTGATTCCTAGAGGTTTACAAATAACTAAAAATCATACATGGTAAAGCCTTTTGGACACTGGTCCAGGAGAGGTTAACAAAAGATTCAAGCGAAGCAGGAAACTGAAACACGGGAAAATAGAACAACATTTGTTACATGCTATTCTGATGAATATGAGACAATAATAGAAAATATTACGAGGATCTACCCATCCTTTTTTCAGATAATAGTTTGACGGGAAAGCCTTAGAGGTGGTTGTCAGTTTTCTAGTCACAGATCCCCTACATTGGGGATTCTGCTATCATTTTATTTTTGTCAAGATTCTGCACAAGCAGGTCTTGATATACCAAACCAAACGGGTTACCTCTAACAATGTTATTACGCATATATAATGCATGATAAAAAGTTAAACAGCATCACATTCCCATAACCCCCCCCCCCCCCACCTCACTAATCTTTACTACCCTGCATATGATATCAACCCTAACCTACTAATACCCTCCCTAAATAAGTCCCAACATATACTCTGCTCTGACAATGGGAGCTAGGACAACCCCACCCCAGAATAAGCCCCCAAAGGCCCTTCCCGTCCGCCTGCACGGCAATACTATGGCTAACCTGTCTGAGCCCTGATGGAGCCTGCGCACAACCTTAGAACCACAATTGGTTAATGAGGTGCAAGGCCTAGGACTAAAAATGCATAGTGATCTCCCTGTGTCACAACCACTGCAATGCTGCCCACATAAATGAAGTGGACAGAACCCAGTCAACCATCATGGTGAGATGTATAACTCAAATCCAGGTGAATGGACGATCGGTTAGTTGTATTCATGGCAATCAGGTATATAGGAAACAGTCCCCAATCAAAACATTCTAGTCAGATATAAGGCTCAAGTCCAGATATATGATGGATTGTAACATACAGTAGATGGTTATGTGCATTGAAAATAGACGATGGTATTATATGTAGCAAAGGCTCTAATTAGAGCAGTATTAGAAGAGACCATTCCTATTTGCTCACTGTGAGAGTGAGAGTCTGCCCAGAAGGGGAAAATAGCAAGAGGGATGGAGTAGAGACAGAATAAGGGGATGGAGGAAGGGAGGAAGGGAGAGAGAGAGAGAGAGAGAGAAGGGGGAGGAGGGAGAGACAGAGGAGTAGGAGAGAGAGAGGGAGAGAGAGAGATAGGCGCATAAAGACAGAGAAGGGGTGAGACAGAGAAGGGGGGATGAGAGAGACAGAGAGAAGGGGGTGGTAGAAATGGAGATGGGGGAGGGGGAGGATACAGTAAAAGGAGGGATAGAGATAGGGGGGAAATAGGAAGAGAGGGAGATGGGGACCAAAGAGAGGGAAGGGGAGAGTGAGGGGGGGGGTCAGAAAGAGGTCAGGAGAAAGAGAGAGGTTGAGATAGGGGATGGGAGGAAGAGAAAGAAGATGAGAGTGAGAGGGGTGAGAGAGAATGAGGGATGTACAAAGGTCACTTCAAGTGGTATCTATGTAGTGGTTACTTCTTCCATGGGACTCTGCAACTCTCCTTTTTTTCCTCTATCTGGACTCTTGTGAAATCATGTAGTTAAGCTGCTTTACTGCTCCCCCTTTAGTTGAAAAGGCAGCAGCTGGGTGAGTACACATGCTGCAGCTGTGATGCTTTTCTTAGCAGCTGCAACAGGAATTACACCCCTTATCAACATTCCACGGGCACTACTATCCACAGAATGAGACCCATTCAAGTAAAAGGGGCTGCACTGCAACTGCATGGGGTTGTGGTGTGGTGGTGCAGCATTTAGGGGGTTGATGAGTATGTGACATATAGCCTTCTCTCCATCGGTCAAATGCCCCTGAAAGGCCATCCATGAGTGGATCACAGACTTTCAGAGGAGTGGCAGTCTGCCCAAGCTGTTCTCCCTGAGGTTCTGAAAACCAGTGGGTATCAACATAGTAAATAAATTGGTTCAAGTGTGGCCCCCAACAGGTCACACAGTATGTGCACTAGGAAACAGACATGCCATTTTTTTCAGCGTGGCATACCACAATGCACTGATTGTTTTCATCTGTGTACTACGGTGCACAAAAAATGCACAAAACATTGCAGTGACATTCAAAATCAGTCTCTAAACCCTTTAAAGTGGTATATAAAGGTGACATGACTTTTTTTTTTTGTTTCACAGCATTAGGAGAGTTAATAGGCGATTATATGGAGAGATACATATAGTAGGTGTTTATTTGACAGAGAAGCCTTGTGGATTCTGAAATTAGCCAGAAAGCTTGAACCAGGAATTGGACCACAGTTTAGTTTTGAAATTAACATTTATTAAATTGAAGTTAGGATTTTTATTACAATGTGTTACAATTTATGCTATCACTATGCATATACTACAGTATATAATAGTTTAAGTCCCTTTCCTATGCATTTTTCTACTTGCTTTTCTGTTAATGTTTTCCCCTGTATTATAATAAAAACTAAAAGCACACCTGCATCATATTTCCTAGGTGGAGTATAACTAGGAGTGTCAATGGTTGAGAATCATCTGGGAGTTCTGTTAGATCATAGGCTTAATAATTAGAGTTGAGCGAACACCTGGATGTCCAGGTTCGGCGGGTTCGACCAAACTTGAAAAAAAAAGTCCGGGTTCGTGAACCGGACTTAACCTGAACTTTACCCTGATCCCGAACCCCATTGAAGTCAATGGAGACCCAAACTTTTGAGCACTAAAATGCCTCTAAAACAAACATGGAAAGGGCTAGAGGGCTGCAAATGGCAGCAAACTCATCTTAAGAGCATGGCAAGTGCTCTGCAAACAAATGTGGATAGGGAAATAACTCAAAATATTATTAAAAAACAGAAAAATAAAAAATAATCATCTTGAATGATGTAGGAGGAGGACGAGGCCCAGTAGGAGGAGGAGGTTGAGGTGGCGGAGGATATGGCGGTGTAGGTGGAAGCGGCGGTGGAGGAGGACGAGGCCCATATGGAGTATGAGGTTGAGGTGGTGGTGGATGTGGCAGTGTAGGTGGAAGCAGCGGTGGAGGAGGGCGAAGTAGCCAACACTGGTTTTTGTTTTTAATTTTATTTTTTTTTTAAATTAGGGTACACCCCAAAAAGAGTAAGAAAGATCAAAAATACAACAATGGCTGGGTAAGGCCGGTATACATGTCTATTCAACACAAGGTATGGACAAGTCCTGTGGGATCCATGCCTGGTTCATTTTAATGAACGTGAGCTTGTCCACTTTGGCTCTGGACAGGCGGCTGCGCTTGTCTGTGATAACGCCCCCAAGCCGTGCTAAATACACATTCAGATAATACACTGGCTGCAGGGCAGGCCAGCACCTCCAAGGCGTAAAGGGCAAGCTCAGGCCATGTGCCCAATTTGGAGAGCCAGAAGTTGAAGGGGGCAGACCCGTCATTCAGTCTGTCTAGGCATGTGCACACATACTGCTCCACTATGTTAGTGCTGGGCCGTGGTGCTGCTGGTGGAGCTCCTGTTGCAAGGAGAGGACGTGGTCGATCTGTGCCAGCTACATGCACAAGTGAAACACCTTTCTCAGCTGCGAGTAGGCGACAGAACCTTAAAGCAGTATTTGGCAGGGCCTAATGCGCCTCTACAAAAAAGTAGAGGTGATAGTAGATTGGGTTGCTGACAGTGCCTCCAGTTCCTTCACATTGTCTCCCACCCAGTCTTCTGCTGAAATGTCAGAGTTGGCACCTGCAGCCGATGTCCATCAATCTTTCACCTCACCCCCTTGCAAATCAGCCAAGCAGTCTGAGCCCCAAGTCATGCAGCAGTCTCTTCTTCTTTTTGATGACTCTGTTAGCATGGTTTCCCAGGGCCATCCACCTAGCCCTGCCCCAGTAGTGAAAGAGATTGAGTGCACCGATGCCCAACCACTTATGTCTCAAGATGAGTACATGGGAGGACCATCGCAGCAGTAGCATCGCATCGCAGCAGTCTCAGATGATGAAACACAGGTGCGAACTGCTGAGGAATTCTGAATTGTGGAGACCGACAAGGGTTGCAGGGGTGAAGACTGCGTGGAAGATGATGTGGAGGACGATGAGGTCCTCGACCCCATATGGAATGAAGGTCATGCAGGTGACCTGAGTAGTTTGGAGGAAGAGGCGGTGGTCCAACAGAGCCACCAGCACAGCAGAAGAGGGAACAGGGTGCAAAAGCGGAGTGGCTGTGCCCTAGACACTACGCCTGCTACTGCCCAACGCAGCAAGGGACCGAGCACACCAAAGCCAGCTCAGAGGAGTTCCCTAGCGTGGCAGTTCTTCAAACAATGTGATGATGACAGGACACAAGTGGTTTGCACGCTGTGCAATCAGAGCCTGAAGCAAGGCATAAACCTTCTCAACCTGAGCACAACCTGCAAGACCAGGCATCTAAGTGCAAAGCACGAGCTGCAGTGGAGTAGAAACCTGCTTCCTCTTCTGCTGCAGTCTCATCCTCTTCATACACCTCTGTAGTGAGACCGGCACCTGGCACCCCACAAACAGAGGATCTGCCAGCAACACCACCACCTGAGTCACCAAAAACCATCTCCACAATGTCCCGTGGAAGCGTTCAGCTTTCAATCTCCTAAACACTGGAGCGGAAGAGGAAGTACCCCCCCCCTACTCACCCACGATCCCTGGCCCTGAATGCCAGTATTTTTTAAAATTCCTGGCATTTGAAATGCTGGCATTCCGTCTGGTGGAGACGCAGAGTTTTAAAAGCCTTATGGCGGTGGCTGTCCCATAGTACGTCGTGCCCAGACGCCACTACTTTTCCAGGCAAGCCATCCCTTTCCTGCATAACCAAGTGGGTGACAAAATCGGGTGTTTACTGCGCAACGCCATATGTGGCAAGGTCCACCTAACTACGGATACGTGGACCAGTAAGCACGGTCAGGGACGTTATATCTCCCTAACAGCACACTGGGTAAATGCAGTGACGGCTGGGCCTGAGGCGGATAGCAATTTGGAGCATGTCCTTCCACCACCGAGGATTGCAGTGCGCTTCAGTTTGCCTCCTGTTCCTAACTCCTCCTACTCCGCTTCCTCATCCTCTACCGCCTCCTCATCCAGTCAGTGTAACACCTTCACCACCAACTTCAGCACAGCCAGGGGTAAACGACAGCAGGCAGATTTAAAACTTGCCTGTTTGGGGGAAAAACCACACACTGCGCAGGAGTTGTGGAGGGGCATTCATAAGCAGACCAATGAGTGGTTGGTGCCAGTGAGCCTCAAGTCCAGCCTGGTGGTGTGCGATAACGGGCAAAATCTCATGGCAGATATGGGCCTAGCCGGTTTGACACACATCTCTTGCCTGGCGCATGTGCTGAATTTGGTGGTGCAGAGGTTCCTTAGAAATTACCCCGATATGTCAAAGCTGCTGCAGAAAGTGCGGGCCGTCTGTGCACACTTTCGGCATTCTCACCCTGCTGCTGCTCGTCTGTCAGGCTGCAGTGTAACTTTGGCCTTCCCGCTCACCGCCTCATATGTGACGTGCCCACAAGGTGGAACTCCACCTTGCACATGCTGGCCAGACTGTGCGAGCAGCAGCAGGCCATAGTGGAGTTTCAGCTGCAGCACGCACGCAAGAGTCGCTCTGCGGAACAGCACCACTTCACCACCAGTAACTGGGCATCCATGCAAGACCTGTGTGCCTTGTTGCACTGTAACATATGCAGACTAGGCCGCAATTTAATATTTTTTCCCTAAATTGGTGTTTATTGAATAGCGGAATAGAACAACAGTATCCAAAGGGTGTATCTCACAGTAACATATACAGACTAGGCCGCAATGTAATATTTTTTCCCTAAATGGGTGTTTATTGAATAGCGGAATAGAACAGTATACAAAGGGTGTATCTCACAGTAACATATGCAGACTAGGCCGCAATGTAATATTTTTTCCCTAAATGGGTGTTTATTGAATAGCGGAATAGAACAGCAGTATCCAAAGGGTGTATCTCACAGTAACATATGCAGACTAGGCCGCAATGTAATTTTTTTCCCCTAAATAGTTGTTTATTGAATAGCGGAATAGAACAACAGTATACAAAGGGTGTATCTCACACGTACAGATACAGACTAGGCCACAATTTAATATTTTTTCCCTAAATGGGTGTTTACTGAATAGCAGAATAGAACAACAATATGGAAAGGGTGTATCTCACAGTAAAATATGCAAACTAGGCCGCAATTTATTTTTTCCCCCTAAATGGGTTTGTATTGCAAAGCGCAACACAACGGTATGCAATGGGTGTATCTCACTGTACCATATGCAGACAGGGCCGCAATTTTCTTTTTATCCCCTAAATCGGTTTTTATTGCAAAGTGGAATACAACAGAATGCAATGGGTGCATCTCACTGTAACATATGCAGACAAGGCCGCAATTTATTTTTTTCCCCTAAATGGGTTTGTATTGCAAAGTGCAATACAACAGTATGCAATGGGTGTATCTCACTGTAACATATGCAGACAGGGCCGCAATTAACTTTTTATCCCCTGAATGGGTTTTTATTGCAATGCGCAACACAACACTATGCAATAGGTGTATCTCACTGTAACATATGCAGACAGGGCTGCATTTAACTTTTTATCCCCTAAATGGGTTTTTATTGCAATGCGCAACACAACAGTATGCAATGGGTGTATCTCACTGTAACATATGCACACAGGACCGCAATTACATTTTTTTTCCCCCTAAATGGGTTTTTATTGCAATGCACAACACAACAGTATGCAATGGGTGTATCTCACTGTACCATATGCAGACAGGGCCGCAATTTACTTTTTATCCCCTAAATCGGTTTTTATTGCAAAGCGGAATACAACAGAATGCAATGGGTGTATCTCACTGTAACATATCCATCCTAGGCCGCAATTAACTTTTTTTTCCCCTAAATGGGTTTTTATTGCAAAGCAGAATACAACGACAGTATGCAATAGGTGTATCGCACTGTAACATATGAATGAAAATCTGAAAAATAATTGTCCCCTTTATTGGTGCTTGTTGAATAGCAGATTTGAAATACAGTGTCTAAATGCTGTAAGTCACAGTAAAATATGAAGGAAAAAATGTTTTTTCTTTTTTAAATGCAGATTAAGCAGACACATATGCACTGAGCTTGCAGGAAATGGCCACTACACACCGCATGCCTAATAGGTTGGATACTGTTGTTATTCTATTCCGCTATTGAATAAAAAAAAAACCCATTTGAATGAAAAACTGAAAAATATTTTTTCCCCTAAATACTGAAAAATAATTATTTTCCGCTTACATTGGTGCTTTTTGAAGAGCAGGTTAGAAAAGCAGTGTTTGTCTAAAGACTTTACGTCAAAGTAAAATATGAAGGAAAAATGTTTTTTTCTTTTTTAAATGCACGCCTAACAGGTTGGATACTGTGGTTGTTCTATTCCGCTATTGAGTAAAAAAAAAACCCATTTGAATGAAAAACTGAAAAATATTTTTTTTTCCCTAAATACTGAAAAATAATTATTTTCCCCTTACATTGGTGCTTTTTGAAGAGCAGGTTAGAAAAGCAGTGTATGTTTAGACTATATGTCAAAGTTAAATATGAAGGAAAACATTTTTTTTTCTTTTTTAAATGCAGATAAAGCAGACACATATGCACTGAGCTTGCATTAAATGTGCAGCACCACACGTCGCCCACCTAAAAGACTGATAAAAGTTTTTTTTTCTCCTTTCTCCTCCTCATTGGGCTCAGGTCAGGGCATAAAGATTGTGCACTGCACCCCCACACAATACAATCAATGTAGATCGCTGTCTGATTAAAGAAGATTGTTCCTATGCTTTCCCTCAAAGCAATCTCCAGGATGACCCTACAGTAATCTCCTATCTCTCCCTCAGGGCTAAAAGATCGTGCACTGCACCCCCACACAATCATATCAATGTAGATTGCTGTCTGATTAAAGAAGATTCTTCCTATGCTTTCCCTCAAAGCAATCTCCAGCCTGACCCTACAATATTCTCCTATCTCTCCCTCTGGGAAAAAAGATTGTGCACTGCACCCCCACACAATCAAATCAATATAGTTCTCTGTCTGATTAAAGAAGATTCTTCCTATGCTTTCCCTCAAACCAATCTCCATCCTGACCCTACAATAATCTCCTATTTCGCCCTTAGCAGCATCAGGAACCTCTCCCTAGTATAGTTATAGCAGAGTGACGCGTGGCGCTATGTGACTCCAGCTTATATAGAGGCTGGGTCACATGCTGCACTGGCCAATCACAGCCATGCCATTAGTAGGCTTCTAGGGCACACTAGTTAAATGCTTGCTGATTGGCTGCCTTGCACCTGTTGAAACCATGCCATTCAAACCGCGCCAAAACATCAAATAACCTTACCGAACAACGGACAGTACCCGAACATACAGTGAAATGTTCGTGTTCGGGTCCGGGTACCGAATACCCAAAAGTCCGGTATGAACCCCGAACAATACAGTCGCTCAACCCTATTATTAATAGCATGCAGTTACTATCATAAGTAAAAAACCTTCTTTCAATAAAAGAGGTATAGACTCAAGAAAGATAAACCGTAAATATTTTTGCTGCTCCATAATGCATTAGTAAGGTTTTATCTGGAATATGCAGTACTGTTTGTGAACCAGTTCACAAAAATATTATTTCTTTTGACTGATGTGCTGATATTTTGAGCATCTGTGACTGAAACACAGATTGTATTGATTGATAAAGTTTGTCCAAAAGTTTATTACTTGAAAGATGTCTCTGTGTAATAGTGGGGAGGAGATTGTTTCTGCTGCTTCAGATCAAGGGGCTCTTGAACAGCTTATGGGGGCAATTGCTGAAGAAGCTGATTCACCTCATAAGACAGAGGGGCAGAGTAAAGATGAGAAAACAGCAGAGATTTTGCCTGACACTCACAAAATTAAAATGATTCATTGCAAAAGAAGGAGTTGGAAGACAAACTGTTATTGGTGGAAGTGCTAGGTGGCACAATTGATAGTGAATTCTTGGTTGCATATATTGAAAGTCAGCAGTTGCCTGCAGAACAGTTGGTGTGTGAGCTTGCTGGGAAAGATGACTACTCAACTGTGTATATTTCCTATGCAGAAACTGTACTGCCCAGCATTGACAATATTTATTACTATGTTGACAATGTCCACATTGATTGGAAGTGTATTGCTTATGGAATTGTAACTTTCTGGCTGACATATGTAACAGCAAAAGTAAAGGGAAGCCTGAAGGTTAAAGCGGTTCTAAAGCCTTAAGGTTTGTTTTCCTTAATTCTGCATTAAGGTAAAAATCTTCTGTGTCCAGAGTTGCGGCTCTTTCGGCTCTATCCCATTGATATAAATGTGCCTGTGAAAAAAGACATGCCTAGGTTTTTTGTACTTCTTTTCTCTTAAAAAAAAAAATAAGATGGCCAACCCAGTCTCAATGCAGAAAGAGCAATTGCCAAAAAAATAGAATTGGTAATCCAAAAAATCAAAGCACAAATCTTTACCCTGAGATTCCAGATCCATGTCTATCAGCATGTAAACTTAAGACTGATCATTTGTTACTTCGAAAATAATTTATCCTGTAATCATCTGTGTGTTTAATTCTTTCCAGAGATGTATAGTAACGAAGTAGAACTACTTAAGTACTGTACTTAAGTACCGAAATGCGGTATCTGTACTTTCCTAGAGTAGAATTTTTTTCTCCTACTTCTACTTTTACTTCACTACATTTTTTCGATGATTTCGATACTTCTACTCAAGTATTTTTTTTTGTGCTGTATAGTTACTCGTTACTTTTAAAAAAATGACCACTGCCAGAACAGTAGATGGCAGGTTGCATAAAGCTCAAAAAAATGTGTATAATGTCATTTGTAAATCAGCGCATACGAAAATAAAGGCTGTGTATAATAAAAGCTGCTATACCAAATCTTTCCAATAAAAAGAAAATATGAAACAAACAAATAAATTGTGCTACGGCGCTTAAAGTGTATCAAGAAACTACTAACAAACATAACTTGGCTGTGCGAATAAAGTGCCTGTGCAATCGATATAATATCATCGTTGCCCCCAGTGCCCTGCCCACACTCCACACAGTATCAAAAATAAAGTGACAGGAATGTGCTAAAGCCTAAATGCAGTGAAAATAATTATTCCCACAATGTAACAGTAAATTCAATTCATATAAAATATGACAATAAATCACAATAAAATAAGTTATGAAATAAATTAGGTCAGGTGCGTGCAACAAGTTGAAGTGTGTAAACCTATCTATAACGAAAAGTCCATAAATGAATTCCAGTGTGCAAATCTAAAGTGTCACTTCACTTGTCAGATGCTTCCACCTCCTTCAGTGCTCGAGTGACCGACCAACACACTTAATGGTGGTGGCACTGGTGGATAGCGTCTGGGTGGCACTGTGGCACTGGCACTGACTGCACTGGTTCAAAAAGCCATATATATTTAATTATTTCAATTCTCAATCCCATAGGTCCTCTCCTCATAAGATATTAATAACTTAAGATTAGTTGATGAACTTCTTGGCGGCCCTGGCAGGATGACGGGGACACCCGCCACTTCTGGAGCCGAGCCGCTGTGATTCCCCAACATGTGACAAAGTGACAGCCAGTAGATCTAGTGGCTAGTAGTGCTCAACAATACCGCTTTTATATATAAAAATGAAATAAAATATACTGACTCACAATTTAGTAGTAGGTAGCGTGTAGCAGTAGGCAGCACAACTCAATTCAATCAATCCCACAGCCTCGCTCGCGCCGCGGCCCGCGGAATCACTGTCATGATCATCAAGTTAAGACCGCACAGGAGGAGCCGTGCTGCCGTCTTCCCGCTCGAGGTCTCCGCCTCTAGACGTGTTGTGTGTCACTCAGACTCCACCCCTTAGGGCCCTTACTGAGAGGAGTTGTGACGCGGGCGGCCGGACGCGGGAGCAGGACTCGGAGCATTTTCTTCGTTATCTCATCTTCTTCTGTATGAGGTGAGTGAGGTGGACCGTGGAGAGGGCCTAATCCTTGCCATGGCAAATGTGCCATTTGAGAATCAAATAATCAATATAAAATATCAATATATTATATACACACGGGTCATGGGTGGCTTTTTTGAACCAAGAAGAGTGAGACTGACGACTATGATGATTATCCGACCATCCATGGTCCATTGACCATAAGTGTTGTGTTGTGGTGCGGCCTGTGCTTCCTGCGGCCTGCCTCTGCCTGTGCGGCTGTGCCTGCACTGCAGTGGCCACTGGCAGTGGCACTTGACTTGAGCAAAGCAAATGAGCACTACTAGTGTGAAGGACAGGTGGTGGAAGCATGTTCTGACAAGTTCTTATAATGAAAATAATATAGACAGCTTTTTGAACCAGTGCAGTGCCAGTGCTACTAAGGTGAGAGGCAGAGAGAGAGGCTATCCAGTCCACCACTTTACTTGAGCAGATCACAGAAGAAAGGTGGAAGCATCTGACAGCAAGTGACAAGCACTTCTTAGATTGCACACTGGAATTCAGTTATGGACTTTTCCTTATAAAGTTTAGTTTACACACTTAAACTTGCACCTAACTTATTCACAATCACAACTTATTTTATTGTGGTATTGTCATATATATTTTATTTGAATTACATTTACATTGTGGGAATAATTTGCACTGCATTTAGCACAGACATGTCACTTTATTTTTGATACTGTGGGCGATGATTTTGAATACAAGAAGAATATATATATATATAATTGCAGGCACTTTATTAGCATTTTTAGCACAGCCACTTAGTTAGTAGTTTTTGATGCATTTTTCACTTTAAGCGTTGTAGGTTTGATGAAGCTGGCCTGGCACATCATCATCAATTGAGCAAATCAAATCAAACCGCGATTAAGAAGACTGCGCATGCTCCTGTTCTGCCTTTTGATCAGCTGAAAAGATGGACGAACCAAAAACACCACCTTCCACCCCTGGCCCTTCAACTTCAAGTGATCTGCCTGGCTGTGAGAGTGAGGAAGCTCAGGAAGGAGGCCACCCCTGGCTTTAAAAGGTGGATGCTTTAAAAGGGGAAGGGAGGGACATACTTTATCTGTTTTTTGTTTACAAAAAGTTACAGCCTAAGGAATTGTGATTGTCCTTTAGGTTAATCATTTGAATAAATCATTTGAAATAATAAAAAACAATATGATGTTCAAACTTTTGACTTCTTTCTTTAATAACTACATAACACAGTACTTGTACTTCTACTTTCAGTACTTGAGTAGAATTTTTTTTTCAAAACTACTGGTACTTTTTACTTTTAGTACTTAAGTAGCAATTTTTTTGAAAAAACTACTTGCAATACTTAAGTAAAAAAAATGTTGAATACTTTAGTACTTCTACTTAAGTAACTTTTTCTGCGAGCACTTCCACTTCTACTCAAGTAACTTTTTGATCGAGCACTTGTACTTTTACTCAAGTAGAAATTTTGAGTACTTTATACAAGTCTGATTCTTTCTGATACTTCTTTGGTGTGACATGGCAATGCAGAAATGCAGTTATCTGAGCAGAAAAGCAATGGTGGTCATTAGGGTTTTAGCAATGAAATCCAGTTCTCCTTTTAATGTCTAATTTGATATTATATATGCACATTATTCTTGCAATTTGCTTTTGTGTCGCAGAAAAAAACAAGCTATATACTGTAGGTAAACAGGGTAATGTCAATGGGCTTCCTAAATTTTAACAGATGAGCAATGCTACCCCTTCAATTCTTTAGTGACATTTAACTGACTAAAATAACTGCATCTGAGGTTTTGCAATAAAAAATCACTTACCAGATATCTATATCTTTCTCAAGGGAAAAAATATATCTGACAATGGAAAATTGCATCATTATTTATTAATACCAAACTGCAATTTTTAGAACATTTCCTTCCATTACTGTAATTTATTACTGTAAAACATTGTACAATTTTTGTCTCATTATACCATTTGCTCTAGTTTGGATAGATATTAGTGGATAGACCAGGAAGGTGGTAATAAGAATTTACAGTAACTTGTTTGATAGACAGGTTTCGGTAAAAATGAAAAATATAACAGGTATATTAATCATTCTTTCATTGTCACAAGAATTTGAATATGTTATTTATCATTCAAAGGTTATTGAAAGGAAGTCATTTTAATAATACTTTGTTGACTTTGGATTTTTAGTTAGGGCGATTCACTTGAGACTCTTTTTCTTGATTGCCAATCACATGAAAAAAAATAGTTATAGGCATTTAAATAAAATTTATTTTATTGTATTGTATTGTATTGCCTTTTATAAGTGAAAATGGTTGTAGTAATTTAAAGGAAAACTGTCCTTAAATGACTTGCCTGTTCCCCTCCCCCAGAGTGCAGCCTACCAGGATAAATACCTTTAGCTGTGATCTATGATATGCTCAAAGCTGCTCAAGTTTTCATTACTGGAGGCACACCAACAGTATGATGGCTATATCAAACTTACAGTTGCCTTTTAAAATAGTATTTTATTTATGTGTTTATACAATGTATAATTACAGACTACAGCAAATAAGTATATAAATCAAATTAGGAAGATTTCAGAATTTGGGAAGATATTCCAAGCATAATGGAACATACTGGAGTTTACACTTGAATCTATAGGTAGAGATGACACTTACAATTCATAAAACTTGTATGTAATTTTATTTTTTTAAAAACATGTCTAAAAGAAGTTTGCCAATGCGTGGTTCAACACTATTCTCTCACAGTTTCCAATAAACAATTAGAGTATATGCATAATTTACATAACTTATATTTTTTATAGTTTTCGATCCACAAGGTCAACATGTTTCTGATATATACAGCTTTGTCAGGACCATCCTGGGATCCAAAAAGGGATATTGTACCTAGTTAAATAAAAAACAACACATTTTCCACCAAATATATATATATATATATATATATATATATATATATATATATATACACTATATTACCAAATATGAGCTTTAATGGCATCCCAGTCTTTGTCCATAGGGTTCAATATTGAGTTAGCCCATCTTTGCAGTTATAACATCCTCAACTCTTCTGGGAAGGCTGTCCACACGGTTTAGGAGTGTGTCTATGGGAATGTTTGACCATTCTTCCGGAAGCACATTTGTGAGGTCAGGACGAGAAGGCCTGGCTCACAGTCTTATTCATCCCAGAGGTGTTCTATCAGATTGAGGTCAGAACTCTGTGCAGGCCTGTTAAGTTCCTCCACTCCAAACTCACTCATTCATGTCTTTATAAACTTTGCTTTGTGCAGGAGTTCTGGAAAGTAGTTCAGGGAAGTATTTCTTTCCCTTATTCAAAATATTTTTTTTTTTTTCAATAAAGGCAAACGTCACTTGGGAAACAGAAGCTATAATACATTACCAACAGAGAATAAAAGTACAGGAGCTCAAATCAAAAGTAAGTTCACAAATTCACATAAGAAAGGTTGGTCGTGAGTGAGCTTAGCTCAAAGCAATTGGTTCTAGTGATGGCTACTTAATTGTAATACTTTAAAGGGTTTTGAAACAAGCAGAGACACAGACCAGACATAGAATGTAGAGCAATATAGCACAGATCCCAAGGGGTCCAATTACAGTGACAAGAAATGAGGGAGAGGAAAAGAAGTGGGGAGGTTTGGGGGATCCCAGGGGTCCTATAGAACCCAAACTCTGGAAAAGGCAGACAGTATTCTAGATGGAGCATGTGGTAGATTGTCAAGTAAGGATTCATCAAATTGTGAGGGCAAATAATGAGTCACCCAAGGCTGGCAGAATCATGTGTTCTTTCTGACCCTATCCTGGAGGACTGCTTCAATTTTAGCACATATCATGGCCTGGGTGACTCTATTTTTAGTTTCCACTATATTAATGGAGATAGATTTCCATGTCTTTACAGTGGTTTGTTTAGCAGGTTACATTTAAGAACAGGTGGAATTTAGCCCACGTCAAACTAGGTGGGTGAAAATTTGGGGATGCTAAAAGTGGGTCAGGGGGTATCCAAATAGAGAAAAGAGTGGAAAGAATACAAGAGACCACTACCTTAAAGCAATTCACAATAGGGTAGGTCCACCTAGCAAGAAAGGTACCTAGGCCCGCAGAACCATTAAAAATTGAGAAATGCGTGGATTGTATTTGGAAATCCTAGCATGAACCAGGTACCAGCAGGGTTACAAATTTATAGTGTGTTGCCAAGGTTCCAAAATTTTGAGCTGAAGATTTAGTCATGGTCCAGGTGGCAGGCCTGGTCTATCAGGTGCCATATCAAAATCACAATCCCATAGGCAAGTGTATGTATTAGGAATCAGGTTTTTCTATAAATTGTAACTCTAAACAGGAAAGAAGGCCTAGTGAGTGTGAGTCGCCTTTACAAATCCATTGAAACATCTGGTTTAATGACACTCCTGCCTTAATATAGTGAAAATAAAAATTAAAAGTGTTTGATTTTCAAGTAACAGAAAATTTCAATGTCAGATAAACCATATGATTCTTGTACGATCAGGAAGGGCTTGGAAGCTGATGCAGTAGTCAGTTTGCAGACAGGGAAGATTTTTTTTTAAAGTTTTGAAGTATTTAACTAGTGACTAGGAACATACTGAATATATTAGCGATAGACTGATTATCGGCAAAGCCGATATATCGAGGGCCGATATGCACTTTACCCGATATATCGGAATCGGCCTTTTGATTTACCGATATTTCCGATATTTCAGGAAAGTGCTTGTACCGGGGTGATGCCTGCAGCTAGAGGCATCACCCCGGTACTGGTGTCCATAGCCGACGGTCGGCTATCTTGTAATGACAACCGATGCGGCTGAGAAGCCGCTTGACTGTCATTCCAAGGAGTGGGAGGGGACATCCCCCCTCCCGCCACCTTCCGCGTCTTGCCCGGGTCTCCTGTTCCACTGGGAGACCCGGGCATCCTACCTTCACTGCCGCCGTCTGACCAGGTCTCCATCTGCACCACGCCGTCTGACCGGGTCTCCATTTTTTTGAATTTGGCGCTGCCGAGTACTCGGAAGTGATGTCATGACATGACATCACTTCCGGGCACTGGCAGCGCCACATTAAAAAAACATGCAGCATTCAAAGAGCCAAACTTGGCATTTTGAATGCTTTTAACCACTTAAGCCCCGGAAGATTTTACCCCCTTCCTGACCAGGGCCTATTTTGCAGTTCGGCACTGCGTGACTTTAAAGTACAATTGCGTGGTCGTTGTACCCGAATGAATTTGGCGTCCTTTTTTTCCCACAAACAGAGCTTTCTTTTGGTGGTATTTGATCACCTGTGCGATTTTTTTATCATGCGCTATAAACAAAAAAACAGCGACAATTTTGCAAAAATAATATTTTTCACATTTTTTTATATGAAATTTCCCCCCAAAAAATGTAAAAATCTAAATTTTTTAACATTTTAGGCCAATTTGTTTTCTGCTACATATATTTGGTAAAAAAATTTGCAAAAAGCGTATTTTGATTGGTTTGCGCAAAAGTTATTGCGTTTACTAACTAAGGGAAAGATTTTTGTCATTTTTATTGGGTTTTTTTTAACGAGTAATGGCGGCGATCTGCGATTTTTTTTCGCGGGACTGCAACATTGCGGTGGACAGATCGGACCCTTGACTGACATTTTTGACACTTTTGGGGGTACCAGTGACATTACTACAGTAATCAGTGCTATACATATGCACTGTTACTGTAAAAATGACACTGGCAGGGAAGGGGTTAACTTTATTTGAGAAAGAGGGGTTAAGTGTGTCCCTAGGGGCGTGATTCTTACAGTGATTGGATGTGGCTTGTGATGTAACAGCACAGATCTACGGTCCTATATAGCAGGACCGTATGATCTGTGCTGTTACTCAGGGGAGAAAGACAGGCGGCTTTGTTAACGCCTGCCTTTCTCCCGGTGTAATCGACGATCGCGAGTGACCGGCGGACATCGGGTCCGCTGGTCACTCACGCTGGGAGGACGTGAGCGAGCGGGAGCCTAACAGGCTAGCGATGTAGTACTACGTCGCTTTGCCTGTGAGGGGCTGACTGCCAACGTAAATAGTCGTTAGGCAGTCGGCAAGTGGTTAAGTGCAGAGGAGGGGTTTGGGGTCTTTTAGACCCCCAGATCCCTCCACCACAGTACCTGTAAACATTAAAAAAAAATGAATGTCTGAAAATATCGAACAATATCGGCCAATACCCATTTCCGATGACCAAAATATCGGTATCAGCGGTAAAAAAATGATATCGGACGATCAATAGAATATATACAGTATATATTTTTTTCTAATACATTGTGTTATCTGATTTGTGGATGATCATGGTTACTTTACCTGAAAAAGAAGGTTAATTACAATTATTTGTATATGACCTTACATATTTAAAAGCTGAACTCCAGGCAAACGTCATTTTACACAGTTGAAATAAATAAAAAGGTCGGTATTTTTGATGTTAAAGGATTTCGATTTTTTTCTATCTAATAAGTTGTGAGATTTACAATTGCAACTGCATAGAGAGAGCCAGGAAAATGCTACCACTTTCTCAGTTACAATTATAGAATAAACTGCTAAAACTAACCAACCTCCAACTTGTTGAGTGGAAACTATAGAAGCAGAAAACTGAGGTAATCTCTCTACTCACTATGCTCTATGTCATAATTAGATTTGGGTGAACAGTTTGAGCCAAGCAAAAGTTTGGCCGGAACATCGCCTGTTCGACCGTCCGGCAAATGGTTTGAGGGGCACTCGGCGAACAAACATCCACAATCAACTTTGTGGTTCACAGTGCATTCTGGGGCCCTGTTTGGCTGAAGCAATGCACCTGCAATTTGAAATCACACTGTTGCAATTTGCAATCACTGCTGCAAGCGGATCAAGCGTGGCAAAAAGCGTGGTACTACATGCTTGATAAGGCATTTAACCTCCCATCACTCAGCCCATTTGCAAGAGCATCTGAATGCAACACAAAAGGGACACAATTCTTCTCCTCCTCGCTTCTCACCTTTCATGTCCACCCCCACTTTATCTTATGACAGGGATGATGGTATAGCAAAAGGTGCCACAGGTCCTTGCAACACATGCGCAAGCAGCATTCAACCAGCTGTTGAGTATAGCAGGCACATTTCTCTGCCCCAGCTGCTGCATCAAAAAAAAAAAATACACTCCCTGCCACCAACATGCCCAGCATCTAAATTCCAGCTTGTCCAAATTGCTGGCTTTAAAACTCCTGCCATTCAGTTTTGTGAATTCTGCCTCCTTAAGTGAATTTGCAGAATGTACCACAATAACAGGTTCCCAGTCGCTATTTCTTTGCACGTAAGACCATTCCACCTCTGTACCATCACATGGAAGGCAATGATTTGGCACTGTTGGGGCAAGGCAGTCAGCAGGAAGGTCAACATTACTGCTAACACGTGGTCCAGCAAGCATGGTCTTGAATGATATATATCATTCACAGCACACTGAGTAACTCTGTTTGCAACTAGGAATGATGCAGGACAGGGATCAGTGCTGGAGCTTATTTTGCCGCCATGTCTTCATACAGCTGATGGTGATCATGTAAGATCTGTCAGCTCCACCCACTCCTCCTCCATGCCCTCCTCTGCTGAATTGTCCAATGAACCACCATTACTCCATAAGCATTCAAGGGGCTATTCAATGAGTCAGGCTAAAAGATGTCATGCAGTGCTTCAACTAGTCTGTTTAGGGGACAGGAGCCATATTGGAGCAGAGATCCTTTCAGCTCTGCAGGGTCAGGATCAGATGTGGTTCACACCACCACAGCTTGAGCCAGGAATGGTGGTGTTCAATTATTCGACTGGCACATGTCCTTAATTTGGTGGTGCAGTGTTTCTTAATCAGGTACCCAGGGTTGCAAAATCTTCTAGGGCACACTAGAAGAGTCTGTAGCCATTTCATGTGGTCTTACACAGCCAATGTTCAGTTGGCTGAAATTCAGCGGGAATTCCACCTGCCCATAAACCACCTGATTTGTGACATGCCCACCAGGTGGAACTCAACTTTGGCAATGCTGCAGCAACTTGCAGCAGAGGTACATCAATGAGTACCTGTGTGAGTATGGCACAAGGACAGGCTCAGAGGAGCTCCGTTTTTTTCCCCCATGACAATGGCTGCTGATAAAGTATGCATGCACTGTACTGTCACCAATAAGGAAGCGACAAGGATGGTGAGCCATAAAAAAGCATTTGTTAGTGACACAATCCCTCTTGTGTTCCTGCTGGAGCTTTCTCTGTGTGGCATTATGGATAAGGCACTCGAGGCAGAGCAGCAGGAGGAAGAGGAGGACTTCCTTTCCTCTCAAGGCCTGCTTTATGCAGACACCATTCTTGCAATGACACTGAACACATAAGAGGAGAGGGAGGAAGAGGAGGATTCTGGCAGTTTTGGAGGCATTGAAGCAGAGGAAGACATATGCCCAATCTTAAGAGATGGTTCTCAGTCCCCAAAAACCTTGGGAGTATTTCATGGCTTGAGGATACTGTAACCCTCAGTAACCCCGATGACTCTGCTTCTCATGCCTCCACAAACTTGTGAAACTTGTCAACTTTGTGAAAAAAAACATATTTTTCAAAGCCTGCAAAAGGACCCGAGAATTTGTGGCATCAAGGAGAAGGATCATTATTGGTCGGCAACCCTCCTTGACCACTGTAACAAAGGGAAAAACTTGGAACTCATCCTGCCCTCGCAGAAGAAGCACAGGATGAAATATCTTGAGCAAGAAGAGAAAAGACCGGGCGCCGATCTAAGTGTAGCAATAAAACATTTAATAGCAATAGCAAGAGTACTACTCACAGGAGTACGTTAAAAACAGGCATCTCAATAGTGGGTGTGCAGAGTTCGTCCGGGGGGTCCTCCAGAAGTCCTGTTGGAACTGGTGCTGCGAGGGATAAGCTGCGGTCTCCTGGTGCGGGACGCGCTGATCTCTCTGTGTTGATCCGGCAGCGTGAGTCCGTAGGATGGAGGGCCGTGGTGTCACTTCCTGGTCGACTCTGCGTGCTTGAACGGCGACGCATTTGCGGAGCATGCGCTCCTTCTTCAGGCCGTGCAGGGGCCATATTGGATGTGGGCTTTAATGCCAGTAGTGTGGGGAGCTCGGGTACGGTGGCTCAATATGGCAAAAAGATACTAGCACTGCAGCAAAGCGCCTCGGGGATGTGTGACAGGCAGGGAACAGTGTGGAAAGTCGGGATGAAGAAGAGTGTATGTAGCTAAACCTTGATTGGCAACATATGTTGTGAAGGGTCCCAAAAGTATGTGGCATAAGTGTCGGTCTGTATTAGATTTGGGAAAGGGGATGCCAATTGCCGATGGAACTGGGGGTGATGGTGATGGTCAGGATCACTTGTGGAAGTTGGAAATTTGGATTAAAAATAATAATTAATAATTAAAGGTAGGAACTTAAAAAATGAAGATAAAATGAAAAATGAAAAATAAAAGATATAAAGGAATGTCACAGGTGTAAGGAAATACGGACCTGTACAGCCACATACACATGCACTATCTGCATATATATGCGCATATATATGCGCATGCTCACATGTCCATGCGTAAAAGATGTATGTATAAAAAATGTATATATAAAAAATTCTGTATATATGAAAAAATTCCTATGTGGAATGTATATAAGGATTTGGAAAATGGTGTAAATAAAGAGTATGTATAAGAAATATATATACACATGTTAAATATACATATAAAAAATACAATATGTGTATATATATATAAAAAATGGAACATATACACATACATATTATATATTATACTATAAATAAATATGCATGGTGTAAAGAGAGGGGGGGGGGGTTCTTACGGGAAGTGTGGGAAAGTGTTATGAGATTGTAATGCATTGTATGTGGGACGAAAAGGTAGTGACCATTGTTGTCAGGTGTGGTGGCAATTATTGTCGGGAACCATGAAAGTAATTGAGGAGATTGGCGAATTGCCATGGGGAAGCATGGACAGCAAGGAGTTGGATGTTAAGGTATGGGAAGTGGTCATGTTCAAGGGATAAACACTTGGGACGTCTCAGGTGGTATATATATATATATATATATATATATATATATATATGTGTATTCTTAGTTCTAAAGACCTATATATGGGAAATATCTTGAGGACACCTTTTTTTTTGTCCTCGGCGCCCAGGGCTGTCAGCTTTCACATCCTATGGGCAGTGTCTACATCATATGGTGTAAGATTATTCCGCCGCCTCAGTTCCGATATCAGTTCCGTCTCGGGTTGTCGGAAAGACTGAAGGACGAGCTGGCGCGGGTAGGTATCCCCGACGCCTTGGAAGATTTGATTTCCAAGGCCATTCAAATCGACCAGCAGCTACGAACACGCATAGCAGAACGATCTCCACAGCAGTTCAGACCAGCCTGGACGCTACCACGAGTCGCTCCTCCTGCATAGTTTTCTTCCGCTGGGTCAGCTCTTACCAACCCCGCTACTGCTGGAGTCACCTCAGATATGCTTGAACCTATGCAACTTGGGATCATACGGCCTGCTTTGTTCATGGAGGAGAAATGCCGTCGCCAGTTGGGTAACCTGTGCCTGTATTGTGGTGAAGCTGGCCACTATGTGCACTCCTGCCCAGCAAAATACCGTAAGTTCCTGCCTGCCTCACCATCCAGTTGTGTGGCATCTGTTTCCAGTTCCTCCCACCTAGCCTTTCCTGTGTCATTACAGCTTCTGGAAGGACCCATCCCAGTTACAACAATCATTGACTCGGGAGCCTGCCGTTGTTTCATTGATCGATCGTTCGCCCTGCAACATGGCGTACCTCTCCGGCTCAAGACCCAGGACCTCACCATCTTCCTGGCTGTCAGCTCCCGCATCAAATCCGGGCCCGTGACCCAAGAGACTTTTCCCCTTCCTATGGTCTCCTCCTCTGGCCATAAAGAACTGATCAGCCTGGATGTTATCACATCCCCCTTATTTCCCATTATCTTGGGATTACCGTGGTTGCAAGCACATAACCCACAAGTCAATTGGATCACAGGCACCATCCAGTTCCCATCTCTTTACTGCAAGAATTCCTGTCTACCCGCTCCTCCTGAATTCCCCATGACTCTGTTCTGCCTTGAATCCGACCCTGATGTATGTTCCGTGGTACCCAAAGCATACCATGATTTCCTGGACGTATTCAGCAAATGGGAAGCAAAGACCTTGCCCCCTCACCGTCCAAATGACTGCCCCATCGACTTGCTCCCAGGAGCCGAAATCCAGTTTGGGCAGATTTACCCACTTTCTGAACGTGAGCTGGATGTCTTAAAAGACTATGTAGACGAAAGTCTGAAGAAGGGGTTCATCCATCCCTCTACCTCTCCAGCAGGGGCAGGTATCTTCTTCGTAGAGAAGAAGGATCACACCCTCCGACCCTGCATAGATTATACGGATTTATATAAAGTTACTATTAAAAACTGTAACCCCCTTCTCTAGTCCCCGAACTCTTTCAGAGACTCAGATCTGCTGTCCTGTTTACTAAGCTGGATCTTCGTGGGGCGTACAACTTGGTGCGCATCCGAGAGGGCGACGAATGGAAGACTGTTTTCCGCACTAGATTCGGTCATTTTGAATACCTGGTAATGCCATTTGGCCTTTGTAATGCTCCTGCCACTTTCCAACACTTTGTGAACGACATCTTCAGGGATTGGTTGGATATCTTCATCATCGTATACTTGGATGACATCCTAATCTTCGCAACATCCCCAGAGCAGCATCGTGAGCATGTTCGAAATGTCCTCGGTCGCCTTCGCCAGCATGGTCTCTACGCCAAGGCCGAGAAGTGCGTTTTTGAGCAGAACAGTATCCCATTTCTAGGGTTAATAATTTCCACAGATGGAATAGAGATGGATCCTCAGAAGGTCTCTGCCATTCTGGACTGGCCACCTCCATCAGACAAAAAGGGAGTACAGCGCTTCGTTGGCTTCGCCAATTTTTATAGGAGGTTCATTAAGGGGTTCTCTAACATCATAGCCCCTATTACTCACCTTACTAAGAAGAATGTCCGCTTCCAATGGACCCCAGAAGCTCTGTCCGCCTTCTCAGTTCTTAAATTTTTTTATCTCTGCCCCTATCCTGAGTCACCCGGATCCTGCTTTACCCTATCTCCTGGAGGTAGACGCATCGGAAGTTGCGGTCGGGGCAGTCATCTCCCAAAGACAGGGAACTAGAGACTTAACTCACACAATAGCCTTCTTTTCCCAAAAACTCTCTCCCGCGGAGAAAAACTATGATGTCGGGGACCGGGAACTCCTGGCTATCAAAGCTGCTCTTGAAGAGTGGCGATATCTACTGGAAGGAGCATCACACCCGATTCTTATATTTACCGATCATAAGAACCTTGAGTACTTAAGATCTGCAAAGCTACTGAGACCCCACCAGGCCCGATGGGCTCTCTTCTTCTCCAGATTCTCGTTCCATATTACCTATCGGCCCAGGTCAAAAAATGTAACACCGGATGCCCTGTCCTGGATGTTTGATAATCCTAAAGAAGATTTGGCACCCGACACTATCCTGTCAGAGAAAAACTTCCTGCTCCTGCTCACTAGCCTGAAATCCCATCTTGAGCAAGCCTCTGCCAACATTTCTGGTCCACCTGGGATACCCCTGTCATGCAAGGATGGTTTGTTGTGGGCTAAGGACAAAATCTTTGTCCCGGAGGGAGTCAGAGTTTCGGTTCTAGCTGCCTGCCATGACCACCCTCTGGCTGGCCATTTTGGCGTTCATAGGACCCTTGACCTCATGCAACGCACCTTCTGATGGCCTGATACAGAAAAAGACTGCAGAAGTTATGTGTCTTCCTGTGTTTCTTGCTCCAGGAGTAAAATCACCAGAAGTAAGGCGTGGGGTCTCCTCAGACCACTCCCCATCCCTGACCGGCCCTGGCAAACTATCGCCATGACTTTATCGTGGAACTTCCACCTTCGGCCGGGTGCTCCGCCATTTTTGTGGTTGTAGACCAGCTTACTAAGATGGCCCACTTTCTACCCCTCAAAGGTACCCCCTCTGCGAAGGAAACTGCAGAAGTCTTCATTAGGGAGATTGTGCGACTCCACGGGGTACCCACGAACATTATCTCGGACAGTTCACATCCCGATTTTGGAGGGCCTTGTGTAAGCTACTAAAAATTTAATTATCTATGTTCTCAGATTACCACCCGCAGATGAACGGGCAAACAGAGAGGACGAACCAGACCCTGGAACAATATCTCCGGTGCTTTACCACCTTCGTCCAGGATGACTGGGTAGCATTACTACCATTTGCGGAATTTGTCTTCAATAATTCAAGACATTCTGTTACCGGGCGATCTCCCTTCTTTGCCAATTATGGGTTTCATCCTTCCTTACTACCCGACTTCCCATCTGATTCTGGAGTGCCCGCAGTTCAGCTCACCATCGACTTCTTCACGAGTAACAACAAACTTCTGCAGGACACCTTGGCCAAGGCTTAGATAGCATCCAAAAGAATCTTTGACGGGAAAAAGAGGGGAGAACTGATCCTCCAACCAGGTGACCAGGTCTTTTTATCCACAGCTAACCTCCGCTTGGCCTGCCCATCCAAGAAGTTGGCTCCCAGGTTTATCGGCCCATTCCCTGTTAAAAGAAGACTCAATGCCGTGTCCTATGAGTTATCCTTACCTGATACCCTACGTATCCATCCTGTGTTCCATGTCGCTCTTTTAAAACCTGTGGTTCCCGACGCCTTCCCCGGCAGAAGCCCTGGACCCCTGGAACCAGTGATGGTGGATGGCGACATGGAGTACGAAGTTGAGGCTGTACTTGATTGCCAGAAAATAGGTAACCAGCTTCAGTTCCTTATTAAATGGAAGGGTTATGGGCCAGAAGAGAATTCCTGGGAACCAGGGAGGAACATTCAAGCCGCAGACCTGATCCAGGCATTTTTTCTTGCCCACCCTCAGAAAAACAGTTTGTTGGGCACCCAGAGTTTGCCCTTAAGGGGGGGCAATGTTAGGAATGCTTCCTGAGCACACTGATGTGCTGTCATGAGTCTGCCAATTATTGCAATTAGTTTGCTCTAGGTTAACCCTTTAGATTGCAAACAGGCTGCCTTATTTAAACAGCTCAGCAGCACTGTGTCTTTGCTGTCTTGTCTGCAGCTCCTCCTGTGTTCCTGAAGCCTGTGTCCTGTTACCTGTTTGATACCCGTTTTGACCTTTGGCTTGTTCCTGATCTCGTTGACCTGCTGCTAGTCCTGACCCCTGGCTTGTTTGACCATTCTCTCGGATCTCCCTTGTCTGCTTATCTGCCTTCGGATCTTGATCGGTTTCTCTCTTGGTGGCGTGACCCTGAGGACCGCCACCTGGTATCCACACGCAGCGAAGTCCATCCTCACCACTAGAGGCTCTGGTGAAAACCGGTGGATACTTTGATTCCGCACCTCAGGTTAGCCTATGTCACTTACCTTGAGGTTTCCCGTCTAAGCTCTGCCCTCCGGCACACATGGGGCCTTCCTCTTCCATCAGGCTACCACTTGTATCCCTAACAATAGGGTTACGGTGTGAAGACACCACCAACACTCAAAGACCAATTTTTCCCCAACTGTTTGACCAGGGCATATCATTTACATTTTTTACAGCAAGGCCAATTCTTTCTTTCATCAACAGTACCTCTATAGGGTTATGGTGTGAAGGCATCACCAACTCCCAAAGCCAATTTTGCTGCACTTGTTACCAAAAATCTGCAAAAGAGACACCAGATTTTATCAAAAAAATTGTTAATCTTGTCCTAAGTGTACTATAATTTGGCTTCTTCTCATAAGGCTTGCTCACTGTGGTGCAAAACTTTGTTTTTTTCCATCCAAAATCTGCCAGAATTTATCCAAAAAATGTCTAATCTTCTTCCATGTGCACTAAATTGTGGCCTCATCATAATGACTAGCTCCCCAAGCCATGGTTTACAAAAAAAAAAAAGCTTGCAGGCAAAATTGATTTAAATTTAGTTTTTTTTCTTTATAAATATCAGTTTTGTTGCAGTAAGTTTCAATACACAGTGCAGGCAGGCACTTTGCAGGCAGACTGAGGAAACCCCCCAGGCACTATATTTAAAGGAATTTTTATTGTTTCACTTTAATCATCATTAAAAATACTGCTCCTTCAAAAACAATCTTTTTAAAAAACCTTTTTTTGCATTGATACAATTCCCCCAGGGCAGTACCCAGGCCCCCATACCCTTTATTGGGCCAATAACTTGCATATACGCCTTCAAAATGGGGACATTTGATTTTTTAGGTTCGGGTCCCACAGATTTTAATTGGGTTTGGGGTTCAGGTCTGAACTTTTGCGATGTTCGAGAGTTCTGGCGCAAACCAAACTGGTGGGGGGGCCATCCCTAGTCATAATGTTTTTTTCAACATATTTCCATGCAGCACCAATGATTGACTCACAGTGTTGCCCTGGAAAAAGTCTGAGGCTTGATGTATAGGGAATTGAAAAAGGTTGAATAAATGGGATTGGCCTGGAGCGTCATGGCATGGCGTAGGTTTCATCATGGATCCTGAGGACTATTCCTTATTACTTTGCCCATAGTGTAATGTTTGAAGTTCCTCTACCACTGGCCAACCATGTCACCACAGAACAAAGCCCCTGATGAAACTGGACAAATATTGGCATAAGAAGGAGACTGCAGGGGAAAATAGTGCAGCTCCCGACACAGAGGCTGACCACACTAGCAGTGACACTAGCAAGGTCCTGGAGTGAATATCAACATGCCAGAGCACGCTCACCTCTAAAATCAAGGAGGGGAAAATACTTAGACATTTCTCTCATCCACCAGGATTTCCAGAAATTGCATTAGTGGTTCACAGAAGTGGAACGGTGGCTCAGCCAGTGAAGACCGATTTACTGCCATTACAGACCACCACATACAGATTTCAGCTACAACTGAACTCCCTTCTTCAAAAACAGGATGACGTGGAAAATCGGCTTCACAGCTATAACTTACAATTTGTGGGTCTGCCTGAGGGCGTGGAGGTCTCAGATCCTACCACCTTTGTAGAAAACCTGCTCACCACCACATTTGGCAGGGTAGCCTTCTCATCTATATTCGTGGTGGGAAGGGCACATCGCTTGGAGGCCAGACTTCCACCTAATGGAGCCCCTTCACGCACATTCATCACTAAATTCCTCAGTTATTGAGACTGCAACGCAATCCTGCGACTTACCAGATTTATATGAAGATTGCGTTCTTTACTGATTTTTCCGCAAAGGTGCAATGATGCCATACACTATTTACTGAAGCAAAGCGACAGCTCCAGATTTAACATTTGACCTATGACATGTTGTTCCCTGTAAGGCTTTGTGTCATGGGCGATGATAAGGTTGACTTCTTCGAAAAGCTAGAGGCCGTCTTCACATGGCTGGAACACCGCAAAGTAGCTGGGCCAGCACCCACCTGAGCTTTCTACAATTTTGCCCAATGTGCACCATCTCTGCTCTGTTAACTGCACAGCAGCTCTAGAACCCATTCAGGATACTCAATGTACTAGCAATATGATGTCTCTCTGAGATCCAAAAGTGTATTTTCTGTGTTCTTTTGCCCTAACTGTCCTTTTGCCCCGGGCCGTCTCTCCCCATTCTTCAGCCCTACGGCAAAGGAGATGGTTCCCCTTCTATGTCTGACCCAATAACGTTTCTTTGATGCCTGTCCTAGAGGATTCAGCATTCTGCACCCAGAGGATTCAAGCACCTCATATCTGGACTCTTGTTTCTACTTTTTACCCCCCCCCCCCCTCATTTGCTCATTCACAACATTTAGGAGACTTTGCATTCTGCGCCATTGTGTGCTTTTAAGTGATTAATTGTTTCCGTAACGACTGGAGTGAACTTGGACTTGAACATTGTGTTTTTAATTTTTTTTTTTCATTTAAAGTCAAGTTTCTCTGGCCAGCTAATGGTCCACTACAAGCAATTGAAGTCTTTAGGCTTTTTACTGAGTTTTGGTTTATTTTTGTGTTACTGATTTTATGGTTTGGTCTTTAATCTGGAGTAACTGTCCCTAGGGTTTACCATAGCCTTGTCTAACCCAATACTGATGATCTCCCATTCTGGTTGGATGTACTCTGTATGTCAAGCATGAGGCAGTCAATTTGTTTGTTCACCATCTCAAATGTTAAAGTATTGTTGTCAGATTTGACCTGACAAAACAACAACAATATTATGGTGCTCTACTAGTGTGGAGAGAGTTGTAGGTGTATAAATGCACAACTGTTAAGGACAGAGTGAGTAGTGGGGGATGCCAAGACAGTTTTCAAATGTTAATGATGATAGTAGTCCAAATAAACAAGGCTATACTCTGTGGCTGCCGACTGGGGCAAGGAGAGGCTCTATATGGTAAGAAGAAACAAGAAAGCAGAGCCTGCTGAGTGTAGAATACAAAAAATAATAGGGGTTAAAAGAAATGATGCACTCACAGAAGTAAATGGTATGCCAGCATGGTGAATAGAATAGGTCATCTGTAGAGTCTCTGGCGATGGATGGATACTGCTGTGACAAGTTGTTTGATGGCTGTCAGTATCTATCAGTCAACATAAATGTTTCCACGGCACCCGAGTCTGTGCAGAGGTGCGGGTGATGTCACATCCGGCAGCTGAGAAGGCGAGAGAAGCTTGCGTTCGGAGCATACGTGCTCCTTTAGCAGGCTCTCTCAGATATCCTGCCCTACCTGTTATAATGCTACTTGCTATGCAACCTTTTTGTTCCTGTCGATCATATTGCAGCTTTCAATTTTAAATACTTACTATGGCCCCTCTGAAATTCCTCACCTACAATGTAACAAGCCTCTGGGGAAAGTCCAGATGCCTAGCAGTTTTTTCCCATCTACAATTGTTACAGGCGGATGTCTCTGTTCTGGTAGATACTCACATCATTAGGCATTTGTAGCTCAAGCTTTGGGAGGGTTGGCTATACCAAGCATCCAATACACCTAATTCTAGAGGGATTGCAATTCTCATAGCCAAAACAGTTAAATTCCAACTATTACATTTGCAATCAGATCCACAGGGCAGATTTATTTTTCTTCATGCTCAGCTTAGTGGGTTTGAAGTATTTTTAATGGCATATTATTTCCCCCCTTTTAAACTTTCGACTTTACAGGCTGGCATAGAATTTATGATTTGGCACTCCATGGTCCCTGCCATCTGGTTGGGCTACTTTAATATGGTGGTGGACCCTAGCCTTGATAGTTTGAGCATTGGTCCACCTGTATCTGGCCTCTCCCACATTACCCGATTTGGCAGCTTTATATCAGACTTTGACTTAATAGATACCTGGGGCACATACATTCCATGCTCCAGGTATTTTCCTGATTTTTTTTAGTTTCACACTCTATGTCACGTATTGATTATGTACTATTGGCCAGGCCTCGTATACCTAACTTGGTAGAAGCAGGATTTGCACCTCCAGTGCTCTTTGATCATGCCCTCTACTGGGTGACTCTGCATTTGCAGTCTTTCCCATCTGCTCGCATTTAGAGGTTAAACCCACTTTGGCTTGCTACCTTTCCAGATCTCTAAAGGCTGTGCAGTGTGAAGGGAAACTCCTTTTCCATACAATTCAGGGCTCATCCTCCTGTGGGGCGGTTTGAGAAATTGCACGCATGCATGGTGCTGGTGACCTGCATTTCTAGATACAAAGCTTCCTCCAATATAGTAGTGCAGCAGGTGGATGAGTGCTTGCAATCATTAGAGCAAGCTTTTCAGTCTCTCCCCTCCGCAGTCAATGCTACCTTCGTGAAAATGCAGGCTAGGCCTTTTAACCACCTTCTGTTTGAAAAGGCCAATCAGCATGTCTTTTTTAGCAAGCAATGTGTATTTGAGCATGGAGAACGGGAGGGCAGACTTCTAGCTTTTTTAGCTCATCTTGACCATAGACTTCTTTGGTATTGATCCTACAGAATTCAGCCAGACTAAATTTGACTGACCCTAATTTGGTAGCCGATGAGTTTCACCATTTTTTAAGACTCTTTACTCTTCCACTATCCAAAAAACCCATGCAGAGTTTGTGGGATTTCTCCAAAAGCTGTTTTTTCCCTTATGTCTACTTCACAGGTTGAGACACTAGAGGCTATTGTTTCAACACACGATATCGAGGAAGCCATGGCACCTCATACTCCTCCCAAAGCACTAGCTCCCTCTGGAATTTTATACTCAATTTCACGCGGATCTTATTCCAAAATTGCAGGAAACATTCACCTATGTTTTTAACTCCAACTTCCTCCCTACTTTTATGAGTGAAGCCCTAATTGTACTTATACCTAAACCTGGGAAAGACCCTCTACTTCCTGAATCTTACTGCCCCATCTCTCTTTTACAATTAAACGTTAAAATACTGGCCAAAATATTAGCATTACTTCTGAATAAAGTGATCCTTAGTTTGATCCACCCCGATCAAATCAGGTTCATGGAAAACAAAAACACGGCTTTCAATTTATGAACCTGCAGACTCCCCATGATAATGTTCGTTCAGGAGTAATGGTTGCCTTGGATGCTTCCAAGGCATTGTAATGTACCAAGCACCTGTAGCACTATTGCACCAGCACCTGTAGTATAATGGTCAATGGTAGAGTCTCAGACCCATTCCCCTTAGCCAAAGGTACCCTGTAGGGGTGTCCACTGGTCCCCATTGCCATATGCCCTAGTGGTAGAGCTAGGGCATATTGCTATTAGAGCCAGCCCAAATATTGCAGTCTGGCCCATTAGCTGAAACTATCAGTCTTTAAGCAGTTGATATGTTATTGTACCTGGAGGATACAGGTCCCTCACTTTCGGCAATGCTATGCCTTATTCAGCCTTTTGGGAAGATTTCAGGGTTGAAAATCAACTGTGATGAACCCTAAATGTGTCCTTTGGACCCTAGAGGCCCTACAGCAGAGCAAGCCTCTCTTTCTTTGGTTAGAATTAATCAAATAAAATATTTTGGGGTTTTGGTCTTTCGATCTCCCACAGATTATATTTGAGTCCAAAACGCAGACATGGTCCCGTTTTAATATTCCCGAGTCAATATACACTATCTGGCCAAAAAAAAAGTCACCACCTGGAATTAACTAAGCAACTAAGCATTGAGCATGCAGTAAATATGCTATTGGATAGTTACTGCATGTGTCCAAAGAATGAGGTCAGCTGACTACCTTAATATACTGAATGACCAGGTTATTCCATCAATGGATTTTTTTGTCACTGATGGCACTGGCATATTCCAAGATGACAATGCCAGGATTCATCATGGTTCAGGGAGTATGAGACATCATTTTTACACATGGATTGGCCACCACAGAGTGCAGAACTTAACAACTTAACCCATTGAGAATCTTTGGGATGTGTTGGAGAAGGCTTTGTGCAGTGGTCTGACTCCCCCATCATCAATACAAGATCTTTATGAAAAATTAATGCAACACTGAACAGAAATAAACCTTGTGACATTGCAGAAGCTTATCAAAACAATGCCACAGTGAATGCATGTCGTAATCAAAGCCAACAAAATATTAGAGTGTGTGGCCATTTTTTTTTGGTGGCAACTTTTATTTTGGCCAGGCATTAGTAAAAATGATACTGTTTCCTAAAACTCGTTATTTTCTCTGGCATGTCATGGTGTACTTACCATTTTGCATATTCAAATCTATAGATTTAATCCCTAATACTTTTATTATGGGCTTTCTGGGCACAAGCTGTACTGGAGGATTCTTAAAAATCCTACAAATTTGGGCAGCACGGCTCTTCAAGGCCATAACCTATAGTATATAGCTGCTCAACTATCCCACTTCTATTATCTGGATAAAAGTAATAAAGAATGTTTTCTGTCTCTGGCATGCTCTGCTTTACCTGGGCTGACCATTTACCACTTTTAGATCCTTATGAGAACTCCAAGTGATCCCTTTGCTTTGAAAGGCCGTAGGAGCATGTTATACCATTACTGCAAAATTTGTGACCTAGCTATGCGCAAATTGAATACTGCACGGTTTCATGCCCACAAACCACTTTGGGACAATCCTATTCTGCCGGAATTGTTAACTGTCCCAAATTATGAAGTTTGGACACGTAAAGGGGTCATATACTGTACCTCCCAAAGGTACTATTAAGCAGCAGTGTTAAATCATTTCAGAATCTTATAGCTAAATTTGAGCTTCCCAGTTCTTTGTTTTTCTGCTTCTTCCAGCTTCATCATGCTCTTTGTACACAGTTTTGAGACTCTACTCAGTTCTGGGCATTGTTATACGTGTTGGATGTGCTCCGGGGCTTGAAGCCTAAAAAACTCACTTCCACCTTTTATAAATGCCTTATACTACCGGTGGCCACTGATTTAGCTTATCAAGTAAAGGCCTGGTGGGCAGAGGATGGAGGGAGCTGGAGGATAGTGACTAGGACAAAATGCTTGAGTCCTGACAAACGTGTTTCCCTGAAACTCTTGGACTATTTGTATTTTTTGCATAGGGCCTACTTGACTCCCATTGCTCCCATGTCTAGATATCGACTACAGTTGGTTGTGCCCCAGATGTGGCCAAACCACTGGCACTTTCTACCAACAGCTTTGGTATTCCTGACTGTAATATTTGAGATTGTTCCTCTCCTCTGATGTGTGCTACTGTATTGTTATATTATGGTTGTATCTTTTACATCAACCTTTGGAACCATACCTTTTTGTATGTATTGTAATCATTTACTACCTTTTCAATAAAAATGTTGTTTGGTTAAAAAAAAAAAGAAAAAAAAGCTGAATAAAGTCAGTTTGAGGCTTGAATTGGTATTAAACCAAGAAGTACACATGTATTATATTGCAGCTTACCAATTCATAGATGTCATGACTGTATTCATTTTCTTTTTTTTTTCCTTCTGTTTTCATTTGGTGATTCAGCCAGCAAGTCTGTTTTTTTTTTTTTTTTTTTAGGAACAATCTCCTAAGCAGAATATATCAGTTTACAGGAATGAGATAAATCATTTACCACTGGCAGAGGTGCTTAAAATTATCAGTTTTTCCTTATTCATGGTTGTACAGGTGAAGGCGCCTGGTTCTAATAGTATAACTCTATATATGTGAAAACCTGCTGCCCCTTTTATTTTAATGGTATGTGCCAAAAAAAAAACTAGGATATGTAGGAAGATAAAGTAGGCGCTGGTATAGATAGGCGTTTTTATATTTGGGGAGTATATTGTAAAGTGTATGTTATCAAGTGAACACACTTATATTAGTGTTAGTAGTGTGTATTGGACACAAATCAATATCCTCAAAAAATGCAAATAAATGAAAAAAATATGCAATCAATGGTAGGTATCTGTATCATTTGTGTGAAACAAATATATACAGTGACCCAATTAATGTGAATCAATAAATAATAAATACCGTTGAACAATCAATCACAATATTAATGCAATATGTGACTATTGTGTAAATAATACACAATATGTGACTGTTGTGATAAATCATACACAATATTGTGCAGGTAATTATATTCTGTGCAGCAAATAAATATACAAATCTGTAGTGATTCACAAGGTTTTGTGCAAACAGTGACTGTAGTTAGGGATGATCGAAAGGTTTGGGTCGACCATCGGTTCAACCCGAACATTGGGTGTTCGAAATTCGGCCGAATTCCGAACTTTTTGCGATAAAAGTTCGGAATTCGGGTCACCCGAACAGCCCAAAATGCAATGGGACAGGAAGTGGGCTTTAAAAGCCCGTGATTGGCCCAGAAACGTCAGTAAAAGCCAATGAGGGGGCAGGAGTCTGCTAGGAACGTGATTGGAGTGACTACGGGGACCAGAGGCCAATCAGGAGTGAATACACCCCCCAGTATATAACATAGCCCCGCCTAACCTCTAGCACTGTAATACAGAGGCTTTGGAAGAGACTGGAAGCATTTGTGTTTCTCCTGCTGTGTTAAACGTTTGCTGCATAGAAGATTGCTTGTAAAGCTCCAGATCAGCAGAAGAGCAGTCAGCTTACAGAAAGATTGTCAGTGTAGTTAGAAATACAGCGATTGTGCTGTTTGAGTTAGAAAAAAAAAATTAAAGGGACAGTGTCAGTTAGAAATTATCTTCTGATGTATGGAGCTGTTCTTTTAGTGTGAGGAAAGGGATATGCAGTGTAGTTAGGGTACTATATACCACTATAGTTAGATTCAATAATCTAGTTTTTGTAGGGATAGTTTTAAGTGTCAGGGTCCCGTCTAGTGAGCACGTTGCACTGCTGATATATCTACAGCAGGTATATGTGCTTGCTAGTCAGCTATTGTGCAAAATACATTTCAGCGATACACACATCTGCTTTATTTAGCGACAACTTTGGGTCGCATAGCAGTGTGCATTTTGCAGGTGATTTTCACATCGCACAGTTGATAAAGCCTCAGTGACAAGTAACGCATGATTGGATTAGTATGGACTCCCAACAGGGTTCATGCAGCTGAACAAGGGTTTTGATATCTTTAATACCCAAATATATATATTGTTTATTTTTCCTTTTCCAGGAATCTCTGATCAAAAGTATCTCTTTTTATACTATAGTAAGTAGATTTTCTGTACAATTCCTTTTTATACATATGAATTGCCCTTTTGGGATCGCTTTGATCCATGCTGTATGGTGGCAGCTATTCTTGGATATGTATCCATTACTGTCCACATTTTAACCATTTTACCACCGGAGGATTTTTCTGTCATACGTCCAGGCCACTTTTTGCGATTCGGCACTGTGCAACTTTAACTGACAATTGCATGGTCATGCAACGCCATACCCAAACGAAATTTATGTCCTTTTTCTCCCCACAAACAGAGCTTTCTTTTGGTGGTATTTGATCACCTGTGCGATTTTTACTTTTTGCGCTATAAACAAAGAAAGAGCGAACATTTTGACAAAATAACAATATTTTTAACATTTTTTTATATAAAATTCCCCCCAAAAAAATGTAAAAAATCAAAATTTTTTATCATTTTTGGCCAATTTGTTTTCTGCTACATATTTTTGGTAAAAAAAATTGCAATAAGCGTAGTTTGATTGGTTTGCGCAAAAGTTATTGCATTTACTAACTAAGGGAAAGATTTCTGTCATTTTTGGTGTTTTTTTTTAACGAGTAATGGCGGCGATCTGCGATTTTTTTTTCGGGACTGCAACATTGCGGTTTACAGATCGGACCCTTGACTGACATTTTTGACACTTTTGGGGGTACCAGTGACATTACTACAGTAATCAGTGCTATAAATATGCACTGTTACTGTAAAAATGACACTGGCAGGAAAGGGGTTAATTTTATTGCACAGGGAGGGGTTAATGTATGCCTGGTGCTTACTGACATGTGTGGGGGGAGGTGACTGAGTGACACAGGGACAGATCGCAGGTTCAGCAATGCTGAACCCTGCAATCTGACCCTGCCTGTCACTTTGGAGATACGCCCGCTTTGTTTACACAAGCAGGCGGATCTCCAGACTCGATTCCCCGACGATCGGGGAAGAGCGGCGGTGATCACCACCACTCCTCCCCTGGCCCAACTCCCGCTGTGACTGAAAACAGTGGGTGCGAGCCGCCGCCGGCGCGCGCCGCCCACAAGGGGAGGAGTCCAGCGACGTAGGTCTATGTCGCTGGACGATAACGAGCCACATTGCCGCAGAAGCAGCAATGTGAGCGGGGCTAAAAAAGTTTTTGTGTTCAGGTTGTTGTTGGATTTTTAAATCTCTAAATCCAGAAATTTAATCGCATTTTTGTTTGTAGTTCCTGTAAATTTAATTTGGTAGTTATTATGGTTGATATGCTGGAAGAAATTATTTAAGGATTCTTGTGATCCAGGATATCGTCGATGAATCTCTGATAATATTTGAGTTCCTGTGGGGTTTTTTTGCATATATTTCTTCCTCCTCCCACTTCGCTAAAAATACATTCGCCACACTAGGTGCATAACGTGCACCTATGGCAACTCCCCTGGTTTGGTTGTAAAATTCCCCATTGTACCAGACATTATGGTTAGCCATAGCCATATCAAGGCCTTCTAGCAAAAAATCTATCTGTGAGGATTGTAAGTTGGTGGATCTTTCCAGGGCCCATTTAGCTGCCTTCATTGCATCTTTTTGTCTGATGTTTGTGTAGAGAGATTCTACATCTATTGATGTCAATATGTTATTCTCATTTATATCTATGTTTTCTAGTGACTTTATGGTGTCCTTGGTGTCTTTTAAAAAGGATCTTCCATTTGCTGCAACTGGTTGTAGGAATACATCTAGGTATTCTCCTACTCTGGCGTATAATGAACCTATGCCACTAATAATCGGCTTCCCCAGCGGTTTCTCCAGATTTTTATGTATTTTTGAGATTTGATATATGACCTGTGTTCGTGGGGCTTTGATGTTTAAATATTTGCTTCCTTTTTTGTTCAGGAATCCTCTGGATGTACCTTTTTTTGATCCATTTTGTCATTTTGGCTTTTAGTTTGTTTGTTGGGTCTACTGGTAATTGTTTGTACATTTCTTTGTCGTTTACAATGCGATCAAGATCGATAGAGTCCATAAACATTGGAGAGGCTCGAACATGAGAAATGGATCCATCGGTTAAAAACATTAAAGCCACGAGGACTTAACGCAGACATAGACTTGAACTGTTTCCTAAATTATTTCTAAATAGATGAAAGCCTTAACAATATCATCTAATAAGAGTCACACATCACACCAACTTCCCCCACATATGGCATTCATCTATATTTGTTTCCTCACACAACCTCACATGGGTGTAGAGTATTTTCACATTCATTTTTAAACTTTTTATACAAAACAGAAAATCTACTTACCATAGTATATAAAGAGATACTTTTGATCGGAGATTCCTGGAAAAGAAAAAATAAACAATATATATATATTTGGGTATTAACCACTTAGGCCCCGGAAGATTTTACCCCCTTCCTGACCAGACCCTTTTTTCAACTTGGCACTTCATGATTTTAACTGACAATTGCGCGGTCATTTTGCGAAAAAATTACATTTTCAAATTTGTCTTTTAAAAAATATCCAATATACTCAATTTATGTCATATTTTTTGGCCAAAATGTATTTAGCTACATGTCTTTGACAAAAAAAATTTCAATGAGCATATTTTTATTGGTTTGCGCCAAAGTTATAGTGTCTACAAACTATGGTGTAAATACTGAAATTTACGCAGCTTTAATTTCTGACTGCCTATCTCATTTCATGAAGTGCTAAAATGGCAGGGCAGTACAACCCCCCCCCCCCAAACTACCACTTTTTGGAAAGTAGACATCCTAAGGAATGTCCTGAGAGGCATGTTGAGCTCATTGAATATTTCATTTTTTTGTCAAAGGTGTTTGAAAAATGACTAAAAAAAAATAAAAAAAATTTTTTACACAAAGTTGTCATTGAAATGATATATTGCTCACACATGTCATGGGTATATGTGTAATTACACCCCAAAATATATTCTGCTGCTTCTCCTGAGTACAGGGATACCACATATGTGAGACTTTTTGGGAGCCTAGCAGTGTACGGGAGACCGAAAACAAATCACCACCATCAGAATTTCAAAGGGCGTACATTTTTCATTGCACTTTCTCACTACCTATAACGGTTTAGGAGGCCCTGAAATGTCAAGATACCACAACCCCCCCCCCAAATTACCTCATTTTGGAAAGTAGACACCCCAAGCTGTTTGCTGAGAGGCATGGTGAGTCCATGGAATATTTTATATTTTGCCACAAGTTTTGGGAAAATTACAATTTTTATTTTTATTTTTTTAACACAACGTTGTCACTAAAAGATACATTTCTCACACATGACATGGGTATATGTGAAATGACACCCCAAAATACATTCTGCCACTTCTCCTGAGTATGGGGATATTCCATGTGTGACACTTTTTGGGAGCCTAGCTGTGTACGGGATCCTGAAAATCAATCACCATCTTCAGGTTTTCTAAATTTTTGTAAATTTTTGATTTTACTCCTCACCACCCATCACAGTTTCGGAGGCCCTGAAATTTAAAGATAGCACAACCCCCCCCCCCCAAAATGACCCCATTTTGGAAAGTAGACACCCCAAGCTATTTCCTGAGAGGCATGGTGATTCCATGGAATATTTTATATTTTGCCACAAGTTTCTTTTTTTAACACAAAGTTGTCACTAAATGATACATTGCTCACACATGCCATGGGTATATGTGGAATGACACCCCAAAATACATTCTACTGCTTCCCCTGAGTACAGGGATACCCCATGTGTGAGACTATTTGGGAGCCTAGCTGTGTACAAGACCGTGAAAACCAATCAACACTCTCAGGTTTTCTAATGGCATAAATTGTGCATGTCACCTCTGCACTACCTGTCACAGTTTCGGAGGCCCTAAAATTCCAAGATAGCACAAAACCCCCAAAATGACCCCATTTTGGAAAGTACACACCCCAAGCTATTTGCTGAGAGGCATTGTGAGTCCATGGAATATTTTATATTTTGCCACAAGTCCCGGGAAATATATATATATATATTTTTTTTTACACAGTATTGCTCACACATGCCATGGGTATATGTGAAATTACACCCCAAAATACATTCTGATGCTTCTTCTGAGTACAGGGATACCCCATGTATGAGACTTTTTTGCAGTCTAGCCGAGTACAGGACCCCGAAAACCAATCCCCACTTTCAGGCTTTCCAAGGGCGTAAATTGTTGATTTCACTCCTGATTACCTATCACAGTTTCGGAGGCCATGAAATGCCAAGACAGCACAACCCCCCCCCCCCAAATGACCCCTTTTCTGAAAGTAGACACCCTAAGCTATTTGCAGAGAGGCATGTTGAGTGTTTTGCAGATCTCACTTTTTGTCACAAAGTTTTGGAAATTGAAAAAAGAGGAAAAAAATGCATTTTCCTGTTTTTTCTTCATTTTCCAAAAAAAATGAGAGCTGCAAAATACTCACTATGCCTCTCAGCAAATAGATTGGAGTGTCTACTTTGCATAATGGGGTCATTTGGGGGGGGGGGGGTTTGTGCCATCTTGGCATTTCATGGACTTCAAAAGTGTGATAGGTAGTAAGGAGTGAGATCAACAATTTACGCCCTTAGAAAGCTAGAAGGTGCGCATTGGTTTTCCGGGTCCTGTACGCGGCTAGACTGCCAAAAAGTCTCACACATGGGGTATCCCTGTACTCAGGAGAAGCAGAAGAATGTATTTTGGGGTGTCATTTCACATATACCCATGGCATGTGTGAGCAATATATCATTTAGTGACAACTTTGTGTAAAAAAATAAGAAATAAAAAGAAATAATAATTTTCCCGAGACTTGTGGCAAAATACTCACCATGCCTCTCAGCAAATAGATTGGAGTGTCTACTTTGCAAAATGGGGTTATTTGGGGGGGGGGGGGGTTGTGCTATCTTGAAATTTCAGGGCCTCTAAAACTGTGACAGGTAATGCAGTGGTAAAATCAGCAATTTACGCCATTAGAAAACCTGAAGATGGGGATTGGTTTTCGGGGTCACGTACACAGCTAGGCTCCCAAAAAGTCTCTTATATGTGGTATCCCTGTATTCAGGATAAGCAGCAGAATGTATTTTGGGGTGTCATTTCACATATACCCATGGCATGTGTGAGCAATATATCATTTAGTGACAACTTTGTGTAAAAAAACAAAAAAAAAGAAATAATCATTTTCCCGAGACTTGTGGCAAAATATAAAATATTCCATGGACTCACAATGCCTCTCAGTAAATAGCTTAGAGTGTCTACTTTGCAAAATGGGGTCATTTGGGGGGGGGGGGTTGTGCTATCTTGAAATTTCAGGGCCTCTGAAACTGTGACAGGTAGTGCAGAGGTAAAATAAGCAATTTACGCCATTAGAAAACTTGAAGATGGGGATTGGTTTTCGGGGTCCCGTACACAGCTAGGCTCCCAAAAAGTCTCACACATGTGGTATCCCTGTACTCAAGAGAAGCAGTAGAATGTTTTTTGGGGTGTCATTTCACATATTCCCATGGCATGCGTGAGCAATATATCATTTAGTGACAACTTTCTGTAAAAAAAAACAAAAATAAAAACAAATTGTCATCTTCCCGAAACGTAGGGAAAAATATAAAATACTCCATGGACTCAATATGCCTCTTAGCAAATAGCTATGGGTGTCTACTTTTCAAAAAGGGGTAATTTGGGGGGTGTTTGAACTGTCCCGGCATTTTATGCTCAATCTTATCCACACATCACCCACTCTTCTAACCACTTGAAAACCGAGCCTTTTCTGTGACTTTTTGTTTACATGAAAAAATAATTTTCTTTAAAATTATTGCACAAATACACTATAATTCCAATTTGTTTGGTAAAATTTAAAAGATGATCTTATTCCGAGTACATAGATACCAAACATGACATGCTTTAAAAATTTTGCACGCCTGTGCAGTGGCAACAAACTACGTACATTTTTAAAAGCCTTTAAAAGTCTTTACAGGTTACCACTTTAGACTTACAGAGGAGGTCTACTGCAAGAAGTACTGCACTCGACCTGGCGTTCGCGGCGATACCTCACATGCATGCTGCAATTGCGGTTTACATATGACACTAGACCAACGCTTCCGTGTGCCATTGCACGCAAGCACGGGGAGACAGGGGGGGGCTTGATTTTTTTTTTTAATTTTGCTTTTTTATGTTATTTTGGCCCCCCCCATGCTTTCATTTTTTTTTTAAATCATTTTCATTGTTATCACAGTGAATTTAAATATCCCCTATGATAGCAATCTGTAGTGACAGGTACTCTTTTTTAAAAAAAATTGGGGTCTTTTAGACTCTAGATCTCTCCTCTGACCTTAACGCATCTGACCACACCAAAATTGGTGTGATAAAATACTTTCCCAATTTCCCAATGGCCCTGTTTATTTCTGGCGAAACAGAAGTCATGAAATGCTCGTAGCTTCTGGTATCTTAGGCCATAGAGATGATTGGAGGTATTCTCATCTCCAATTAGCTCTATGGTTAGATAATTGAACCACCGGCTGCACTCTCGGGTTAACCGGTGGGACAGGAGAGCCCGAGAAAAACCACGGAAGGCGGCGTGGGGGGGGGAGTCCCCTCCCACTGTATGTAAAAGAAGTCTAGCGGCCAATTACCTGCTAGGATTGCTTTTACATGTAAGCCGCCCGCTGGCTGTAAAAAACGATACCAAGATGATGCCTAAATCTGCAGGCATCATCCTGGTATAACCACTCAAAGTCCAGCAACGTACCAGTACATTGCTGGTTCTTGTTTGGCATATAGTGTAGGTTTTTTTTTTTTTCATGCAGCCTGTGGGCTGAACGAAAAAAAAGAGAACCTATCAGAAATCAGCATAGGAAGATTGTATAGTATTACTCATCATTAACCGCCCAAACAACCACCCACTGAATTTAATGATGGGTATACATGACAATATTCCACGTATACCTAAAAAGTATTTTAACTGCAGTGCTGAAATCAGAAAATCACCACAGCTGCTGCCAGCAACAGTATCCATATATGCTGAGCGCAAACACTGTTTGTGTCAGAATATATAAAATCAATGTGGCAGCCGACGAGTACCTGCAAGAGAAACAGGTTAACAAAAGAATGAAAAACAAACAAAGTACAGTAGGAAGAGTAGAAGAACATGTAAAATGACTGACACAACTGTTTTTGGATTCCATTTCTTTTTTTCTAACTGTTTTTTTCTCTGAACTAGTGTATGGTAGCACTCAAAACATTCCCCGATGCAGAGACCAGGTTGGTCAGGACATCTGGGACAATAATAGCGGGTGTCACGCCTACATCCGCGCCTGGTACAGACACGACATCTTCTTTGGGGTTGTCTTTGGGTAGGGGTACTCGGGAGGACATCGGGTGGAAAATGTCTCTCATGCAGCCGGCTCACTGCTTCTGGAAGGGGAAGTTGGGCAGACATGCCTCCTGGGTACAGGTAGGCAAGGATGATCGCTTCCTGGAATTCCCAGAAGGATCCAGTTCGTCCTGATGCCCTGAATAGGACAAAGGCATTCAGCATAGCCAATTGGTATAAATAAACAGACACTTTTTTGTACCAGCGTCTAGCTTTACGGGCCACTAAATACGGCGCCAAAAGCTGGTTGTTAAGGTCCACCCCTCCCATATTAAGGTTATATTCGTGGACACAGAGGGGTTTCTTTATAACGCCAGTTGCCGTAGGAATGTGGATCGTCGTGTCTGCGTGAAGGGAGGACAGAACATAAACATCCCGTGTATCCCTCCACTTCACTGCAAGCAATTTGTCCATTTACAAGCAGGCTCTCGCCCCCCGACTAAGACGGGAATTTACAAGCCGTTGGGGGAAGCCCCGGCGATTAGGTCGCACGGTGCCACATGCGCCAATTTGTAATTCAGAAAGATGACTAAATAGTGTCACGCCTGTGTAGAAGTTGTCCTCGTACAAATGGTACCCCTTTCCGGATAAGGGTGACGCCAAGTCCCAAACTATCTTGCCGCTGCTCCTTATGTAGTCTGGGCAGTTTGGGGGCTCCACACAGCTATCTTTTGCCTCATAGACCCGGAAACTAACTGTATAACCTGTGGCCCTGTCACACAGTTTATACAGCTTGACCCCGTACTTGGCATGCTTGCTGAGGAGGTACTGTTTCATAGCAAGACGGCCAGTAAATTTAATCAGGGACTCATCAACGCAGACAACTTGTTTGGGGGTAAACAAGGCTGCAAACCGCTGATTGAAGTGATCTATGAGGGGCCGAATTTTGTGGAGCCGATCATATGCAGGGTCTCCCCGAGGACGACAGATTTCATTGTCGCTGAAATGCATAAATTGCAGAATTTGCTCGTATCTCGCTCTGGACATGGAGGCAGAGTACATGCACATATGGTGAAGTGGGCTAGTGGACCAATATAGCCGCAATTCACTCTGTTTGGTTATGCCCATGTTTAGGGAAAGGCCCAGAAAGATTTTGAAATTGTGAACCGTTATAGGTTTCCAGCCGAATGGTCTGGCAAGGGGCGAATTTGGGTTGGTGGTGATAAATTGTTGTGCGTATAAATTTGATTGATCCACAATAGATCTGTAAAGGGGCGTAAAACCAGCTGTCTCCGCGTGGATTCCCGGTTGGGCAGTGAATGGGGGAAGTCCTAGCGCTGTAGAATCAGTGGGTTGCCAATTGGGATATGCCAGCACATCAGGGAGGGCACTATGGGCTCTACGGGCCTGTCTTCGAATACGCGGTGGCTGCGGGCCACTACTCGTGCTAGCCACCGCACCAGCTTCAACTGCACCTATGGGACTCGCCACGTCACCAAGTGTTACTGCAGTGCTAGTTGTACTAAGTCCAGGGTGTACTAGGCCGCTGGGGCTTGCCAGGTCACCAGAAGGATGAGCGGCCGTAGTATCGACACTCTGCTCCATACGAGCACCCTGCGATTCCTGCATCTCAACAACTCCAGAATGGGGTCGGGTCGGGTCTAACAGGGACCCATCCGTCGTCGGAGCTATCTGTCAGGGAGCCGCTGCCATCATCAGGTTTGTATACTGACCCTGATTCTGCCAGTGAGGCTTACCCATCGCTCTCATCTGACATGGCCAGTATACTGTATACCTCTTCACTACTGTACCAACGTTTGGACATTTTGGTAACTAAATTTACCGATACAGTAGTATGACTCACAGGTAATAAAAGCACGTGGTTGTCAAGGACTATTTCAAGCGCTACAAAAAAACTGCTAATGCTAGCAGGCATCAGGCCTGACTCTGCTAACACAGCGTTTTTTTGTGTTGTGTTTTTTTTTTTTTTCTTCATTTTTTTTTTCGTTTTTTTGTGTTTTTTTGTAAGTGACAGTAATCTATTGATTACTACGCTTGCCTGGGTGAAAGGGTCAAACGCAGGTGCTGGCAGGAATCAGTGCTGATTGGGCAAACACCGCGTTTTGGGAACCCTAAACTATGGGGACGCTAGTATAGTTCTGATCAGATCAGCTATTGATCTGTTCAAACACTATACTAGTAATGGAAGTGTATGTGCGTGTGTGTGTGTGTGTGTGTGTGTGTGTGTGTGTGTGTGTGGTAATCAAGGGGTTATTTCTAACTATGCGATGGGGATCTGCGCTATTTTAGACTGACACTAACACTAGCTAATGTCACCTGTGTCACTAATAATAGTGATCAGAAAAAAAACTGTACACTATCAAAGTGACACTGTGACAGGGCAATAAAGGGGTTAACTGGGGGTGATCAGGGGGGGATCAGGGGGTTAAATCTTTATTGGGGGGGTGGCGGGGACCCTAAACCTCCTTTGGGATAGAAACTAACTCACTAGCGCAAACTCAAGTCACAATCACACTAATACAAAATACAGTAAAACACTATATTACGTGTGTATTAGTGTGCAATGTGACAGGGGGGAAGGGGTTAACTGGATGTGATCAGGAGGGGATCAGGGGGGTTAAATCTTTATTGGGAGGCAGTGGCGGGTATCCTAAGGATAAAAGGAATGACCGCAAGCGCTAAACCTGGTCACAAGTCACACTTATATGGGTATATAGGAAAATGCTATATACTGTATACAGTGTGTGTTGTGACAGGGGGTGTAGGGGTGATCAGGGGGTTAAATCTTTATTGGGTGGGGGGTGGCGGGGACCCTAAACCTCCTTTGGGACAGAAACAAACTCGCTAGCGCCAAGTCAAGTCACAATCTCACTAATACAAAATACAGAAAAACAGTATATTACATTTGTATTAATGTGCAATGTGACAGCGGGAAGGGGTTAACTGGGGGTGAGCAGGGGGGATCAGGGGGTTAAATCTTTATTGGGGGGGTTGGCGGGTATTTTAAGTGAAAAAGGGGGGGTCGCAAGCGCTACACCTGGTCACAAATCACACTTATACAGGTATATAGGAAAATGCTATATGCTGTATACAGTGTGTGTTGTGACAGGGGGTGTAGGGGTTAACTGGGGGGTGATCGGGGGTTAAATGTGCCTATATAAGTCTAAATGTATGTGCTTGGTGCAGTACTTACAGTTAGATGTGCTCTCCTCTTACGCTGGATCCAAAAAGGATCATGGGAGGGGAGAGCACGTCTTTTCTGAGCCTGTGTTTACATTACACAGGCTCAGCACAGAATCTGATTGGGCAGAACCGATCTACAGGTCCAGGCCTAAAATGATTGGCCTGGACCTGATGACTGATAGGTTCTGAACCCAATCAAGCCATCGGCGGGAGCGCGTGTGCACGCGCCAGAGCGGCGAGGAGTAGTGACGTACCAGTACATCACTTTGCCTGGCCGGGGCTGACCGCCGCAGTATATGTACTTGCTGCGGTCGGCAAGAGATTAAAGATATCAAAAGGCTGTATACATTTTAAAATTACACTTACCATTCAAAACACCCTTGTTCAGCTGCATGAACCCTGTTCGGAGTCTATACCATACTAACATATGGTACCTGCAAGGGAGTTTATTCTAAAGTAGCACCAGTTATAAACATTAGATGGGGACAACAAGATAATCAATATATAAAAATAGATAGAAAATACATTGTGCTAGAAAAGGTATCAACTTGCCACACCCAGCACCAATAGAAAATTGTCATTTTTAATACCCTTTTTCCATTGCATATACCCCATAAGAAGCTCATTTAAACATGTAGTACCTGCAATGGCATTTATTTTAAAGTAATACCAGTTACCACCACTAGATGGGGACAAAATGTTTTTCACATTTACAGCCTTCTGTGTATTTAATTAATTAATTGTAAATATATTAAAAATTGTTTTAGGCATATATCGTCAGTAAGTAGATTGAGTTACAAAAGGATAACAAAAATAATTTTATGAAATTGACATATGTTGTTCATTGATTGTAAGTGATGGCACTATTTGCTAATTTAGGGTAATATTCAAAGCCATCTACCTGCGTGACTTATAGCATTTAGTGCTGTACATGAGGGTTACATTTATTCAAATAACAATGTCATGTATATCCACATATTTTTAAGCAAATGATTGGCGTAATATTGCAAAGGAATGCAGTATATATCAATCACCAGCAGTACACTAGTACCGGTTTTATATTCATATCCAGGTTTTATATCGCTGTATTTTATTTTTTGATCTTACTTTTTGATCTTCTTTTATACATTTAGTGTGTCACATACATGGGCATTATATTTTGCGGCTTACAAAGGCTCGGACCCTCCCCGCAGCGACCATACACAATAAGATGCTGCAGCACTACTCACATACAAATAGTTAAATCATTAGTAGGGGCCAAAGGAATCACTCAACCAATAGCAGACGAGGAAGCCTTATATCTAGCCGTCAGTCCCGGGTTGATGTAGACTTCCTGATTACGCTGTAAAAGCGAAATTCATTGTGGTCTACGATACTCCCAGAAACATTGAGAGAGAGCCAGAGACATCACTTCTGCTTTGTCTGGAACACGCGCCGACCACTGCCACGCTACAAGGGCTGCATAGGATATCCCAGTATATTGCAGAGGGACAAAATCTGATTGTCACATACCCCTAAACTAGCAGCTAGTGCGTTCACCTAGTGCCAGGAGGGCACTAAAGATTGTAAGCATCCAATTTTACTTTGTTATTTTAAATTTTAAATAAAGCAGTATTACACTATATTTGGCTTTCCACTGTCTTCCATATACACCGGCCTGGGACCCACACCCAAGGGCTCTGCTTTAAGGAGAAGGAGCAAGAAGGAGAGTTCCCTGTACAAACCATCCAGTCCCATTAAGGATATTAGCCCCATAAGTTTTTATGTGGAGTAGCTTGGTGTAGGATTGATCCATCCTGATAAAGGGATCGAAAGCGTTCTAGGTCTGCGTGACCTGAGGCCATCTGGTAAGTAGTATTGATTACCATTATCACAAAAGCACAAGTAGGAGCACCTTAATTGAAGAAAATAATTTTGAGATATATATAATTTTTTTTTTGCATGGACTACAGTCACTGTTTTCACAATACCTTGTGAATCACTAAAGATTTGTATATTTATTTGCTGCACAGAGTATAATTACCTGCACAATATTGTGTATGATTTATCACAACAGTCACATCTTGTGTATTATTTATCACAATAGTCACATATTGCATTAATATTGTGATTGATTTTTCAGCGTTATTTATTATTTATTGGTTCACGTTAATTGGGTCACTGTATATATTTGTTTCACACAAATGATACAGATACCTACCGTTGATTGCATATTTTCTTTATTCATGTAAAACATTTATCCCAAAAGGAAAAAAAACTGTTGCTGTAACTGATTATAAAGTGTGAGTTTATGGAGCCTGGAGTTTGGCTTCAATTAGTTGTATTTAAATCTGCTAATACATTTAACACTCCCTTCCTCCCTGACTGACAAAGCTACTGACTGATGAACCTCCTATTCTCAGTCATCCAAAGTTGCATCTTACTAATACAGTAGGTATATTACTGTCCATATTAGCAGGTGAAAACAGAGGGAAAAAATCCAAAGAAAATAGAACTGGTGCAGCCACCACATCTAAAGATTGGTAAGCTGCAATAGATTACCGTACTTTTTTTTTTTTTTTAGAAAAGATGAAATAGTGAACTAACACCATATACTCTCCACATCCCCCTGGTCTCCTCTGTCCTTTTGGCAATGAGCTGACAGAGCCCATGCAGCCAGTGCAACTGTTTGGGGATTTGAAATCTCTGCTCTTCTTTCTGCAGTGCTTCTGGGATGGACTCTCACCATCAGAAATACTCTGATCCATCCTGGAAGCACTGCAGAACGAAGACAGAAGAGGGGGGATTGCCCAGTGAGAGCTTGCCCATGGAGGGAAGTACAGTGTGATACATTTTGTAAAGTGCCGGAGCAGTGGCCCTTTATTTAACAAATGCTGTTATGAATGCCACTGGATAGATAGCCATTGGACTACTGATCCACTGGGGGATCTCTGTGGGGTTGATTTACTAAAACTGGGGAGTGCAAAATCTGGTGCAACTGTGCATGGTAACCAATCAGCTTCTATCTTCAGCTTGTAAAGTTAAGCTTTCACAAAAATAAATAAATAAATAAATAAAGAATCTGGAATCTGATTGGCTCTATGCAGAGCTGCACCAAATTTTGCACTCTCCGGGTTTAGTAAATCAAACCTGTGTACCCAGCCATCATTAGATAGCTGGATACACAGAGACTCTGTGAACAGCCAATCCAAGTGGCTGGGTACCTTAGTATTTCTGTGATTGGTCATTATAGTGATCACATTATATTGTTTACTGTGCTGATCCCTCTCATTCCCCTTATAACCAGGGAAGGAGAGATATCTTGTAGTTATCAATTGGCACAGAATGAATGGATCGGTGGCTGCGGCTGCTGATTTATTCATATATCTGCAGTGACACAAAAATATTTTATGTTAACTCTTTCCTACCCCCCTCTCCTGCACATACTATCTGCAATAGATTCTTTATTGACCTATAAACCTAACCCCTCACCGACCTTATACTGGACATCTTAACATTAACTCGTTCATCTACATCCTGCCACTGTATGTGGCCAGTACATTAAGCCCTTCACTGCCTCTTTCCACTGTGTATGATCTGTTCAATAATGTATCTATTGCCACATTCTCAAGCTCCGTGTTTGACTCCCTCAGTACCAGCATGTTTCCAAAAAATTGTCATTTTATGGGTTTTTGTCCTATTCTGGCATTATCATTTTAACAGAAAGTAAGGGAAAAACCTTTTTTTCAAAGGTATTTTTTTTTTACAAATCAGTTATTAAATACCACTAAAAGAAAGCACTATATGTCTAAAAAAAGAAAAAAAAAGGATATAAAGTGTTTGTGTACTATGTTGCATAAATAAGTAATTGCCAGACAAACTATCACGGCACTGAAATTTGAAAAATGGCCTGGTAATGAAGGGGTATAACAGGCTGGTACACGAGTGGTGAAACAATGCTGAAAAATGTTTGGAAAGTTACATTGTATTAAATTACTATAGGGGGTCATGCATACATAACAGGCTGGATGGAAAAGGGCTGATATTGGCCCATGTGTCTATTCTCCAATCAGGTAGCCCATTGCAGTGTCACAGGCATTGCGGGCATTACTTATACCAAGGATGACATTAGAACGATTTTCCTTCACTTTCTGCTATGGTGACAATGGTTTTTTATAAGACAATAATTAAGGGTAAATATTCAAAAAACACAGAGATAACTATTTCTGTAGTAGAGTTGGGGAAGGTTTGAACCCCTGTAAGATTTTTATTTCTGCCTTTGTCCTTGTTACAGATTTGAAGGTAACTCTCTCTAATAGAGTCTAAGACAGTATTATATAACTTCCCTATATATCCAGAACGAATAAAAAATAATTATCATTTGACTCAATGGAGCAATTTAAGTCTAGTGTCAGAGGGGTATTCCACAATGTAAATCTATCTTTTTATTGTTTCATTGTATGGTATTCTAGTGCAACAGACAGAAAATGAACCTGAGCAAAATACCAAACTTAATTGTTGATAATCTTAACATTTATAAGCATGTGATACAAATATATTTAAATAAATGCTGTATAACAGTATACTATATTGCTTGAGGTGCATGTAAATACACCTACAAATAAATAATTATGGATTTATTTTCTTCAAGACTTAGATAATAGTAAACTATACACTGACTGAGAGTTATCACTAGCAGGATAATTGTGTACTAATGTACAGATCTACTGTAATTTCTCAGGTTTTATTCTGTAAATGAACTAACATTCATTAACATGCAATTACAGTTCAATTATGCATGATAGTGTTAGGAGCATCAATTAAGGTAGATAAAATAATAGTTTAATTGAATGCCTGAGGAGTCTAATGGGTTCACTTTTTCTTGAAATGGATTCTTCTTCATGTTCCATTGGTTTATCTTAAGATCAATACATTCAACCATGAATATATCACAAATCTAGTTTGCTGTTCCTATTGAAAATTCTAAAATTTCTCTACCTCAATCCAAGCACCAAAAACAACAACAACAAAATAGTAATTAATTAAAAATAAAACAAGGTACTGTATTATACCATGAAATTTTTAATTACTATTTCTTTACTTTAAGCTGAACTCCAGGCAGGTAATAAATTCAGCAGTTATTTAAAGTATGTATTCATTAAACATAATTAGATGTGTTTTTTAAGGACCACTGTAGTGAAAAATGTTATGTTCTGGTAACTATATACAGTTAATACCTGTAATGATAGCATTCGGTATATCAATTCCATTTTCTTTTATTTTACATGCCTTTATTATTCTTTCTTCACATTTACATGCAGACAAGTTGTCCAAAAAGTGTCAGTTACTCAAAACTGAAGGGTTTTACATTTATTTATTGACTCTTTTTTCATTTAACCACTTCCCACCCAAGGACGTGCCCATACGTCCTTTGGTTTCAGTGGTTATACCGGGATGATGCTTACACCTACAGGCATCATTCTGGTACCGTTAGTTTCAGCCAGCGATTCCTTACAAAGCAGAAGTGATCTGAGTGGCTAATTAGCCACTTGATCACTTCTGCAGGTGGCGGAATAAACCCCATTCCCACCCCCGACACCTCTCCCGGGCTCTCCGGTACCATCGTGGAGACCGGGAAAGATGCGGCCAGCGGCAATGGCTACCTGGTACAGAAAGAGAGGAACTGATGTTGTTCCCCTCTCTCTGTAACCCTGGAAACCTAGAGCGACGAGTATTAAAAATGAATTAAATAGCATTTTTGGTTTGTAGGGCTCGGGTGCAGTGTAATTCTGCTTTAAATTTATGTGGGGTAACCTGTTGTTGTAAAATGTGTCCCTCTTTGACCAGAATTAACCTGCGGACGCAAATCCTCAAACGAAGGGGAGAGAGGAGAAAGCCATTTTAATGTAATATATTTACGTGCCAATAATAATAATTTAGTAATGGAAGTCCTAAATTGCAAAGTAAAGGCTTCCTCATCTAAAAAACCTAATACACATGTTAGGTAATTATGCAAATTTTTCTGGAATGCCCAGTTAATGGTATCTATACCAAAATGCCATTAGAGCACTAGCCTGGGGCCCCTCCATATTTTGGTATTTGCAAGGTAGGTTATCAAATTCTGGGAGCACGAGCTTTCCAAATAAGGATTCTAAAGAGAGATTCTATCTGTTTGAACCACTTGTAAACTATCAACACCAGTGAATTATAATAGCTGTGGCTCCCAAATAGTTTTCAGGAGGTTTGCCTGCCCTACCACATTCAAAGGTAATTTACACCAAGATTTACTTTTAAGCTTAAAACATGTCTAATATTGGCTACTGGTTATACTTTAAATGATCCTATACTTTTGCATGCACTCAAATCCCTACGTATTTAAAAGAGGTCACTACTTTTATCTTTCATGCACATTGTGGCAGTGACAGGTGTTAGGGGTCAGGGGCAGAAGTACAGATTTGTCCCAATTAATAACAAATCTGGAAAATGAGCCAAATGTTGTTATCGTGGACATAAGGGAGGATGCAGAACTGTTAGTGTCCCCTAGAATAGCAGTATGTCATCAGCATATAGGGATATTTTGTCTTCTGTCTTTCCTCTCGGGAATCCAGAGACAGAAATGAACTGCTAAGCCAAGCCACTGCAAGGGGCTCAACCACTTATGCAAAGAGAAGAGGGGCAAGTGGACATCCTGGTGAGTTGAATGAAACACAGATATTTTCAGCTGTTGGCAATAAAACAATATCAAAGTCCATATTCAGATCCTATGTAACCAATGTATCCAGTTCCTAGATCTATTGGTTCCTAACTTGGAAAACTCAATTTTATATATAAAATATAAATTAAATATGATTGCTAAAATGTAGTAACTTTTCAAAATAGTTTTCAGCTTTTCTTTCTAGTATTACACAGTTATGAAAAACACTAGAATGATATATTTTTCCTTTTGACATTTAGAACTATTGAGTGGTGTTCCTATTTTATGGTCTGTTGAAATATTAAGTTATACAGTACCTATTTTGTAAACACAAATCTGTACATGATATTTACTGACTAAATAATGCTTGAACACTGTTCTCAACTCTAGCAATCATGAATCCAAAATGTTCATATATTTAGACCTAAGATGTGTAAACATCTTATGATCTGCTCTGAATACAACATACCTGATTAAAGGTTATATTCTGGTTTGCAGTGCAAAAATGTGAGAGGTTGCTGAATAAAGATTTAGGTTGCGTGCATGCAACTTTGAGGTTGGCAGGAATACCAAAATAAAACATATTTTTGGGGATTATTAATTAGAAGCACGTCATCAGTCCAGCACCTACAGAACAGGCAGTCTGAACACCATTTCTTTGTGGGTAATAGAAACAAAGCAAAATATAAATAACAATGGACCATGAACCATGTATCAGCATCAGTAATGATGAACTTGGACCTGTGAACAAGCAAGATATATGTGAAGCAATGCATACCATTACGATTTTTAAATTATATTCTAAGGTATGTTGTAGAATGGTAGCAAAACATCATCCATCATCCAATATGCTCTGAAAGACATGTACTACCTGTTGCTGTGACTGCTGTTGTAGACATGTGTGCACTTGGCTACACAATGAGAAGTACAAGGAGCATACTCCCCCCTTAACCACTTTTCATCTGGAGCAATTTTTCACATCCAAATAAAAAATCTACATTTTTGGATTCAATCTACTAGCCTCCTTAGACCCATCAAACTGACATTTGGGGGCTCCCAATGTCACACTGTATTATAAAGCCACAATCCTAAACCAATTAGCATTATGGTGGAAAACTACCTCTACGTTATCCTGAATCCAGATTCAAAGAGTGGCTCTAGAAAAAGATCCTAAAATATGTCTTGGAGTGGCACTTCTTCAACCTCAAACTCTGAGGTCCGTACTCCCTTAATGGAACACCGATTCTCCATTACAACGTTGCAGAAAATCTGCTTCAATACTCCGGAATCTGCTATACCTAACATATTCATCCGCACCTGGGAAGCCATTGGAATTCACACATTTGGGCATCTTCACTGCCAAGATCATCTTCACTTATTTGAAGAACTTTGCTCATCCTTCCCCATCTCACGCTTCTCATTTTTCCAATATCTGCAAATATGCTATGTTGTGAAACACATTAAAATTGACAAATTGGACCTTACGAACTCCATCCTCTACATCTTCGCATCTCCTCCACACCTACATAAAGGACTATGCCCCTTATACTTCTTACTGTCTACTTTGTCTAACCTATAGAAAGCCAGACCAATATTATCCTGGGAACAATCCCTCTTCTTTTCTTCCACATTAAAGCAATGGCAACAAGCCCAAGCTCTACCACTAAAATACTCCCGATGTTTCACCCACTGGAAATCTCTCCAAAAGCTCATATACCATTGGTACTACATAATTCATATGCTCATCCATATACAAAAGTGTTAGATATTTCACTTTTGGCTAGTAATGAGCCAAACACCCCCCTGTTCGTTTCGCACCAGAACACCGGGAAAGGGGGAAAAGTTTTTTGAACAATCAAACTCCATTGAAGTCTAAGGGACTCGAACGTCAAAAATCCTCATTTTAAAGGCTTAAATGCAAGTTATTGTCCAAAAAAAGTGTATGGGGGTCTGGGTACTGAACTAGAGGACATGTACCAATGCCAAAGTTTTTAAAGGAGCAGTGATTTTAATAATGCTGAAACAATAAAAATGAAATTTAAATATTGTGCCTGGGGGACCCCTTAACGTGCCTGCAAAATGGCACATTTGTGCAATATATAGATCTTGCTACAGCAATACTGATATTTCTAAAGGAAAACATGTTATTTAAACTTGCTCGCAGCTGTAATGTATTGTCAGCTCCCCGCAATACAGATAAAAAAAGAAAAAAATGGCATAGGATCCCCCCAGTCCCTTCAGGTCTGGTATGGATTTGGATCTAGTACGCCAAAATTATAAAAAAAAAAAAAAACATGCAGGGCGCATCAACGAGCCTTGCTGTTAAAAATTCCATACAAATTTGAAATCGCATGTACTTGTCATACAGGTGCAGAAAAATTGAGCCTTGGTTGTTGGTGGCGCCTGAACAATGCAACCCCTCACAGTTACTCTTGCTGGGCACAGGAACTGGCCCTGCTTTTAAAAATTAGATACGAAATTGAAATTGCATGCACTTGTCATACAAGTGCAGAAAAAATAGCCCTTGGGTGTTGGTGGTGCCCTAAACCAAAAACAATGTCGGAAGCTAGGATTATGAAGATTGAGGAAAAGGATAGGCAGAATATACAGTCTTCAAGGGATGGCAGACCGCTAGCAAATTCAATCAGTTACATCAGCATCAGGGGCTTAATAGCTGCTGTTGATCCAGGACTGATTCATTTTAATAAAAGTCAGCTGGTCAATGGAGTCTGTGGACAGACACACTCTTCTGTCCATCACAAAACCTCCAGCACCACTGAATGTCTGTTCAGAAAGCACGCTGGAAGCAGGACAGGCCAGTAGCTCCATTGCATATTGAGCAAGTTCTGGCCAGTGGTCCATCCTCGTGACCCAGTAACCCAGTGGATGCTCACTTGGAAAGGTCTCCAAGTCTGCTCTTGCCCCTAGATAATCCTGAACCATATGATGGAAACGCTGCCGGTGGTTGCTTAAAATCTAACAGCCCTGGGCCCCTAGGACTAAAGAATTGGTTAAAGGCATCGGTCAGCTGGCCGCCTTCTCCACCTCTCCTCCTTTGGCTGAAGGATGCCTCAGAAACATGCCCAGAGAATGTTAACCACCCGGTGTTTAGAAATTTGTTACACAAATTTTTCTTCAAGGCGTCCCCAAGAGGTTTCATCCTCTGCTCCCTCTGTGAAGGCAGGATGAGCTTTGCAACTTTACCCTTGTAACGTGGAAAAATAAGGGTTGCCAACCAGTAATAATCCCTCTCCTTGATACCACGAATCCTCTGCTTCTTTTGCAGGCTTTGCAGAACCAGGGAGCCCATGCAGCGTAAGTTTGAGGAGGCATGACATTTTGAGTCCTCTAGGTCACTAAGGATGACATTGTCAGCAGGAGCAACCTCTTCCCAGCCATGTACAACAACTGGGGTTTCTGGGGATTGACAACCATCCCTTGAAAACTGCTGTATGTTATCCTTTACATCCATGCTGTCACAATGCTCCTCCTCCTCCTCTTCTTCCTCTTCCTCCTCTTACTCCTGTGTGTTTTGTCGCACCGCAGGAATGACCTCTGCATAAAGGGGGCCTTGTGGGGAAAGGAAGTCCTCCTCTATCTCCCTCTGTTCTGCCTCAAGTGCACTGTCCATGATTCTACGAAGCATGTGCTCCAGCAGGAAGACTAGAGGGATAGTGTCACTGATGCATGCATCATCCTGGCTCAGCATCCTTGTGGCCTCCTCAAATGGTGACAGGACAGTGCATGAATCCTTTATCAGCAGCCACTGGCATGGCGAAAAGAAGCCAAGCACCCATCAGCCTGTCATTGTGCCATACTCACACAGGTACTGATTGATGGCCCTCTGCTGCATGTGCAGTCGCTGCAGCATTGCCAATGTTGAGTTCCACCTGGTGGGCATGTCACAAATGTGGTGGTTGGTGGGCAGGTTGAATTCCCGTTGAATGTCAGATAGCCGAGCACTGGCATTGTATGACCGCTGGAAATGGCCACAGACCTTTCTGGCCTGTTCCACTGGCTCCTTGTCTACAGCTACTCATTCTGTAGCCTCACCGTCATGCATGGAGGAGTCACCTGAATTAAATGATCATAGTGTCAGTTACATGATGCTGGAGGATATGCACCGATTTAAAAAACACCCATATCTGGAGCAGAAGGAAGAGCATCTGAGATGCAAAAGGGGGTACAGCAATTATGCCCTGAATATTATTGGTGCTGGTTCACCACAAAAAAAAAAAAAAAAAAACACGTTTCATGCAGAAGGAAGACTCCCTGAGATGCACAAGGTGGTGCAGCAAATATGGCACTAATATTATTGGTGCTGGTTCACCACCAAAAAAAAACACCCACGTCTGTAGCAGAAGGAAGAGTGCCCTAGATGCACAAGGGTGTACAGCAATTATGGCCCTAATATTGTTGGTGCTGGTTCACCACCAAAAAAAAACCCACATCTGGAGCAGAAGGAAGAGTGCCTGAGATGCACAAGGGTGTACAGCAATTATGGCCCTAATATTGTTGGTGCTGGTTCACCACCAAAAAAAACCCCACATCTGGAGCAGAAGGAAGAGCATCTGAGATGCACAAGGGGGTACAGCAATTATGCCCATACTAATATTGGGGCTGGTTCACCACCAAAAAAAAACATCCACGTCTGGAGCAGAAGGAAGAGCTCCTGAGATGCACAAGGGGGTACAGCATTTATGCCCCTAATATTATTGGCGCTGGTTCACCACCAAAAAAACACCCATGTCTGGAGCAGAAGGAAGAGTGCCTGAGATGCACAAGGGGGTATAGCAGTTATACCCTTAATATTATTGGTGCTGGTTCACCACCAAAAAAAAAAAAAACACCCACTTCTGGAGATGAAGCAGCAATTATGCCCTTAATATTATTAGTGCTGCTGCGCAAGAAAAAAAATGTCACTGCTGACGCAGAAGGACGCACTGATAGCTGTGACAAACAGGAGGGAGTACTAATATTGCTGCAACAGAATTCACCAGCCCTTTGGCAGTATCTGGAGGGAGGAGAAGGCTGCACATTGTCCACCTTAGTGAAGAAGCATACCTCAGCTGGAGATGCCTCTAGGACTGCCTGGTGAGCCTTTACCAACTACTATTAACTGTATTGACAATATGTATGGCAACCAATATCTATAGGGTCCATGGCTTCCACCCCCCCCCCTTTTCCCTGCAGATCATTGCTGTGGTACTGAGTGCGGTGTACATGTTGCTGAGACAGGGGCCACTATTAGTAATATTATTACTTCTATTGCTGTTAGTACTTCTTGGCAGTAGCATGTGTATTCTGCTGACCAGGATCAATGTGCTTTCATTTTGGCTTGTCATGTCTTGTGGTGCAGTGCCTCCCCTTCTGATTTTGTTCTTGGTTTTCATGCCATTGGTATTATTATTATCATTATTTTTTTATATTCCATCATGTCTTTATCAAGTCATGGATTAGTATTCATCATTACTCCCTCTTGGGGGTGATATCCTATCACAATGGATGGATGTCTGTGGGCGGGGACCTCATGCACACGCCCTGGTGAGGCAGGGTCCTTATCTAATTGCATCTGGTTCTTAGAGTCATTGTCTAGTATATAAAGCATAGGCTCTGAAGAAGAGGCTAAGCCTCAAAACGCGTAAGCCTTTACAGCTTCGGGGGACGGTATACTCCAGATCTCGATGCTGAGGACTATGTACCTTGTTTGATATGCTTTTATTCATTTGTGAGTATTTTTATACCTGTTATTTTTAATAAACCTTTTAAAGGATAATGCACTAGGCCAGTGCGCCCTTGTGTTTGTTTGTCGTTTTCATTGCTGCAACAGAACCTGATGCTGCTGCAAAAAAAAGGAAATGAATAGAAAAAAAATGTCTATATATCAATGAAAAAAAAAAAGGGGGATCAGCGTGGTGATATAGACGTGTTGTATACAATACACTGCAGTGGCCCCCTTGAACTTTTCGACCTTTTGCCACATTTCAGGCTTCAAACAAAAAGATATAAAACTGTAATTTTTTGTGAAGAATTAACAACAAGTGGGACACAATCATGAAGTGGAATGAAATTTATTGGATATTTCAAACTTTTTTAACAAATAAAAAACTGAAAAATTGGGCGTGCAAAATTATTCAGCCCCTTTACTTTCAGTGCAGCAAACTCTCTCCAGAAGTTCAGTGAGGATCTCTGAATGATCCAATGTTGACCTAAATGACTAATGATGATCAATAGAATCCACCTGTGTGTAATCAAGTCTCCGTATAAATGCACCTGCACTGTGATAGTCTCAGAGGTCCATTTAAAGCGCAGAGAGCATCATGAAGAACAAGGAACACACCAGGCAGGTCCGAGATATTGTTGTGGAGAAGTTTAAAGCCGGATTTGGATACAAAAAGATTTCCCAAGCTTTAAACATCCCAAGGAGCACTGTGTAAGCGATAATATTGAAATGGAAGGAGTATCAGACCACTGCAAATCTACGAAGACCTGGACGTCCCTCTAAACTTTCAGCTCATACAAGGAGAAGACCATCAGAGATGCAGCCAAGAGGCCCATGATCACTCTGGATGAACTGCAGAGATCTACAGCTGAGGTGGGTGACTCTGTTCATAGGACAACAATCAGTTGTATACTGCACAAAACTGGCCTTTATGGAAGAGTGGCAAGAAGAAAGCCATTTCTTAAAGATATCCATAAAAAGTGTAGTTTAAAGTTTGCCACAAGTCACCTGGGAGACACACCAAACATGTGGAAGAAGGTGCTCTGGTCAGATGAAACCAAAATCAAACTTTTTGGCAACAATGCAAAACGTTATGTTTGGCGTAAAAGCAACACAGCTCATCACCCTGAACACACTATCCCCACTGTCAAACATGGTGGTGGCAGCATCATGGTTTGGGCCTGCTGTTCTTCAGCAGGGACAGGGAAGATGGTTAAAATTGATGGGAAGATAAATGGAGCCAAATACAGGACCATTCTGGAAGAAAACCTGATGGAGTCTGTAAAAGACCTCAGACTGGGACGGAGATTTGTCTTCCAGCAAGACAATGATCCAAAACATAAAGCAAAAACTACAATGGAATGGTTCACAAATAAACATATCCAGGTGTTAGAATGGCCAAGTCAAAGTCCAGACCTGAATCCAATCGAGAATCTGTGGAAAGAACTGAAAACTGCTGTTCACAAATGCTCTCCATCCAACCTCACTGAGCTCGAGCTGTTAGAGATATACCCCAAGCAACTTACAGCTGTAATCGCAGCAAAAGGTGGCGCTACAAATATTAACTTAAGGGGGCTGAATAATTTTGCACGCCCAATTTTTTCGTTTTTTATTTGTTAACAAAGTTTGAAATATCCAATAAATTTTGTTCCACTTCATGATTGTGTCCCACTTGTTGTTGATTCTTCACAAAAAAATTACAGTTTAATATCTTTATGTTTGAAGCCTGAAATGTGTCAAAAGGTTGAAAAGTTCAAGGGGGCCGAATACTTTCGCAAGGCACTGTATATATCCTGCAAGAACTGATAAATATATATACTCCACTATCTCCTGAAATAGCTGATAAATATATATATATATCTACTACACTGGCTGATCTATTAATATATAAACCGCACACTCCACTTACTACCCTGCCTAATCTCCACTCCTAACACACTACACATTCCTGCCGTTTAAGCAGCCTTTATATAGTGTGGGGAGTGGACTTAGCCCCTGAGCCATGATTTGCTAAAGGCACCCTGCTTTTGGCCAATCCCAGACATTGTGCTGTGATTGGCCAAAGCATATAGGTCAAGGTGCATGCTTTGGCCAATCACAAGCATTGCATTATGGTGGGCGAATTTCCCGCGAACGGTTCAGTTTGTTTGTTGATTTATGAACAAACAAACACTCAATGTTCGAGTCGTACTTAGCTTCGACTCAAACTCGAAGCTCATCCCTACTTCTGGCTGCTAAACAGAGTGGACAGGAGAAACAAAAGGTGTCGGTATGCTGTTGGTGAGTTTAGAAACCCTTTTATACAGCATGATCAAAGAAATAGTCAACTTAAAGGTTTATTTCAGCCAATTATTTTTGATTAGTTTTGTATGAAGTGGAATAGTTAATTTTTTTTGTTCTGTATGTGAGCTCATTTAATTTGAATTATCATAATTGATGCAGGTTGATTGAATGTGACACTAAAGCTTTCTAAATGACAAGCAATGGAAAATAAATACTTTGCTGATGCCAACATGGAAGCATACATATGATTTAGCTCCTCCCCTAGCTCCACCCACAGGGCCAGTTTAAATCTGTAAAAGGAAGTAAAGAGAGATCGCCCTATTGTCCTTTTTGTTCACGAGATCTAGACCCGCAAGACCGTGGCATTGCTATAAGTCCCTACCTGCCGACTGAGTCAGGGTCCATCTGGGATCAGTCTCTCCCAGACGCAGTCTATGATTTTGGGTTGCTAAATGCATCAATAAGGTGGGAAGCCCCTCCTAATGGTCTTTTGGGCCTGAGCAGTTCTCTAACTAGAGATGTCAGAGCCCCGTTTGGTACACATGAGCTGTTGTTTGAATACTGTAATCTGTGCTGCATTTGCTTCGCTACTTTGGATCAGCTTTTATGTTAGTGCTATCCTTTCAACTCTCCCTTTCCATTATTCCTGGGGCATTTATCATGTATTTATTTTCTTGCTAAGGCTGTAGGCTTTTTTCCCTTTGTTTAATAATTTTTTGTGTTTTCTCCTCCCCAGTGGCTTCCCTGGAACCCAATCCTCCTCAAAGAGTCTAAGCAGGGTTTGAGTGTCTTTCGGGTCCAGTCTTTCTAGGGTGATTAAGGCCCAGAATGGGATAACCTTGATGACTGCCTTCAAATTCAAAACATACTCCCCACTTTTAAGACATGGCCTTCCAGTCTCCCCATTAAACATAAGGGTGAAGAGGTTGATTCAGGAGGAGTGGCAGTAGTGGTATACATCTCTCTAAATAAGCTGCAGTAAATTTATACTCTACCCCAGAGGAAAATGCCTTCTCTCTGGTCAGAAGCATGGGACTGCAATGTAGTAAAGCACTTAAAATATGTTGCAGTAGCACACACATTACAGCAATGCACCTTACTGCAAAGTGTGAATGCTACCGTTATGCACCTTGTCAAGGTTGCTATTCTTTCTAGGGAAGATCCGGTTTCCATTTGTGTTGTCCTCGATTGAGGACAATGCAAGATCTCAGAGATTCATGTTGAGAGACAGGGAGCACAGGTAAGCCAGTGATCGCAGGACTTTGTAGCAGGCGCAATAGAGTGGGTACCCAGAATCTTTAGGTCACCATTGCTCACTAGTTGCTAAAAGAGCAGGTTATTAGTGCTCTTGGTGAGTTCAAGTGCTTGGCAGACTTTGTTGATGAAGTAGCATTTGTTGTTATCAATATACCCCTATGGCAGTGACAATGAAGATGGCTCTAATGCCCAGTCCTTGGTCAACAGACTCATCTTCAGGCAGGGTGTTTATAATTGTCTAAATACTGTTTTTTCCCTCTGACCAGAAGTTGGATGTAGCTATAACTAGAGCAATCGGTGGTTAGTCTGTCCTTCCTCCTCATAGGAGGTTGAGGTACTGGTGGGTTCCTTCTGCTAGTTTGGCAATATCCACATTCAAGGGCTCAGGATCCTTTTACCAGAATGCAAAACATGGACCTGCAAGATAAAGGCATAATGTGTTAGTATGCATCGCATATTAGCACATTATGTGTAACCTACTGTGACGGTACTCACCGACCATCACTGAGAATGAACAAACGATGTGACAGATAAATTGATGGTTTGGACTGCTTCAGTTGGTCAGACTTGTGAAAGGTGCATGTCATCAGCTCAAACACCTGTCTTCCACGTATTGTAAATTATGCTGATTTGCTCACCTATTGTTTACGGTGGGTTCTCAGTATTTACACTATAATAATGTATATTATATCTTGTTTTACCTTTGGTGCCGACAGTCTGGGCTTCCAGCTGACTTAAGTACGCTGAGCTAATTAGCATGTGAATGATAACCTTGTCTAGATGGGATTAGCCATGAGTCAGCTGTACCTCGTTATCTCACCATTGTGTGATGTTTTATGTAAATATTCAGGTCATTGTTCATGTAGTGACTGTCATGCTTCTCAAGTGTATAAAAGTCTGCTGCTTGTTTTAATAAAGGAGTCAGTTGTTTCCAGACACATACAAGCTAAGTTTTCAGGCTAGTTTTGTATGACGGCGGCTGGGATTTGATATCTATGTTCATGACTGGGAGGAAGCCGTATACTGACGGAAGACCACAAGTACAGTGTGGGTCTGAGGTTCCGTTACACCTACCTTAAAATAAAGCTCTTCCAGTGCCGATATGTCAGTGCTGAATGGGCTCCCATCTTCCCCGTCTTGCTTCTGGGTTCACGGACTCTGGCTCTGTGACTGGCCCAAGCCACAATGATGTCATTCCCATGCATGTGCGCGGGAGCCACCGATTACGACACAGGGCTCTGAAGGAACAGCACAGGTGGCCGTTCCTTCAGAACGAATGCGCCGATAATGTCATTGGCTGCATATATGGTAAATAGCTCCTAAACAGTGAACATTTAGGAGATATTTATAGTACCTATAGGTAAGCCTTATTATAGGCTTACCTATAGGTAAAAACTATGCATAGGACTTTACTTCCTCTTTAAAGAGCAGATGGAAGGGTGTGTAAAGGCACTTTTCTAAAGGATGCACAGCCATGATCCTTTTTGGTCTCTTCATCCCCCACAAGAGTATTGTTGACGGGAGATCCCCCCCCCTTCCAGCTAATATGGTGGGGGCTAGGGTGGCCAATTGTACACACAAATGTTGAAGACCATTTTTGGGATCTGTGAATGCCTTCTACGGTAGAATCTTTGGGTGTTCAGACATCGCTCTCTGAACATTTCTTCATCCCAACCAAAGTAACACACTCTGATCAGGAGGTGGGTATCCTCTCTCAATACATCAATATTATACAACTGCAAAGGGCAATGATTCCAGGGTCTCCCTCAGCCTAAAAAACTGTCATTCTCCCCTCTGTCTCATACAAAGAAGATCAGAGACCGGAGAGTGATGTTTAATTGAAAGAAATTGAGTCTCAGTGGGAGAGGGACATTTTCAGTTCCTGTGCCTTTCTTTCATGGCCCTCCACCTGTATGGGGGTTCTAATTACTGTATAGCCCCTCTGATGAAATAAGGGGGTCTTCAAATCCATCACTTCTTGGATGACATTCTACTATTGGCTCAGAGTTCACATAAACTATTAGTTCAAAAGGAGGTTTGTCTGGCTAGCCTGAGAAGTTTTGGCTGCATAGGAAGTGTCAAGACAATTGAAGGCCTAGTTCAATGCTCTGGCAGCATAGAGTTTATTGTAGCTGTGTATGATTTCCTTGCTTGGGCACTATATTTAAGGATGACACCTCTGATAAAGGCTTTATGGGAGTTCCAATTATTGAATATGTTCGTATCCTCGGGGCGGTTAAAGCGGAAGAATTATGTTAAAAGTTTTGCAATTTCTTTATGGGTGTCAGGGTTTTGAATTACCGAGTTATTACACCTCCACACTTTGGCTGTTGCAAAGGGCACCCCCTCCTCAAGTTGTATCCAGGATGGAGGAGTCCGTTACCCTTTGCAGCAGCCCTCTGCTCGTTAAGAAGAAGTCCAAATGGGAGTAGGTGTTGTGGCCAGGCGTCGTGCAAGTCCTCACCATCTAGGAGGTCATCCAAAAAGGAGGAGCAACCCTCAGACAGAGAGGATGTGTCGAGGCCTGGGTCTAACACAGTATTAAAATCGCCACACATGAGGAGATTAACAGAACGTAACAGAGAAACTTTTTTTTAGAAGTTTGCGCAGGAACTTTCTCTGGTACGTATTCGGTGCATATACGGAGACCAATGTTAAGGGCAGATTATTAACAGTACAAACAAGAATCAAATACCGGCCATCTGGATTGATGATAGCGTCTTGAAGTGCAAACGCGACAGAGTCACGCATGGCGACAAGAACACCTCTTTTCTTCACCTCTGCCGAGGCAGTGAAGATAGTGGGAAAGTTCGGGTGTGAGCATTTGGGCTGAGCCTGATGGCCACAGTGTGTCTCTTGGACTACAACAATGTTGGTTTTCTTTTGGAGAGCTAGATGCCAGAGGGAGCATCTCTTTACTGGGTGGTTGAGGCCCCGGGCGTTGATTAAAAGGACTTTAGTCGTCATGGGGACAGTTCCAGATGATGTAGTGTGTTAGTAGAGCTTGTTCCAGGAGTCGGATGGGTGTTTGAAGAGAGCATATTGGAAGGGAGTCTATAGTAGTTACAACCTGATGAAGGGAAAGTTGGTCAGGAAGCTGAGCCATGTTTATGGGTCGTAGCAGTGGATGACCGTTGCAGAAAGGGGTATGGGTAGATGCAGGCCTGAGGATATATGAAGAGTTCGGTAGCGGTATAGCAGGTAAGCTTGAACCAGTGGAGATGAAGTTTGACATTGAAGGGGAAAAAACGAGAACTATAAGAAACAGTGCCTAAATCAAGCTAGAGCAAAGCATTTTGCTGCAGTAAGGAGGGCTTGGGTACACTCAGAAGTACCCGCGGACACTCAGGGAACTGATAGTTCATAGTGGTGTGGTGAGGACTCCTTACCCCCTGTCTTTGTCTTGGAGGACCTGCGATGGGAGACTTTCTGCCAGTCGGAATAGAAGTGGGATGGCGGTGTGGGTGAGGGCGTAGGATGGGCCCCTTGGTCGTAGGATGGGCCCCTTGGTCGTCAGGGAGTATGTTCCAGGAACAGAGGAGGCGAATGCCATCTTCTAAGGAGGATATTAGGTGGTTGGACCCATTGTGGGTGATGTCCAACTTTGCTGGGTATTTCCAGTGATAAATTATTTTATGATTCCTCATTGCTTTGGTGAGGGAGGAGAGGTTGTGGTGGCATTGTAGCGTAAATTGGGAGAAATCTGGGAGCACTTGTAGGTTAGATGCTTGTGGAGGCAGGTCTGCTGGGCGACGGAACGCACTCAGGATACTTTCCTTGACCTGGAAGAAATGGATCCTCATAAGAACGTCACAAGGAATTTCAGGAGGTAGAAAGGATGGTTTTGGGACCCTATGTATGGGGTCAGTTGTGAGGTCAGCGGGTGAAAGAGAGGGTAAAACTGCCAAAAACAGATCTCTGACATAGTGTGGCAGCTGTTGCTGTAAAACTGTTTCAGGGATGCCTCTAATTTTTAAATTGTTCCGGCGGGAACTCTTCCAGGTCTGCTATTTTGGCCTGAAGAGTGAACAAGGTTTCCTGGTTGGCAGCATGGGAGTCCACTAGAGTGTAGAAGGAGGTAGAGAAGTCACAGATTTGGGTCTCAACTTGGTGCAACCTATCCCCAATGTTGTGGATTTCATTCCGGCATTGCTGTATACAGGAGAGTATGTCAGCTTGCAATGAGGCCCGCAGGGAGAGTAACATCTCCTTCATAGTGATATCTGATAAAGTCTGCCCAGTAGTAGGGAAGTGCGCAATGGGGTCCTGTATAGGGATGCTAGGGGCACAGGAAGATTGCTGGGCGATGTACATGGAGAGGTCAGGGGCCTCCTGTGTAGCGCGGGCCATCCATGGCCAAGATTTGACAAGGCTGCGGGAGGAGGGTGGATTGAGGATTGGAGCACAGAGAAGAGTGAGATGGGTCGCCAGCCAGACTGTCAGGAGGAGTAGAGAGAGAGATCTATGGCTCTGGTGCAGAAAGGGCACTCACGCTGGTTGCAGGTGCTGTGTGCCGGCCGCCATCTTTGCCTGATGTACGCTGCATGGTCGGGAAGAAGACCGACTGTTTTTGTACTTGCGGTGGGTCAGCTCATCTTCTCTGCATACCCGGAGGAGCGGTGGGGAGAGAGGGTGTCAGGCGACTCGGCAGCGGTGTGCAGGCAGGTGAGGAGAGGCGATATAGGCAGATGTTCCCATGAGTGTAGCGGAGCCCAGCCTCTATGCAGCCATGTTCGTTGGCGGTCGCCACGCTCTCCCCCCAGTTCAATGCTCAAGCAAGTACTTTTTTTCCTTCAGAATGGGCCAAGCAGCAAGGAGAGTCTTTAGAATGCGGTATCTCTATCAGTGATGTCAGCATCCCAATGCAGGGGTCTCCTGGACACAAAGGAGTCTTGCATTCCTATGCTACCCAGTGGACACTGGAATCTCTGGACATTCCAAAGAATTTCCTTTTTTCAACACACAAGGTAGCCCCTGAGCCAATTCAAAGTGCTTCTCCTCAGATAAACGGGAGCTTCTGGTGATAGGTGCATCGGGGGACCCTCACTTGATAATGTCTAATAGAACTATCACCCTGAACCATTGTCACCACTGATGCGGGTGCTACAGGGTGGATTGCCATCTGCAGTCTTCTTAGAATACAAGACAGGTGGAATTTCCTGTCGGACAGAGTAGTCTCCAAAGTACAGGAAATCCGAACAGTAAGGATAGCACTAAAATCAAAGTAATGCTAGGTGAGTGACCAACTCTTACATGTTATGAACTGGAACTAAACACGTGCAATTTGTTTCAGTCCAAATCTAAATTCAGATGAATTTTTGGTTATTCAGGGATTCCGATGTATCTGAACCTCCAAACAACAACAGTAACGATTTTTACAGAAATTAATTTTGTTTTGTTTCGTTTATTCATTTTCTAAAGAATTCCAAATTTTTGAAACAATTCTAATTCGGATCTGTCGAAAAATGATTAACCAATTTGAATTCTGGCTGTTAAGGAACGTGTCAGAAAGTCATCCATCGCATCCTTAACAATCAATGACTCATCAGCTGTCAATGGTTTCCCCCCTGACAGCTGAATATAAACAGAATTGCCAGCAAATACAAATTTAGAAAAAAAACAGTGTGGGGGCCCCTTCCCATCCATATCACGCCAAAATAAAAAAATAAAAAGCCATGGGGCATTTTCCAAAATCCATACTAAAGCCTTATCCAAGCATGCAGCCTGGCAGGCCATGAAAGTGGAGGGATGAGCGAGTGCGAGGGCTATACCAGGCCACATGCCCTCAACATGGGGGGGGTACTTTGAGGCAGGATGGATTTCCCCCCCCCCAAAGCACCTTGTCCCTATGTTGATGGGAACAACGGCATCTAATCCACAACCCTAGGCCTGGTGGTTGTGTGGATGCCGGGGGGGGATTAATCAGAATATGGAAGCCTCCTTTAACAAGGGGGCCGCTAGACCCCGCCCCCCTATGTGAATGAATATGGGGAACATAGTACCCCTACACATTCACCCCCCCCCAAAAAAGTAAAAGGTAATAAAAACACAACACCAGTTTTTGACAAATCCTTTATTAAAAATAAAAATATAAAAACGCAGAACCAATGAAAAAAAAATTTAAAAAAACGTTGCCCGCCGAACATGACTGCTCCTGTCCAGGCACACAGCCGAATGACAGGTAAACATAGGGGTGGGAGTTACCCAGTGACATAACTGGATGACCTGTCCCCATGTTTTCTTATTGGGTGAGTGTCATTACAGGGCGGGATCACCCAGGACATCACCAGGTAACCCGGTCCCTATGTTTATCTGTCATTGAGGAATGACACTCTCCCAATGAGAGGTAGACATAGGGGGGATTTACCTGGCCATGTTGCCAGATAACCCTGCCCCTATGTTTTTTTGGGGAGTCAGCATTTTTGTTTTATTTTTTTAACCACTTAAGGACCATGCCTATTTCTGACACTTGTTGTTTACAAGTTAAACTCAGTATTTTGTGGTAGAAAATTATTTAGAACCCCCATCAGTGCAGCCCCATCAGCGCACATCAGTAAAGGAGAAAAAATACCTGTTTGCAACATTTTATAACAAACTATGAAATGTTCTTTTTTTTTTGTTTCATTAGCAAAAAATAAAAAACCTAGTAGTGATTAAATACCACCAAAAGAAATCTCTATTTGTGTAAAAAAATGTGTAACAATTTAGTCTGGAAACAGTGTTCTGGTTGCAAAGAAGTCTTCTTGCAAGGTGTGTGTAAAGAAACAAATGTGCAGAAGCAAGATTATAAGGCTAAAATGCTAATATTCTATGCCCCCCCCCCCCCATTTAAAATAAAAAAATGTTTAATAATGCATCTCTTAAAAACAACATTACTGAGAAATCTACTGAAACAAATCCTAATAAGAAATGATAACCTTATAGGGCTACTTGCTAATGTCTACACAGAATTGTGAATTAACAAATTAAAGGGAAATTCTAGCAAGACACTCTGTTTTTGAGAATAGTGCAATAATGAATGAATGATATGAGGTTTGAGTAAGTACTTAGCACAAAATGGATCATCTTTTAATGTTCCTGTGATACCTGTGATGTCATTTTAACCACTTCAATACAGGGCACTTATAGCACCTTCCTGCCCAGACCAATATTCAGCTTTCAATACTCTCACACTTTGTATGACAATTACTCAGTCATGCTATACTGTACCCAAACAAAATTTTTATCATTTTTTTCACGCAAAAAAAAAAAAAATATTTAATCACCACTGGGTTTTTTATTTTTTGCGATATAAGTAAAAAAAGAGCTAAAATTTGGAAAAAAAAAACAAAACACCTTTTTTTTTACTTTATATTATAAAATTTTGTCAAAAAGTCCTTTTTCACCGTAAATTTGGCCCGGAATTTATACTGCTACATATCTTTGGTAAAAATATCCCAAATTAGTGTACATTATTTAGTCTGTGTTAAAGGTATAGATTCTACAAGCTATGGTGCCAATCATTGAAAATTCATTACACCTGATGTACTGACTGCCTATCTCATTTCTTGAGGCCCTGATATGTCAGGACAGTACAAATACCCCCCAAATGACCCCTTTTGGAAAGTAGACAATCCAAGGTATTTAGTAAGAGGCATGGTGAGTTTTTTGACATTATACTTTTTTTGCCACAATTCTTGGGAAAATAAAGAAATGTTTTTTTTTTTTTTTTTACACAAAATTGTCATATTAACAAGTTATTTCTCACACACAGCATATGCATACTTGCAATTCCACCCCAAAATACATTCTGCTACTCCTCCTGAGTATATTAATACCACATGTGTGAGACTTTTATAAAGCCTGGCCACATACAGAGGCCCAACATCCAGTAGCACCTCCAGGCATTCTAGGAGGGAAAATTACACATCTAATTTCATGATAACCTATCATACTTTTGAAGGCCCTGGACCATCGGGACAATGAATACACCCACAAAATGAACCCATTTTGGAAAGCAAACACCCCAATGTATATTCTGATAATGAGGCATTATTAGTCTTTTGAACATGTCACAAGTTTCCACAGTTTTTGGTTTTCTGTGTTCAAAGAACAGGGTCTGGAGTCTGGAGGCTTCAATGAAATTTGGGTGGGAGAAGCAACTACCCCCTGTCCCCATTCTTTCCTAACAGAGGCCCTAAATTTGATGGTCCTTTCTTCTGCCTGGACCAATACTTGGCTGTGCTGACCATGTCGCTGCCCGCAATGGCCCAGGACTTTATGAACCACATCTCGGCCTGCTACCTGAAACAATGCTTTGGCTGTGCTGACAGTATCTCTGCCTGCTGCCTGTACTGACTATGGACAGTATTGCTTCCTGCTGTCTGGACGATTGCTTTTGCTGTTGCTGACCTCATCCCTGCCCGCTACCTGAATGGTCTCCTCTGTGGACCACTGCACTACTAAAACCAGAGGTAAGCTTTTGTTTACCCTTTGCACAGAAGAATGTATTTTGGGGTGTAATTGATATGTATATGCCTTTGTGTTAGAAATATGAAGGGCCTTCAAAAATGCAATAGGTTGCCAAGAAATTAAATGTATAATTTATGCTCCTAGAATGTCTGAAGGTAACTAGGTGTTAGAAATATCGTATAAATGGACAACTTGTGTGTAAAAAAAAAATATGTTTTTTTATTTTCTTTTCATGCATTCCAAAAACTTGTGGAAATTTCATTGTCTGTTTACTATGATCTGGGATGGGCTGTGTCCGAGAGACACTAGTCATTCCCTATCGCTGAAGTACACACCCCCCATTATATGACGCCCAGTCAGGATAATTTAACTGCTTTGCGGCTGTCATTTTGCTATATGATGGGCGGGAAATGGTTAAAGCGTAACTCTACTTTTGTTGAGAAAAAAACATTCCACTCTGAGTGATCTATGTACATTACAAGGATTTTAACAATTTTTTTTATTCTGAAGAAATGATTGTTTGTTCCTCTGTGCTGAGTGGGTCAAATGGGAGTGGTTTCATCATTATCTATCAGCTGTGGCAGCTGCAGGGGCTCTAATGAGGAAAGCTGCTGGGCCTGCATCCCTTTTGACATGCTCCTATTGGGAGCATCTCACCAAAAATTACATTTTTATTGCAGGGGATGCCAGAAATCTGACTTGTATCTTAAGCAGACATCTGGGAAAATTGGTGAGCCAATCACACAAGCAGGAAATTATGTTTCTGGGGTGTGGTCAGTACACATTTTGTGTACAGAACAGCTCCAGGTAGCCATATTGCATTGCAATTTCAGAAAATACAACAGCTGTAGATTGAAAAGGAAAGGTCATTTTTAATAACATTCAATTACAATATGATGTGTCACAACTATATACGCTATATATACAGTAAACCCCCCTCCATTGCGGGGGTTACGTTCCGGACCCAGCCGCCAAAAGTGAAAATCCGCGAAATAGAAAAACCCTATTAAAATGCATTGTAGGCATGTTTTTTTTTACTGTCACTGTACGTGTAAAAGCATTTTAAGGTCTTTAAACACACTTTTAAAACAATAGAAACTAATTTAAACACATAAAAGATACTGAGAGACATAGCAAGAGCTATGGAAAACACAAAAATATTTCATTTTTAATGATTTATATAGTAAAATAACATTACAAAAAAAAAAAAGCAATATACAGGGACCGCAAAAACTGAACCGCGATGGAGCGGGGGTTTACTGTATATATATATATATTTTTTTGCTATTTTTTTTTCCTCCCGAAAGTGGAGTTACCCTTTAATTTTTCAATAAAGATACCAAGGAGTGCAGCAATATTCCAGATTTGTGCATGTTACTGGGATATCACTGTTGTGCACTGTTGCTTTACATTCGGACTCGATTGTTTTTTCTGCGTGGGAGCAACACAGCAGGAGTTTCATACGTTTAGATACATAAGGGAACTGATGGTAGGTTTCTGAGAGAGGTGAAACTGATTAAAGCCCTAAAGGAAATAAATCTTCAGGAGCTACAGGTGGTATATTGAGAGGTACTGTTGCACCGGGTGTTTTTTGTCTCCAAGGAATGGGTCCCTCTTTGGAAGATCTTGCCCATAAAACTCAAGTGCAGGGCCTACCTCAGCTAAATCTGTTTGTGTCCCCATCCATTCACAAGTTGCCTCTCTCACAACCCTCATAAATTGGTGGAGGAATTGGACACTATAGTCACCCAGTGGATGCCATTCCTCTACTGCCTGTTGTGAGAGAGTCTTATTGGGATTGTCACTCTCCAAATAAAAACACTGCATTAAAAAACAGATTAGGAGAAAAGGATAAAATGACTTACCTTTCAGGGGTCCACCTCATTAAAAAGAAATCACAAGCATTTTGTTGAGCCATTTATACTTTTTCTCTGCTGTTCAAAATTATGCCAGCAGTACGCAGTGGTGTCTGCATTTTGTTGTAGAAATACTTGTGAGTCTGACCAAGTGACAGCAAACCACAAGAGATTAATTATTACACTTACCAAGGTAAAAAGAATGGTGCACATCAATTCAAGATTCAGACATAGCATTGGAACATTGGTCTTGATGGATGACTACTAACTTATCAAGTATATTGTCACAGGCAATTACATTTTCAAGTTAAATATTTAAATGAATGACACACTGCTTTTACAGCAACTTGAATGAAGCTTTCATTTATACTGTTAAGCTATTACAGGTATGCTATACAACTTGAAAATATTTCTCAGTTGTGATTGAATCATTCCTTTAAAGAACCTTCTGTTGTATGACTAGAAAAAAAAAACATCTTGAATGCTTTCATTGTGTATTGTATAGCACAGCTTTGTGCGCATTACCATTTACAGTATTATATCATACAATTTCATAGCAGGTTTAACTGCTAAGTGTTAAAATACAGTAAAAAATACAAAACCAAAAAAATTCCGAGCTCAACTCGCCAGCCAGCCTTCTACCCACCAAATTAACCTGCCTAACAATTTGTGTTAAAAACAGAGGTTTAGTTAGCACAAATTTGCAAATACATGCGTAAGCTGCAGAGGCCGTTAAAAGGCGCCGCATTATTATCCGCAGTCCTAGGCAGGGGGCAGGTGAGCTTGGAAGGAGCCAATCCCTCCTTAAAGGCACAGGAGTGCACTGAACACCCAGCATATGCTGTAACACAATGGCAGAGAAGGTGTCCAGTGCATCCCCTTACCAGTATTCCAAAAGTACAAATGGCCACTGCCCCCACTTATAACTTGCCTTTGCAGCAAAAAGCACATGGAAGGGCAAAGCATGCAAAACAAAACAAAAGAAAATTCCCAGCTCAACTTGCCAGCCAGGCTGCTACCAACCAAATTAACTTGTCTAACAGTTTGCGTTAAATACAGGAAATCAAGTGTGCCCCTGTGCCTTTAAGGTGGGGTGGGCTCCTTCCAGGCTCACCTTCCCTCTGCCTATCCATTATAATACATGTGCTTCTACTATGGAGGCTCTCAAAAATGTATAGAGGTAGGACTGCGGATAATAATGGGGTGCCTTGTCATGGCCTCTGCAGCTTATGCATCGAAGAAAAATGTTTTCCCCTAGGGTGGGACTTTAAAGGCACATAACAAAAATTGTTTTTTAGACAACAAATATATGTTAAAAAGCTGAAATTTTATTTGAACACAAAATACAAAAATGTACGAAAAATTACTTCACATTAAAAGGTAAGCAAGCATAATAGTGTGCAAGGTATCAGACTCAACCATCCAATCCATGGCAGATACCCGACGCTTTTCGAGGACACAGCCTCTTCACCAGGGGTAGCTCTGGATGGTTTTATGGTTGACTGTACACAATAATAGATGCTTGCTCGGATAAAAACAGTAGAGTAGAGTAGATTGGGGCCTGGCAGGAGCTGTATGGTTATGGAGTGGAACCCATATGGATCAAAATTGCCAATATAAATTGATAGGTAGTGTGTCTTTTCCAATCGGACAAGCTGGAGTCCAAATGGCTATCACAAATCAGCCTGAAGCAACACCATGCAAAAGCTCATTTAAGCATGGACAGCAAAAGAAGTATATGGGTGGCGTGTGTTTCCAAGTCTCCAACACAGCCTGCCATTGGAGACTTGGAAACACATGCCACCCATATACTTCTTTTGCTGACCATGCTTAAATGAGCTTTTGCATGTTGTTGCTTCAGGCTGATTTGTGATAGCCATTTGGACTCCAGCTTGTCCGATTGGAGAGGACGCACTTCCTATCAATTTATATTGGCAATTTTGATCCATATGGGTTCCACTCCATACCCATACAGCTCCGGTCAGGCCCCAATCTACTCTGTTTTTATCCTAGCAAGCATTTATTATTGTGTACAGTCAACCATAAAACCATCCAGAGCTACCCCTGATGAAGAGGCTGTGACCTCGAAACGTGTTGGGTATCTGCCTTGGATTGGATGGTTGAGTCTGATACCTTGCACACTATTATGTTTGCTTACCTTTTTTTTTTTGTAAATTCTTTTATTGAAATATAAAAGGCATATGACAAGTCACACAAAGGAATACAGTGAGTAGTATCAAGATAAAATAAAATATATAGCTCTCAGTCAACATATCTAGTAGAAGACAACCTAAGAACAATGGAATGGAACGTGAAGATGAGTATCATACGATAACTTAATACAACTACGCTAACCCCCGAGAGCACAGCCCAGAGAGAGGTATATTGCAAAGTATAGGACAATGGGTTCTTGCTTACCTTTTAATGGGAAGTCATTTTTCGTACATTTTTGTATATTCTGTTCAAATAAAATTTCATCTTTTTAACATATATTTGTTGTCTAAAAACAATTTTTGTTATGTGCCTTTAAAGTCCCACCCTAGGGGAAACCATTTTTCTTCGATTTATCTAACAGGGATGTGGCACACAATTTAGAGGGCGTTTACAGGAGCATACATTATTCTGCAGTTTATGCATGTATTTGTAAATGAATGCTAACTAAACCCCTGTTTTTAACGCAGATAAAAATTCAGATAATGAATAGTGATTAAAGGTACACAACTTTTAAACCATGATACAACCTGGCCCATTAGAAACAGTAGAATATTGTCGAAGCTTCAAATCTTTTTTTTTTTTCACAGGATGTTTAGCATCATGTTTGCCTGGTGTGCTGGCACTGTATCACTGGAGACAGCTACTTATCTAAAAAAAAAAAAAGGTTAAAACAAATTAGTGGGGTGAGGCTTTAGGGAGAAAGCATTTCTAAAATGGCCAATTTTCAGAAGGGCATATTACTATTGGCTATATGCTTGGTAATCTGACATTCTATGGGATTAATTTATTACAGGCAGACTTTTGAGCCTGGTATAAATTTTAAGGGGGTAACCCATGCAAAAAAAAAAAAAAAAAGAGGTCATATTTAGTGTTGAGCGAACACGGACTGTATTATTCGTGTTCGTACCGAATAATTGGATTTTTTGTACCCGAACACGGACACGGACACTTTACTGTATGTTTGGGTAAAAATCCGTGTTCGGTCGTTTTATTTCCGGGTTTTGCATGCTTTGGCGCTCTTTTCATGGCGGGCTTTCAACAGCCAATCAACAATCGTTTAACTGGTGTGCCTTATGCCATCCCAGCCATGCCTGCAAATGTCTCAGTAGCTGTGATTGGCCGTCTGAAGCATGTGACCAAGTCTTTATAAGTTTCAGGCAGCCGCAGCAATGGAAAAAACCATTTGTGTCCGGATAGAATTGAGGGACAGGTCGGAGTGCTTAGGCAGGGCGAGTTGTAGGCATTTTAGGGATAGAGTCTGCTGAATTATAGGGTCAGTGTCTTCTACAAACTACAATCGATATTGCTGTGTGGGGGGTGGGGTCTGCACTCAATCCTGATCTACGATATCTTCTCAATCCTGTTAGGGAGAGGCTGCTGCTGAATTTTACGGTCAGAGTGTTCTACAAACTACAATCAATATTGCTGTGTGGGGTCTGCACTTAGTCCCGATCTACGATCTCTTCTCAATCCTGTTAGGGAGAGGCTGCTGCTGAATTTTAGGGAAACTGTGTTCTACAAACTACAATCGATATTGCTGTGTGGTGTGGAATAGGAGATAGGCAGGTGTCAGTGATCCACATCCATTTTTCTGTGTGTGAGCTGCAGTGAACACAATCTTTTTGGGCTGCAGTGAACACAATCTTTTTGGGGTGCAGTGAACAACGTCCTTTTTGGGGTGCAGTGAACAAAATCTTTTTGGGGTGCAGTGAACAAAATCCTTTTTGGGGTGCAGTGAACAACATCCTTTTTGGGGTGCAGTGAACACAATCTTTTTGGGGTGCAGTGAACAAAATCCTTTGTGGGGTGCAGTGAACACAATCTTTGTGGGGTGCAGTGAACACAATCTTTTTGGGGTGCAGTGAACAACATCCTTTTTGGGGTGCAGTGAACACAATCTTTGTGGGGTGCAGTGAACACAATCTTTTTGGGGTGCTGTGAACAAAATCCTTTTTGGGGTGCAGTGAACACAATCTTTGTGGGGTGCAGTGAACACAATCTTTTTGGGGTGGAGTGAACAAAATCCTTTTTGGGGTGCAGTGAACAAAATCCTTTTTGGGGTGCAGTGAACACAATCTTTTTGGGGTGCAGTGAACAAAATCCTTTGTGGGGTGCAGTGAACACAATCTTTGTGGGGTGCAGTGAACACAATCTTTTTGGGGTGCAGTGAACAAAATCCTTTTTGGGGTGCAGTGAACAACATCCTTTTTGGGGTGCAGTGAACAAAATCCTTTTTGGGGTGCAGTGAACAAAATCCTTTGTGGGGTGCAGTGAACACAATCTTTGTGGGGTACATTGAACAGAATCTTTGTGGGGTGCAGTGAACACAATCTTTGGGGGGTACAGTGAACACAATCTTTTTGGGGTGCAGTGAACAAAATCCTTTTTGGGGTGCAGTGAACACAATCTTTGTGGGGTGCAGTGAACACAATCTTTTTGGGGTGGAGTGAACAAAATCCTTTTTGGGGGGCAGTGAACAACATCCTTTTTGGGGTGCAGTGAACAAAATCCTTTTTGGGGTGCAGTGAACACAATCTTTTTGGGGTGCAGTGAACAAAATCCTTTGTGGGGTGCAGTGAACAGAATCTTTGTGGGGTGCAGTGAACACAATCTTTGGGGGGTACAGTGAACACAATCTTTTTGGGGTGCAGTGAACAAAATCCTTTGTGGGGTGCAGTGAACACAATCTTTGGGGGGTACAGTGGACACAATCTTTTTGGGGTGCAGTGAACAAAATCCTTTGTGGGGTGCAGTGAACACAATCTTTGTGGGGTGCAGTGAACACAATCTTTTTGGGGTGCAGTGAACAAAATCCTTTTTGGGGTGCAGTGAACAACATCCTTTTTGGAGTGCAGTGAACACAATCTTTTTGGGGTGCAGTGAACAAAATCCTTTGTGGGGTGCAGTGAACACAATCTTTGTGGGGTACAGGGAACAGAATCTTTGTGGGGTGCAGTGAACACAATCTTTGGGGGGTACAGTGAACACAATCTTTTTGGGGTGCAGTGAACAAAATCCTTTTAGGGTGCAGTGAACACAATCTTTGTGGGGTGCAGTGAACAAAATCCTTTTTGAGGTGCAGTGAACACAATCTTTGTGGGGTGCAGTGAACACAATCTTTGTGGGGTACAGTGAACACAATCTCATACTTCTGAAGATTTGAGGGTGCTGCCTGTTCCATACTCCTCCTCCTACTGCTCAACCATCCTTTTAGGGGTACAAACAATAGTAATTGGGGCCTAGTGTGGTGGTGTACGTGTGAGATACATACACTTTCTTTTTGATCATATTTTCTATTCCGCTATTCAATTAAAACCTTTGGGGATCAATTAAATTGCGTGATAGTCTGTGTCGGTACGTGTGAGATCCACCTTTCCAAGTTTTTGGGGTTCATCTCATACTTCTGAAGATTTGAGGGTGCTGCCTGTTCCATACTCCTCCTCCTACTCCTCAACCATCCTTTTAGGGGTACAAACAATAGTAATTGGGGCCTAGTGTGGTGGTGTACGTGTGATATACATACACTTTCTTTTTGATCATATTTTCTATTCCGCTATTCAATTAAATCCTTTGGGGATCAATTAAATTGCGTGATAGTCTGTGTCGGTACGTGTGAGATCCACCTTTCCAAGTTTTTGGGGTTCATCTCATACTTCTGAAGATTTGAGGGTGCTGCCTGTTCCATACTCCTCCTCCTACTGCTCAACCATCCTTTTAGGGGTACAAACAATAGTAATTGGGGCCTAGTGTGGTGGTGTACGTGTGAGATACATACACTTTTTTTGATCATAGTTCCTATTCCGCTATTCAATAAAAACCTTTGAGGATCAATTGAATTGCGGGATAGTCTGTGTTGGTACTTGTGAGATCCACCTTTCCAAGTTTTTGAGGTTCATCTCATACTTCTGAAGATTTGAGGGTGCTGTCTGTTCCATACTCCTCCTACTCCTCATCCATCCTTTTAGGGGTAGAAACAATAGTAATTGGGGCCTAGTGTGGTTTTGTACGTGCGAGATACATACACTTTTTTGGATCATATTTCCTATTCCGCTATTCAATAAAAACCTTTCTAGGGCAAGATCTTAAATTACAGAAATATGAGGAGACCGTCAAATAAGGGCCGTGGCCTGGGTCGTGGTGCTGCTGGTAGAGCTCCTGTTGCAAGGAGAGGACGTGGTCGATCTGTGCCAGCTACACGCACAAGTGAAACACCTTCCTCAAGTGTGAGTAGGCGACAGAACCTGCATCAGTATTTGGTAGGGCATCATACGCCCCTAGAAGTGATGAGGCCAGAACAAGTGGAGGCGATAGTAGATTGGTTTGCTGCTGACAGTGTCTCCAGTTCCTTCACATTGTCTCCCACCCAGTCTATTGCAGAAAGGTCACAGTTGGCACCTGCAGCCGATGTCCAACCATCTTTCACCTCACCCCCTTGCAAATCAGGCAAGCAGTCTGAGCCCCAAGCCATACAGCAGTCTCTTCTTCTTTTTGATGACTCTGTCAGCAGGGTTTCCCAGGGCCATCCACCTAGCCCTGCCCCAGAAGTGGAAGAGATTGAGTGCAGCGATGCCCAACCACTTATTTCTCAAGCTGAGTACATGCAAGGATCATCGCAGCACGTCTCCGATGATGACGAAACGCAGGTGCCAACTGCTGCGGCGTTCAGCATTGTGGAGACCGACAAGGAGGGCAGGGGTGAAGACTGGGTGTAAGATGATGTGGAGGACGATGAGGTCCTCGACCCCACATGGAATGAACGTCATGCAGGTGACCTGAGTAGTTTGGAGGAAGAGGCGGTGGTCGCACAGAGCCACCAGCACAGCAGAAGAGGGAGCAGGGTGCAGAAGCGGAGCGGCCGTGCCCTAGACACTACGCCCGCTACTGCCCAACGCAGCAAGGGAACGAGCGCACCAAAGTCAGCTCAAAGGAGTTCTCTAGCATGGAAGTTCTTTAGAAAATGTGCTGATGACAGGACACGAGTGGTTTGCACCCTGTGCAATCAGAGCTTGAAGCGAGGCATAAACCTTCTCAACCTGAGCACAACCTGCATGATCAGGCATCTAAGTGCAAAGCACGAGCTGCAATGGAGTACACACCTTCAAAACCAAGAAACGTCTCTGGCTCATCCTGCTTCCTCTTCTGCTGCAGTCTCGGCCGCTCCAGCCACATCTGTAGTGATACCGGCACCTGCCACCCCGCAAACAGACGATCTGTCAGCAACACCACCACCTGGGTCACCAACAACCATCTCCACAATGTCCCGTGGAAGCGCTCAGCTTTCCATCTCCCAAACACTTGAGAGGAAGAGGAAGTACCCCCCTACCCACCCGTGATCCCTGGCCCTGAATGCCAGCATTTCAAAATTATTGGCCTTTGAAATGCTGTCATTCCGTCTGGTGGAGACGCACAGTTTTAAAAACCTTATGTCGGTGGCTGTCCCACAGTACGTCGTGCCCAGCCGCCACTACTTTTCCAGGCAAGCCATCCATTCCCTGCACAACCAAGTGGGGGAAGAAATCAGGTGTGCACTGCGCAACGCCATCTGTGCCAAGGTCCACCTAACTACCGATACGTGGACCAGTAAGCACGGTCAGGGGCGTTATATCTCCCTAACGGCACACAGGGTAAATGCAGTGGCGGATGGGCCTGAGGCGGATAGCAATTTGGCGCATGTCCTTCCACCACCGAGGATTGCAGGGCGCTTCAGTTTGCCTCCTGTTCCTAACTCCTCCTACTCCGCTTCCTCATCCTCTACCGCCTCCTCATCCGGACAGCGTAACACCTTCACCACCAACTTCAGCACGGCCAGGGGTAAATGACAGCAGGCAGTTTTACAACTTGCCTGTTTGGGGGACAAACCACACACCGCGCAGGAGTTGTGGAGGAGCATGGAACAGCAGACAAATGAGTGGTTGCTGCCAGCGAGCCTCAAGCCCGGCCTGGTGGTGTGCGATAACGGGAGAAATCTCATAGCAGCTCTGGGCCTAGCCGGTTTGACGCACATCCCTTGCCTGGCGCATGTGCTGAATTTGGTGGTGCAGAGGTTCCTTAAAAACTACCCCGATATGTCAGAGCTGCTGCAGAAAGTGCGGGCCGTTTGTGCGCACTTTCGGCGTTCTCACCCTGCTGCTGCTCGCCTGGCAGTGCTGCAGCGTAACTTCGGCCTTCCCGCTCACCGCCTCATATGTGACGTGCCCACAAGGTGGAACTCCACCTTGCACATGCTGGAAAGACTGTGCGAGCAGCAGCAGGCCATAGTGGAGTTTCAGCTGCAGCACGCACGCGTGAGTCGCTCTGCGGAACAGCACCACTTCACCACCAATAACTGGGCCTCCATGCGAGACCTGTGTGCCTTGTTGCGCTGTTTTGAGTACTCCACCAACATGGCCAGTGGCAATGACGCCGTTCTCAGCTTAACTATCCCACTTCTATGCCTCCTTGAAAAAACAATTCGGGCGATGATGGAAGAGGATGTGGCACAGGATGAGGAGGAGGAGGAGGATGAAGAGGTAACATTTCCAAGGCTTTCAGGGCAGTCATTCGCAAGGGGCTCCGAGGGTGGGTTCCTGCACACACAAACGCCAGGGACACAATTGTCCAGCAGGGGCACAGTTCTGGAGGATGAGGAGGATGAGGAGGAGGAGGAGCTGGAGGAGGAGATGGAACCATGTTCACAGCAGGGTGGCACCCAGGCCAGCTCATGGCCATCACTGGTGCGTGGCTGGGGGGATACAGAGGACACGGACGATACACCTCCCACAGAGGACAGCCTTTCGTTGCCTCTGGGCAGCCTGGCACACATGAGCGATTACATGCTGCAGTGTCTCCACAACGACCGCCGAGTTGCCCACATTCTAACTTGTGCTGATTACTGGGTGGCCACGCTGCTGGATCCCCGTTACAAGGACAACGTACCGTCCTTAATTCACTCACTGGAGCGCGATCGCAAGATGCGCGAGTACAAGCGCACGCTGGTAGACGCCATGCTGCTGGCATTCCCATCTGACAGCGGGGCCGCAGTGGAGGCACAAGGCAGAGGAGGAGGAGGAGGAGGAGGAGGAGGTCGCCAACGCAACCAGGGCACCGCCAGCACCTCAGAAGGCAGGGTTAGCATGGCCGAAATGTGGAAAAGCTTTGTCAGCACGCCACAACAAACAGCAGCACCAGCAGCTCAGATGGAACGTCTTAGCAGGAGGCAGCATTTTACCAACATGGTGGAGCAGTATGTGTGCACACGCCTACATGTAGTGAATGAGGGGTCTGCCCCCTTCAACTACTGGGTCTCCAAATTGGGCACATGGCCTGAGCTTGCCCTTTACGCCTTGGAGGTGCTGGCGTGCCCTGCAGCCAGTGTATTATCTGAACGGGTATTTAGCACGGCTGGGGGCGTTATAACAGACAAGCGCAGCCGCCTGTCCAGAGACAATGTGGACAAGCTCACGTTCATTAAAATGAACCAGGCATGGATCCCACGGGACTTTTCCGTACCTTGTGCAGAATAGCAATGGATACCGACCTTACCCACCCATTGTTCCATTTTTGCTCTTTCTCACTCTTTTGGGGTGTACCCTCATTTAAAATTTGTGAAAAGAAGCAGTGTTGGCTACCTCGTCCTCCTCCTCAGGGCCAGATTAACGTAGGGGCTATTGGAGCTGCAGCTCCAGGCCCCTACCTTTTATATAGGCCCCGGGTTGGCCATATTCACTGTTACCGCTCTTCTGTCATTTGTAAACACAGAAGTCTGGCTTCTATGCTCGCTTCCCCAGGCAGCACCCTCAGAACCTCCCCACACAGCGCGAAGGCGGGACAAGGAGGGACAGTTGCCGATGCATGGATGTGTTTATGGGCTTCAGAGACAGCATCCCATGTTGAATTAGGCATGCATGGCTGCACCCTTCCTCCTCTGGGTGCATGGCAAGGCACGGCCCTTAAGGCCCTTCAAAATCCTCAGCACTAAGCCCATGATGCTCTTAATCCGGCCCTGGTCCTCCTCCACCGCCGCTTCCACCTACACCGCCCATAGGTGTGCGCAGCCTATTGCATTAAGGTGTGCACCCCAAAGTTGAAATACACATGCATGTGTTTGCCAGCAGGGAGAGTAATGTATCGGGGCCATGTACCTGTAGGCAAAGAGAAATAGAGCAGAGCAGGTCCGAGGGAGATCTTTCCCATCTCCTCACTGGCAATGCTATGTGCCCTAGGTGATTAGGGTGTGCCCAGGCACACCCGGCACACCCTGTGCGCATGCCTATGTCACCGCCACATCCACCACCACCTCAACCTCCCTCCTACTCCATATGGGCCTCGTCCTTCAGAGATGAAGAAGAACATTGTTTTATTTTACTGTTTTTTTTGTTGTTTTAAGTTATTTCCCTATCCACATTTGTTTGCAGAGCACTTGCCATGCTCTTAATTACGTTTTGCTGCCATTTGCAGCACTCTAGCCCTTTCCTTTGGTGTTTTAGAGCCATTTTAGTGCCTTAAAGTTCGGGTCCCCATTGACTTCAATGGGGTTCGGTGTCCGGGAAAAGTTCGGTAAAAGTCCGGGACACGGACCCGGACTTTTTTTTAAAGTTCGGCCGAACCCGTCGAACACGGACATCTAGGTGTCCGCTCAACCCTAGTCATATTTACATCTTCCTCAGTCTATTAATTTCCACCACCCTGGAAGATTATGGTGACATATAGGGCCTTTCACATTACATAGTTAGTCTGATTAAAAAAAAAAAAGACACAAGTTCATCTAGTTCAACCAATAAAAGAGGAAAAACAAAAAAAAAAATACAATATTATATACAGTAGGTACGGAAAGTATTCAGACCCCCTTAAATTTTTCACTCTTTGTTATATTGCAGCCATTTGCTAAAATCATTTAGGTTCATTCTTCTTCCTCATGAATGTACACATAGCACCCCATACTGACAGAAAAACACAGAATTGTTGACATTGTTGCAGATTTATTAAAAAAGAAAAACTGAATTATCACATGGTCCTAAGTATTCAGACCCTTTGCTGTGACACATATATTTAACTCAGGTGCTTTCTATTTCTTCTGATCATCCTTGAGATGGTTCTACACCTTCATTTGAATCCAGCTGTGTTTGATTATACTGATTGGACTTGATTAGGAAAGCCACACACCTGTCTATATAAGACCTTCCAGATCACAATGCATGTCAGAGCAAATGAGAATCATGAGGTCAAAGGAACTGCCTGAAGAGCTCAGAGACAGAATTGTGGCAAGGCACAGATCTGGCCAAGGTTACAAAAAGATTTCTGCTGCACTTAAGGTTCCTAAGAGCACAGTGGCCTCCATAATCCTCAAATGGAAGACGTTTGGGACGACCAGAACCCTTCCTAGAGCTGGCCGTCCGGCCAAACTGAGCTATCGGGGGAGAAGAGCCTTGGTGAGAGAGGTAAAGAAGAACCCAAAGATCACTGTGGCTGAGCTCCAGAGATGCAGTCAGGAGATGGGAGAAAGTTGTAGAAAGTCAACCATCACTGCAGCCCTCCACCAGTCGGGGCTTTATGGCAGAGTGGCCCGACGGAAGCCTCTCCTCAGTGTAAGACACATGAAAGCCCGCAGGGAGTTTGCTAAAAAAACACCTGAAGGACTCCAAAATGGTGAGAAATAAGATTCTCTGGTCTGATGAGACCAAAATAGAACTTTTTGGCCTTAATTCTAAGCGGTATGTGTGGAGAAAACCAGGCACTGCTCATCACCTGTCCAATACAGTCCCAACAGTGAAGCATGGTGGTGGCAGCATCATGCTGTGGGGGTGTTTTTCAGCTGCAGGGACAGGACGACTGGTTGCATTCGAGGGAAAGATGAATGCGGCCAAGTACAGGGATATCCTGGACAAAAACCTTCTCCAGAGTGCTCTGGACCTCAGACTGGGCCGAAGGTTTACCTTCCAACAAGACAATGACCCTAAGCACACAGCTAAAATAACAACAATAACAACAACTCCGTGACTGTTCTTGAATGGCCCAGCCAGAGCCCTGACTTAAACCCAATTGAGCATCTCTGGAGAGACCTAAAAATGGCTGTCCACCAACGTTTACCATCCAACCTGACAGAACTGGAGAGGATCTGCAAGGAGGAATGGCCGAGGATCCCCAAATCCAGGTGTGAAAGACTTGTTGCATCTTTCCCAAAAAGACTCCTGGCTGTATTAGATCAAAAGGGGGCTTCTACTAAATACTGAGCAAAGGGTCTGAATACTTAGGACCATGTGATATTTCAGTTTTTCTTTTTTAATAAATCTGCAACAATGTCAACAATTCTGTGTTTTTCTGTCAGTATGGGGTGCTATGTGTACATTCATGAGGAAGAAGAATGAACCTAAATGATTTTAGCAAATGGCTGCAATATAACAAAGAGTGAAAAATTTAAGGGGGTCTGAATACTTTCCGTACCCACTGTATACAATCTATACAATCCTATACCCACAGTTGGTCCAGAGGAAGTTAAAAAAAACCTCAGCAAAGCAGTCGGATATTCCCTGGAACAACTTTACTTATAAATGTTAGTATCCAGTTATATGATGTGTATCTAGGAAGAATCCAGGCCTTTTTTTAAAGAAATTTAGAGAGCTGGACAGAACAAGCTCTTAAGGTGAAGAAACCTTTCCGTAATTGGAGATTACATCTCTTTTCCTCCAGAGGTAGAGTGCCCCCTTGTCCTCTGTGATGAATTTAAAGTGAATACCTCAACACCAAGTTCACTATATGGACCACTTATGTATCTGTACATATTGATGATATCACTCCTTAATCTCCTTTTCTCAAGCAAGAATAAATGTAGTTCATCTAATATTTCCTCATAGCTGAGCTCCTCTATTCCCCTTATCAGTTTGGTTGCCCTTCTCTGCAATTTCTTCAGTTCCCCGATATCCTTTTTTTTAACTGGTGCCCACAACTGAACTACATATTCCAGGTGAGGTCTTACTAATGATTTGTACAGGGGAAAAATGATATTCCTCTCTCTGAAGTCCAAACCTCTCTTAATACAAGAAAGGTCAAACTTGTTCAGTATTTTTGGGGTTCTCTACCAACTAGAGGCGAGTTTGTAGTTAGTTTCCTGGATAGAGACATTCACTGAGCCTATGTGCACAGTGTGGAAGATATGGCCCCAACCCTACTGGGGTATTTCCACTTCCAGATCCTCATTCCAAGCCTTGCATGCTCTCCAGGAATCCACCGTTACATGATCTCCCAAGATAGCGTACTTTGCGGAAATGACATGTTGGCGAATTGTCGGGTTTTGGCACATAGTTTTGAAGGGGGTAAGTGGGCGAGAAGCATGTATGTGTAGGTTTAAATAGTAAAAGAAGTGAAGTAACTGATTGTACGTCCATTCAAGCGGTAGTATCCCGCTTTTTGACACTTTTACCTACAGGTAAGCCTATAATAAGGCTTACCTGTAGGTACAAATAATATCTCCTAAACCGGCATGGTTTAGGAGATATTTACAGTGCATGCAGCCGCTCGCGTGAGCGGCGCATGCGCTCTGAAGGTCCGGGGAGACCTTCAATTTATTTGCCGGGAGCTTGCCGGAAAATCACTCCCGCGCCGGAGCCGCCGAACCCGGAAGAGACGGCGAGGGATCATGGCAGCGCCCGCAGCGATGTCCGGGGGTCCGTGTCGGGCTTCGTTCTAAGGTAAGCTACACATAATGGGCTAGTATGCGATGCATACTAGCTCATTATGCCTTTGTCTTGCAGGTTTTTTTTTTTAGGGTTTACAACCGCTTTAAATGTGAGTTTCAGGCCATAAAATATATAATTGGTCCTTGGTAAGGGGTCTACCACTGTTAAAGAATCAAAGAACTCATAAGACTTTGTTCGGGGTTTGCTTCCATTAGAAAGGATGTCGACATCCCAGGTTGGAATTCTGGGTTCAATCGAACCGGAGTAAATGGGCCTATTTTTGAGGAAATGTTCCTTTTGGCACATGCTTTCTGGAAGCATTTTATGGTTGTAGCGATAAGGGGGTGTTTCCGGAACGAGGGAGGAAGCTGACATATTGTTAGCCATGGTAATGCTTTTATAGGGATGGATGAGAAAGCTGCTTCAAGCTTTACCCAGTCCTTTGTAGCGACGCATGAGTGCCAGTCTAGAATTCTGGCTAAGTGGCATGCCCAGTGGTAGTTTTCCAGGTTAGGGACACCTATCCCTCCCTTTTGTTTAGGCAGAGATAATTGTTCAAAGTTGATGCATGGGCGCTTCTTTCCCCAAAGGTTGTGCTAATTTTTCTGTAGGCGTGAAAAAATGTCATAGGTAAGTCTAAGGGGATAGCCTGTAAGGTGTATAGCAAATTCATTTTAGGAATTGCCATTCTTCCAAACCAAGATCTGCAGCAATCGTTTGTAGAATTGGCATGTGGTTTCTTTCATATAGTTCTGTTAATCAATAAGGAAGTTGTATGCTCAAATATGTGATGGCTTCCGTTTGTCAAGAAAATGGGAAATTTAGCTTGCACTGTTCCACCAAGGGTAGTGGTAGGATTACATTAAGTGCATGAGATTTGGGGAAGTTTGTTTTTAGATTTGAGATGATTTGAAATAGGCTAAATTCTTGTATATGTTTTGGGAGAGTTACTGTATGTGGGGATCGGTCAGGAAAAGGAGTATGTCATCCGTATTGATGGTTCGCTATGAAAATGCCCTTGATATTGTCGTTGTCTCATAATCGTCTAAGAAATGGTTCTAGGGTCAAGATGAACAACAGCAGAGACAGGGGGCAGCCCTGTCTAGTTCCATTGTGTATAGAGAAGGCGTTTGACAGTGTCCAATTCACCTGCACCCTGGCAGAGAGTGCTGCATAAAGAGCCTTAATAGAGTTAAGCATCCGCGATTGAATGCCCAGCTTTCTAGAGTCATTGTGAAATAATCCCATGCCACCCTGTCGAATGCCTTCTCTGCATCAAGTGACAAAAAGAAGCCTTGATTCCTAGTAGCGGTGAGCCAGTGGTGTATGTTTATAGCTTTAATAGTGTTATCCCTAGCTTCCCTGCCAGGAACAAAGCCTACTTGGTCTTTCTCTACTGTGGAGTCGAGAATCGATGAGAGTTGATTCGCCAATATTTTGGAAAAAAAAAAAATTAAGTCTACGTTTAGTAAAGAGATTGGGAGATAATTAGATACTAATTTGGGATCTTTACCAGGTTTTGGAATTACAGTGATATGAGCTTCTGTGAAGTTGTGCATATTTGTGTCAGAGCTGGCGAGAGAATTAAGTGTTCCCAGAAAAGGCTTGGCGATGTCACCTAGAAGGGTTTTGTAGTATATCGCCATGTAGCTATCCGGACCTGGGCTTTTCCCTTGTTTAAGGTGATGTACTACCGCTTTGAGTTCTTCATATTATATTGGGTCTTCTAGCTGGGAGGCCAGGTCCTCTGAAATAGGCTGAGGGCTGCATTGGGACAGGAATTCATGTATCATTTCCCTCCTTGATCTATAGCCATAGGTTTGACTTTCAGTCTGAGGTAAGTTATATAGGGTCGCGTAGTATGTTTCAAATTGTCCTGCAATGTCTATGGGGTTGACTACTTTCTGGCCTTGTGCTGTAAGTATTTGGTGAATAGAAGAAGCCGCCTTTTTATTGAGGAGGGCCTTGGCTAATAATTCGCAACTTTTATTGCCTTGCTCATAGAACAGCTTTTGTAAAAGAATATTTTTTTTTTTAGTTTTCCAGTAGAGCTCCTCTGATAGAGTCTTACGTGTCTGGAGTAGTTCAGCATATACTTTCTGGTATGTTTGTGTGCTTTCTCACGAGTCTGTATTTTCTGCAGTAGAGAGGATATACAGTAATTGTTTGCTGTTTTTTTCTTTCTTATGACTGCTAGTGAGAGCAATACCCCTCGTAGTATACATTTGTGCTCCTGGCACTGTGTCAATGGAGGCACATCTGGAGTGTCATTTTCTTTGAAAAAGTGTTGTAAGGTGTCCCAGATAAGCGCAATATTAACACTGTTGCTATGCCATAACATGTCTTTAATGAAGAGGAACCTTCTGTCCTCGTCTATCAAGGAGTCGTCAATTTGTAAGGGTATGTGTTTGGAGATGAAAATAGACACCCCTTTGGTTTTGACACTTTCGTTAGTAGCATGGTAGGCAGTTTGGTACTAACGGCTAGTTAATCTCGGGACACAATCCATGTGAAAGTGCGTCTCCTGTAGGAAAAGTATATCTAGTATACTAGCTATAGTCGGTGTGCATGTGACAGAAGTTGAGAGCATTTTTCTGGAATCTTTAGCCCCTTTGTGTTGATGGAGAAAATTCTCAGTTGAGCATTCTTAAAGTCCACTATTTTGGGGGGCATTGTGGGTCGTTATGATCGTCAGACGTGTAACTTTGAATGAAAAAGAAAAGGGGGAGGGAAGAGTATGAACGAGAGAAAGGGAGAAATAAAGGCTAAGCAGTGAGAAGAGATAAGAGGGAGGGGTAGAAAAAGAGTGACTTAAGACAGAAGAAGGAACTAAAGGGCGATTCAAGAAAAAAAGAAAAGAAGAATCCTGGCGGCTGGAAAAGCTAACAATCTGGCCTGACTATTTAAGAACCCAGGGAAGGTTGGCAGAGTTCTTCTGAACCTGCCTTGTGGGGGTGTGATAAGACTCCAACAAGATGTTAATAAAGTGTCAGAACAAAGTGCGTATACAGCCTGGGCACAGGAGAGGCTCTGAACTAATGTAGAAGGAAAAACTGGTGTGCTAGATGTGTCATGAAGGTGGGATAAAAGTATTATATGGGAAACATGTTAAACTTTGAAATGTTGATTCTTTTGATTCTGATCCTTTCTATAGTGGAAATCTATTTGTCCCAAACAAATGATTTCTATTGTGTGGGCTGAACAGTTTTGCCCCAAGCTATCTTTTCAATTTAGAAATCAAGCCGCCATAGGCAAAGCTCATCGGATAGGGAGGATCAATGTAACTAGAACTAACTAATTTTAATAAGAAGAATAACTGAAAATAACTGGGAGGCAATCCTCCTATACAGGGGTGATGTGCAGCAGATGTGAAGCCTAGTCTTTCAAATCATGACTTAAGGATATTTCCCAGTGAGAGATATGTGCTATATGTTTGTTATTTAGCTCTATCTTTGCAATGGTAGTTTAAAGGACGGTTTTCTTCACCCCGTAACAATATATCCCACAAAAGTTACCACAATGGAGGTCAGGTCCCCCACATGGCTCCCGCAGGCTCACTATGGTAGTTATATAAAGTTGGATGAAGTGCATTTTCAATAGCTTCACTGCTTTATGGTGTTTGTAAGAGCCGTCAGTTTAACAGGCCTGCTCTACAGAGCTGAGGGGGTAGTTTCCCTCAAAATCAGACAACATATGAAAATAGTTTAGTACTGCAGTTCTTAGGGTTTGACATTTTATATTAAACACCCATTCTCATACAGCAGTGTTATTATGACTAACCAGGGCACTTGCATAACCCAACCCATCATCCTGTTCTGTCTGAATTTGCATGGTACATGACAAGAATAACTAGAGAGCAACCAAAAAGACATCTTCAGAGGTGTATATTTCCATGGCGACGGGGCTCAGTCTTCAACTGACCTCATAGGGCTCCCCAAGTGGGAGTATGAATCTGAACCCCCTTTCGGGAGAACAACCCCATTACCAGGTAAAAAAAAACACAAACCCCCCCCCTTCAGTAGTATCGTTGCTGTAGAGAAAGGAAAGTGAAATAGGGATAGAGATGACTTTCCAAAGTAGTTTCTATGGAAAGCCAGGTCACCAGTCCAGAGTGAGATCCATACCGCTACCTGATGCCCCTCCTTGTCAGTGATGGCACCTATACACAGTTATGAATCGGAATCACATACAAATGTATGGTCTGAATAGATTTCCTAGGTAGAGCTCATGTACAGGGATTTCATGGTATGGTCTAACATGTAAGGTATCTTATCCCATTACATTCAGAAAAGGCCTTGGAGGATGACCTTGTGACAGAGCCCATTCTTCCTGCTGGGTGAAAGATGTATTGTGATGAGTCACCCCATGGGAAAGGGCAAGTCAAAATAAACAAAAATAGAACTTTTGCTGAGGGTTAATATGTAGGCAGGGTATACTTGTGTAAGTAAGTGAGTCCACAAGACAATAGTTCATAGAATCGATAGGAGAAGTCATGTGTTGCTGGAGTAAACCTTACTTGTTGTAACAGAACTTCAGTCTCTGCACAGCTTGCGGTGAGCAGGAGAAGGTGGTTGACTCCCTCCATGTGATGCTCATCTGTTTGCTGGAGCTGGAAGGGATGGTTGGGCAGATCTCGTTCGTCTAAAGGTGGGAGGGCGGCCTTTCATCTGTATGTCCATCGGCGTAATTTCCTTGAGTGGGGGAAGACGAAGTCCGCTGTACCAGTCTGGGAGGTCCACTAGGGAGAGATGAAGATCGTCACAAAATGAAGAAAGGTCTTATGGTCCTCTTAGGGTAGTTGTGCGCCCCTGATGAGTAACAGAGTGGCAGAAAGGAAATTTCCATTGATAATAAATGTTTCTGTCTCTCAAGAAGGGGTGGAGATCCTTTCTAAGCTGCAGTGTGATGTGAGAAAGGTCCTGGAAGTGCTTAATTTCAATACCTTGAAAAAGGATTTGATTTCTGTTTCTTGCTTTTCTGAGAATCTCCTCTTTCAGCCTGAAATTGGAAATGCAGCAAATGATGTCCCTTGGGGGGTGGGGGTCTCCCTCTCTGCCTCTAGGGCGCAGGGCTCTGTGGACCCTTTTCATATCACCAGGGGTGTCTGGGGGTCTACCAAAGAGGTCATTAAAAATGTGTAACACTGCTGACTTAATTTGGCCTTGTTCAATTGTTTCTGGGAGACCCCTCACATGGAAATTATTTCTCCGACCCCTATTGTCCAAATCCTCCATGTGCCTATGAAGTTCACAGAGGGGGATGGTGTGAGTATCTGCTGTGGACTTCACCTCCCACAGCTCAGCCTCGTGTTGAGCAGTGGTTACTTCAACCTCCTCTAATCTAGTAGCTACTCCTTGTATGTTACAGCGTAGGTTTGATATTGCCGCTGGCAATGTCTCTTTGATATCTGCAGCTACCATTCTCAAATCGTCTAGGCTAGGAGATTTACCTGCAGATGGGGTAGCCTAATCCATTGAGGAGGATAGAGAGCGTCTCGGGATTCTGCTGGCAGCACGTGTGTTCTATTCTGGTACGCTTGCATGTTGGGAGGCGGCCCTTGCTCCCTTCTGTTGAGAGTGAAATAGCTCCGGTATGTTGCCGCTGAGCTGGGTTTTGGATCCTCTAGGAGAGCGAGAACGTGATCTGGGGGTGCTCTGGTGTGGTTTCCCCATAATTAGAGTTGGTTGTTTCCTTCAACCGGGTCAGCAGGAAGCCTCGTTGTGCCAGAGCTATGATCTTAAGCTGCCATCTTAGTCAGCATCCAAGCCACGCCCCCCGTTATTACTATTTTAATAAAGGACTTTACAACATTTTTTTTTTTTACGGTTTTACATTTTTGTGATTCACTTGGAGGGAGACCACCCCCAAATCAATGGGCTGGGGATGTGGGACCAAGGGCCCTTTTCCTCATGAAAATGGGAACATTATAAAAAGTTTTTTCAGACTGCTAGAAAAATTTAAATATATACACAGTAAAACCTTAGATTGAGAGTAACTTGGTTTGAGAGCGTTTTGCAACACAAGCAAAATGTATAAATACATTTTGACTTGATAATCAAGCGATGTCTTGATATACAAGTAGCGTCATGTCACAACTGAGTATAAAAGAGAAGAGAGGTGCCTCTAAAAGTAGCAATATGGCTACATTTAATGAAGGTACAACATTTAGCGACTCACATGGTTGAACATTAAAACAGCCACATCTAAGTATGCAGACATCTGGGGTAAAACTGTCCACAAGTGCTTCAAGCCTCGCTTTTAGATCGCTCTACTGCAGGGTAGTCTTCCCAGTCACGACTGCAGACTGCAGACTGACAGCGGTGAGAGCCGACGGTGAGGAGGATGGTCAAAGTGGACACTTACCCCAGATGCTTGTATTCTTAGATGTACCACTTTTAATCATCAACCATGTGAGTAAATGTTGTACCTTCATTAAATGTAACCATATTACTACACTTAGAGGCACCTCTCTTCTCTTTTATACACTGTAGCTCCTGCTGGATTTTGCTTCTAATCCCCTTGTGGAGGCTGTCATTTGTGGATTGACATTTTATGGTTACACAACCTATTACATTGCTATATTATTTTTATATGGACTTTAAACTAAAGGATTTATGAATAAATGGTTGTGGAATGAAGCAACCATTGGTATGAGTTTCAATTATTTCTTATGGAGAAAATTTGCTTTGATATAAGAGCGCTTTGGATTACAAGCATGTTTCCAGAATGAATTATGCTCGCAATCCAAGGTTTTACTGTGTGTGTATATATATATATATATATATATATATATATATATATATATATATATATATATATATATATATATATATATATATATATATATATATATATATATATATATATATATATATATATATTGCTTTGGATATGTATACTTTCATTGTAATTGTTTTATTTTATTTATTTTTTTTGGGGGGGGGGGCTGTGGTATGCTTTTTATTCCATCAAATCAAATCTGCATCAGACTATCCCAAAATTTAGAAATAGACAGGCTTATCCACCACACATCCACCACACATCAAAATCAGCCAGTTGCCTTACAGCCTTAAAAGTAATTAGGTGGAATGTTATGAGAAAATTCTGAAACCCTAAAAGATAACTTCATAACAAAAGAGAAGGATTTTACATCAATTTTCTGCAGTATGACAATACACTGTTATTTTTGTATATCCCTAGAGCACATCCCAACCTTGGGTATTGTAGGAAGTTATTACAGTTTGTGCTTTAGCTGGGACATTGTGTTCTTCTTATTCATTGTTTAATTATTTCTTTGTTCAAATTACACTTATTGGTGGGGGCGTCATTTTGCATAAACATTTTATTAATGTCATTGTTTCTGAAGGAAAGACAGGACTATGAACACAGCTGAGAAGAGCTATTCAGAAAATGTAGAGAATAATGTTGCAAAACAATGTGTTGGTATGCATCTCTTCTTCCTTCTGCCCAACAAATGGAAAGCATTGTCTTTTAAATTATTTTTAGGCATACATATAAATGTCAGAGGTCAGCTTGATGAGTTTTAAAAACATTGTTTCTACAACATATGTATAGTTTGTAATTCTATATCTGTGTGAGGTTTTTCCTATTACAAGCAATCTGTTCCCTTGGAAAACAAGTAAGTGTGTGAAGTGTGAACAGAATAGGATCCTAAATGGGCTTTCTTGGGAGTCAAAAGTTATGTCTCTACAAGCTCCAGTGAGCACAAAAATGGACACAGTCAAGTGTTAAAGGGGGTCAAGTAACAAAGAAGTTTTTGTCTTCGTTTTACTAGGTTTCCCATGCAAACTGACTATATATACTACTACTACTACAATAAGGTTGCTTCTGGATACCTATTATTCCAAGCAGGCAATCCACAATATTAAATGCCCTTTAGGTTCACATACAGTACACGCGACATTGTGGGAAAAATAGCATTAATTCACATTGATATATTTTATATAACTTTATAAGATTAATGGAAGGCATGTGAGCTGAGGCAATACCACCAGTAAAAACACACATTCAACATATAAATCACTGTAATTGTGAAATACACACATTAGCACATTGTTTTGCTTTATTAGATCAGTTCTCTTGCTGTATAAAAAGAGCAACCAACAATAAATACTCAGAAGTAGTATTATAGGTCAGGCTACAACTGTAATAACCAGAGGACATTGTACAGATTCTCATTAGACTCCATATTCATGGAATGCATCCTTATTGATTTGCCATTGCAGTCCTAATAAAGTTTAACTTCATGCCTCAATAAAACTGCCTAATAACAGGAAGAATGTGTCATGTGCTGTTAAGCCAGATAATCAATCATCTAAATACAAGTGGTAGAAATTGAGATGTTCTTTAAATGCATCCATGTGCTGACCTCAACACCATTGCTCAGATTAGAGTGTATTTATCAAAAAACAGACACTGCATTTGTATTTTCTTGTCAATAAAATTTAATCTATGTCTAGCATATACAAAAATCAGGATTTATTCCTGAGGAACAAAGGTTTTTATTGAGGTGGTGGAGGGGTTGGCCTTTGGGAGGTAATGTATATAAGGAGGTAAATGTTTTTATGGGTCAGCTCTATCTGGCTTTTAGAGGCTGATATGCTGACACTCCATCACAAGACTCCTAGGATAGTTTCATTTGATGCCATTCTTATATACTTTGTTAATTTATCTGTATATGTATGCACTGGTTGATATAACTTTGCACACCCCAATTTAAGTTGCTCCCTAAGCTTGGAGGAATTGATTTATACTCCAGATTGATGTTTTTTTTTTTTTTTAGATGTTGTGGGTGTATACTGTGCCAGTGTCTTCTATACTATTGACACTTCGAGTATATATAATATTTCAGTCCATATAGGCTGAATACTGAGCAGGTTTGTTTTTTTTTTGCCCATTTTTTTGGTGATGGCTTAGTGTTGTTGGTCTTTTTCATTATTTAACTATCATTTTTTAACTATTTTTGTACGTTTTACTCTAGTAGCCCCTTGGCCTTCCCAGAGGCTGGGGGAAATGAACAAACATCTCCATGAACCTTATGTCTGACATTAGCTTGGTCTTTGTATATCAGGAATGTGCATTATTTGTGTTTCTTTTTTATGAGTATAGACAATTTTAATTTGGATATTGTTAAACATCTGTGATTTGTTTTTTGTTGTTGTCCATGTTTTTTGCCTTAAGATATTGTTTTTTTATTTAAATCTTTATAATGACTCATTCATTTTTAGATTCGCTATGTCACATTTGAGAAGATGGCGCACATGTCCTAATGAATTATTATGCAATAAATGAATCGGCGCTAATGGAATGAAATCTCAAAGACTCTAAAAGAGCTGACAATGCATCATGCCATAAAAATCCTGAATAAAAACGTATGGATGAAATAAGAACAATAAAACTAGGACTTGCGTTATGACTGGTGGGTCTGGGACATATAAGACCGAAAGCTCCCCTCAACAATTGGAGTAAAAATAGGAGTAAAAATATATAAAAGACAGCCAAACTATCGCATCAGGTGATCAAAGTCGCAAAAACAAGTGTGTGTCTGTCTTCAATCCAAAAATCTAAAAAACAAATGATCATAAAAACAGCCAAACTATCGCATCATGCGATCCAAGTCGCAAACTCATGTGTATGTCTGCCTTCAATCCAAAAAACCAAATGATCACTAACCCATCCAACAACAAATGGTATCAAAAGGTGGTGGATAAAATATGTATGAGTGATGAATTATATAAAAAGCATAACAAAATATATATAAAATCATACAATAATTAGATATCCGTGAAAAAATATCAATAGTTCATATATAAAAGTGCAGGTAAGTGTTAAAAATCCGTGATGGTGAAATATTCTTAAATCTTCTCTCTCAATAAGAATAAATATGAATAAATAAGTAGATAATTATGTAAATAAATAAAGTCCTTGTGCAATAATTAAAATGACTGTTGGTGATCAAGTAAAGTTCATGTGCTCATGTGCTCAAATAGAATAAAGTGACAATTGGTGATTTCTCTTTAAAAAACAATTTTGTGAAGTTCCAGTGATGTGATCCGAAGTGAGCAAAAACAATTTAAGTGCAATGGGCGCTCACCTCACATTGCACCATGACAGGCGCTTTAGCTGGTATATAACCCTGGAATGGGGGTGCTGGATTTCCTTAGTGTCTTGTAGGCTTGTGATTATGCTGGTATCCACTATTAGAAATTTAGGTATCTCTGACCCAACTCCATTCATAGGGAACTGGGCCCAGATTGGGCGCTAGATAGAGCATCACCCCAAAAGAAAGAGGGCAGATGGGTAAAGTAGAGCCCAACAGGAACAACATAGATCTGCTAGAAGACCAAGAGATGGTCACAATACTAACTTTCAGATACAATGACATGGGAGTGAGTGGAGGAGGGGTAAGGGAGGGGGGAATTGGGGGAAGGGGGAGGGAAGGGGGGAAAGGGAGAAGGGAGGGCAAAAGTTGGCGTAAATAAATCCCCTGGATGCCTGGGGTAGTTGGGGGACTGGCAATAGTGGAGAGATGAGGCTAGGAGTAGGAGGAGAGAGGAATACAAAATTACAACATTACATTTTTTATCATACAACGTAAGAGGACTGAACACCCCAGAAAAATTACTTAAAGTAATAAGAGAAGGTAAACGATACGCAGCAAGTATAGTTTTTCTACAGGAGACACATCTAACAGATGACTCTAATGTAAAATTATACTCAAGGTTTTACCCCATATGGTATTATGGAGATAAACCCACTAGAACAGCAAAAGGAGTAGCAATAGGTTTCGAAAAAGAAGTAAGATTTACCTTAGAAGAGAGGAAAGTAGACCCTGAGGGTAGGTACATATTTTTAAAGGGTAATCTACAAGGGATGGAGTGCACATTATCAAATATATACAGCACCAATAAAAATCCAAAAGGGTACTTGAAGGAAATTCTAGGGAAAGTAATAGAATTTAGAAAGGGAAAGCTAATCCTTGCAGATCTTAATTTTTGCATAGACCCGTGGGTAAATACTATTATTATTAAGAGCAATTAGGAAGAAACTACACCAGTGTCACCTGGAAGATGTTTAGCGGGTCCAACATCCTTGGGAGAAAAATTACACATAATTTTCTCCAACGCAAGAGACGTATTCAAGAATAGATTATATTATGGTGGAACATAGAATAAAGAGAAAATGTGCAATCAGATAGCAGCAATCTGAGCACATAAAGGGGAAGATAACAAGTGCCACATCCCTAATAGACTGAATATGGAGTAGTTGGGAAGGCAAGGACTTTAATGGCACGAAAGTATTAAAAAATCTATTTTTATTAATAAATTCTTAAGAATTTATTAATAAAAATTGTTTTTTTTAATACTTTCATGCCATTAAAGTCCTTGCCTTCCCAACTACCCCATATGGTGGAACATAGACTGTTAGATTCTGTGGAAAAAAAACATCTATAGAAATAGCATCAATATCAGATCATGCACCGGTAATGGCAAAGCTAAAATTTACTGGAAGTCAGCCTAGGATATGCAACTGGAAGTCAAATGAGCATTTAATTCAGGATACAGAAGTAGTGGATAAAATAAAAAAAGAAAAAGAACAATATTTTCTGATAAATTAATCCCCGGGGGTATCTGAGGCCGTAATTTGGGAGACCAATAAGGCTTATATAAGGGGTATCTTCAATAGGCTCCAGGAAAAAGAAGGAGAGGACAAGTATGGAAAGACTTCTGAAAGAAATATATGAGCTAGAACAGACAAACAAAAGAAGAACAGATAGGGAGTTACGACAGGCACTTGTAATAAAAAGTGCCTAATGGAGCAATGGACTGAAAGACCTAATGGAGCAAGGGGCAAGACAGGTATTTAATAGATCAGCTAAAGAGAGATATCAATGGGAGAATAAGCCAGGGAAATATCTAGCAAGATTACAGAAAAATAAAAACAAGTAAAGGGGAAATAGTATATACAACATTAGATATTGCTGGAGTTTTCCATAGTTACTATAGCAATCTATACTCAGAGAGGAAAAAAGAATCCCAAGACAAGGAGTTAAAAAGGAAACAAAAAAAATCAGGACTACCTAAGGGAGGCGAAACTACCTAAAATAGCAGCTGAAAAATTTCAAGGGTTAGAGGAGCCAATAGCCCAACAAGAGACAAGGGCAGCGATAAAGAGTACAGTAGCAGGGAAAAGACCAGGACCGGATGGATTCACAATCCGATATTACAAAAAAATTGGGAATCAACTAATATAAAAAATGTGCACATATATGAACAAATTAGGAGAGGGGAGGAGATTAGGAAAGAATCACTGCAGGCACACATTACAATCATATCTAAAGGAAGGAAGGAAGGATGCAACACTGTGTTCTAAGTATAGATCAATCGCTCTGTTAAACACCAACACAAAAGTATATGCAAAAGTTCTAGCCACAAGACCAAAAAGTTCTGCCTGGTTGTATGCATACAGATCAGACCGGGTTTATCCCAGGCAGGCAGAGAAGGAAAAGATAATGGCATAAGAACAGTACTACTATTATATAAGATAAAGGGCACCAGATTTCCAACAAAATTCCTGTCAATTGATGCTGAAAAGGCTTTTGACAGAGTTGATTGGGGATTTATGATGGACACAGTGGAAGAAGTGGGAATAGGCCCCAAAATTGCTCAGTGGAATAAATCCTTATACCATCACTCAACAGCATCAGTGAAGGTAAATGGAACCCTGTCATCACCCTTCGAAATTTTCAATGGCACAAGGCAGGGATGTCCACTGTCAACATTACTATAGGTATTGTCACTGGAACCCTTATTGGCCATCATACGAAATAGCATGGACATACAAGGGGTGATAATAGGAGATGAAGAACATAAAGTTGGGGCATATGCAGATGATGTCTTGTTGTACATATCCAACCCATGAATCTCGCTTCCTAACCTAATAAAAGTATTGAAAAAATATGGAGAATTGTCAAACTTAAAGCTCAACCCCTTAAAATCAGTAATCTTGAACATAAAAATTAGCAAATAGGAGGTGCCAACATTACAGGAGGGATTCTTATTTACCTGGGTAGAAAAATAACTAAAACACCTAGGGATAAATTTAACATCTAACCTTGAGGATTTATACTACCTAAAATTATATACAATTGTTAAATGAGATAAAAAAAAAAAAAACAGAAATTAATAAAATAACTAGACCACTGTCATGGGTGGGACTAATAAGCTTGATAAAGATGGTAATACTTCCAAAAATACTGTACAAATTCCAGATGCTAACTATTGCTATCCCACAAATTTTTAAAAAATAATAAACACAATGTTGTTAAAGTACAGTATATCTGACAAAATAGTAAGCCAAGAATACAGCTCTCGGTGCTAAGTAAAGGGAAAGCACAGGGTGGACTATCAGTACCAGGTATAAAAAGATATTATAACGCTATAGTTTTAACACGAATGATAGAATGGTCTAATATCAAGAGTGAAAAAATTGGGTGAGGATAGAAAGCACATTAAATGGAAAAATTTGGATAAGAATATTTGGATACCACAAAAATATAGAATTTTTTGATGATAACACACATGGAATGACGAGAAATGTTTTTAAAGTTTGGGATATGATTTATAGACAAGCTAAATGGGCATATAACTCAGCACTAATTTCACTTGCTAAAATATATATTTTTTTACCCAGAAACAGGGCACAATTTGGGGAATGTATTAAAAATACACAGTTAAAAAATATAATAAAAAAACTGAAAATTTGCACATTAGAGGAATTGAAACATAAAAGAGATTGGATGAATGGAGGTATTTGCAAATAAAACATAATGTGTCAACACTACCACAACCAATTAGAGATGAGGAGTACTTGAACCCAATGGAAAAATTATGTAATTCACAAATTAATTCAAAACACAAATTATCTCGGATATATAAAATACTAATGTGGTAGGATGAACCAAGAATACCACCATTCAACAAAAAATGGGAAAAGGAGTTGGGGAAAGGTATAAATGAGCAACAAGTAAGGTTTTGAGAGCTGTACACGAGTTGGCAGTAGATGTCAACACAAGAGAAAGTACCTTAAAATGCTTGGCAAGATGGTATATAACACCAGATAAGGCACAAAAATACCAACCAGACAAATCATCTCTATGCTGGAGAGGATGTAACCAAAAGGGTACTATGACAAACCTTTGGTAGGAATCTACGAAGATATGAGAATATTGGCAAGAGGTACAGCAATATATAAAGGTAATAACAGGAATGGAAATTCCAGATGATCCATGGGTCTGCTTATTTCATATTTTAAATATTACCAAAAAACAATACAAGAGTACAGTAGTTCAACGTCTAATAAATGCAGCAAAAGGAGTAATACCAAAAAATGGCAAAAAATAAGAAAAACCCATGATTAGGATTAGGATCTAATATACTGTATATATAGAATTTCATTTTTATGTAGTAGGGAAGAAGATCAGGCAGAGAGATTTGCTAGTATATGGGGAGGTTGGTTACAATTTAAGAAAACGGCTGGATATATAGATGGATTTATATTTATATCGCATTTATATGGATGGAAGAGGAAGTGGGGAGACAGGGGATTGGAATGAGGTAGAAGAACAGTCGGCTCAACTAGGGGGAGGGAAATAGGGGATAACAGAAAAGGGGAGGTAATGTGCATGTTTATATTGTATATATTTTTTATAAGATATTAAATGTTTTGAGATAAAAATTAAATAAAGTAAAATAATAAAAAAAAAAAATAAAAAGGACAAACTCCTCTACCTGTCAAAGTCTGGACCACGGAGTATGGAAAAGCCAACAACTTCTAGTGCGCCCCTCCTTTGTCCTGACCCTGGCTGGGAGGAAGGAATCCTCATCTGAGCTCCCTCCTCCTGTGTTGTGAAGTTGCACACCAAGTCCACCAAGCATCAGTATTGTTTGCATGTGTTTCCTTGTTCTGCAGGCACAGGAGCACAGCGCTGTGACCTCCTACCCACCCTGGACTGTGCCCTCCTACCCTCATACTATACCCTCCTGCCCATCCTGTACCCTCCTGCCCACTCTGTACTGTGTCTTCCTGTCGCCCCCGTACTGGGCCTTCCCATCCACCATGTACTGTGCACTCCTGCCTGCCCTGTGCTGTGCACACCTGTCTACCCTGTACTGTGCCTTCCTTCCAACCCTGTACTGTGCCCTCCTGCCCACCCTCTACTGTGTCCTCCTGCCTACCATACTGTGCCCTCCTGCCCACTCTATATTGCACCCTCATGCCCACCCTGTACTGTGCCTTCCTACCCCCCTTAATGTGCCCTCCTACCCACCCTGTACTGTGCCCTCATGCCCACCCTGTACCCTCCTGCCCATCCTGTTCTGTGCCCTCAGTACAGGGTGGGCAGAAGGGTACCGTGTGATTAGGGGTGGAACTAAGGGCAGGGCAGGGCAGGGAAGGGGTTGACTGCTGATGAGTAACTCTTAAGGTCTGGCCAGTAGCTTAAGACTTGCAATTTTGAGTCCTGCCATAGAGCATAACCAAAAATTACCCCATTTTCCCAGTAAAAAGGTTCCCCCAAGACCATATCTCCCCCAGTACAGATCTCCCATAACATCCCTAAATCTGCTCTCTTAGCCCAACCTCTCACTATAGAACACCCTCAATACAGACCCCTGACCTCAAACCACTTATTACAGACTCTACCCCAGCAAAAAACCCCTAGCACAGATTGATCTTCCCTAACACAAACCCCTCAGTACAGATGAGCCCCCACAGCACAGACTCTCAGTATGGACCGAACCCCCAGCACAGACCACTTAGTACAGAAAACCCCTCCCCCAGTACAGACTGCAAAGTGCAGACAGACCTCTAGCACAGACCCCTTGGTACAGATGGAATCTCCAATACAGAGTACAGAAACCCCCTCAGCACAGACCCCCCCAGTACAGACCAACCTCCAATACAGGACACCAGCCCAGACACCCCATTACAGAAAGCCCTAATACTGACACCCCTCTCAGCACAAACAACTGTCCCCCCGTACAGAACCCTCAGTACAGATACACTTTTCTCTTAGTACAGACCCCTCAGTACCGACACCCCTCTCCTTCTGTACAGACCCTTCAGTACAGACACCTCCTCCCCCTAGTAAGACAGTACTGACTCCTTTGTACAAGAAACCTCCCTTTGTACAAATACCCCTCACCCTAAGTAAAGACCTCTCGGTACAGACACCTATCCCCCTTGATATAAACCTTTTAGTACGTACACCTCTTCCCCTCAGTATAGACCCCAGTCCCCCTCACTTCCCAGTACAAACCTCCATCTTCACCCCGATGTAGCAACAGTTGGGAGTGAGGGGAAGTCATCGTCCCCCCCCCCTGGTTCTGTCATATGACCAGAGCTGAGGAGGAGCTTCCACTTGGCTCTGACTTGCTGCTATAAGTGGAACAGTGCTGTACAACACAGACAAAAAATTCAGTGACCAGAGCACCCCCCAGAGTGTCGGCACCTGGTTTGAACTGCAGCTTTTCTGAACAGTAGACCTCCCATAAAAAAAAGACATTAAATAATGAAATCATGATAAATAAATAAATAAATCAGTTAAAAAATATTCCCTTTAGCAATAATGCTGAGGGTTAAATGGGTAAGATGCTTTGGACGATATCTGTGCTTTCTGTATGACCATCAAATCCATGTATAAGGATGCATAAAGTCATTCACAATTCATACGGTCACAAACCTTTGAGAATCTTGCCACAATGTTATTTTGGGCCTGATTCATAGTACGGCGAATTGGCGTTTCGGCGTGATTTTGCGAAGCGGCGATTATTTAAGTCTGAAATTGGCATTCAAAGAACGGCGGGCGGAAAATAGCGCCTAGTGTGAGATTCATTAAGATGCAATATGGTCAGAGCGCGACTTAAAACCACGCCAGCTAAAAGCTCGACTAAAGTTTAGCCAAATTTTCCCCTGTACCCCCAAAAATCCCAAATCACTGTGGAAGGTGTGGAAGTCAATTTGGAGATGACTTGCGTTTAAAAAATCTCAAAAACTGACTTAGAAAGAGAGATATCTGCGAAAGTGTGGAAAGGTTAAACAGCTCCTCCAGCCGCGAGCTGCGAACTCGCGAATGTGCGCATGCGCAACGCCAAATTGGCTCAAAAAATTTCGCCAGCGCGATTTTGGGTCAATTTTTTTTTGAATACCGCTTGCAAATCCGCTGTCTCGCCCATAGAAAATGGCAAAAACCGGCGGAATTGGAAAAACATGCACACTTCCAACAAGGGATCCTTTAGTAAACACCATCACATTCCATACACCTTTCCTGCTAACTCCGAAATCATAGCAGTCAAATCTACAGTGTTTATATAGAACCTCCACATTCTCTGAAAAAACCCACAAAATATTACATTGGGGAATTGGTCGTCAGATAGAAAAAAAATAGATGTAAAACATATTTCAAAGAAAGATTATTAGCATTTCACACATATCAAGGAAATGTCACAATTTTGACAATATTTTATGTGTTTCCAAAGAATGTTTTTAGAAATATATTGCAAATACTACCTTTTCTTCCATATGGGTATGGCCAAGTGTTACCATTTTACTACACATTTAACTGAAGGTATATATATATATATCCCTTATACTTGGCTAATTAGCAAAGTATGCCCAACAAACAAATAGAGCTTTAGCTCACAATATTGCTACATATTGACTTTATGGGGCATCTTTTGTATTTTGTTCATGTCTTTGGATTAAAAGTTTGCTGATACACATGCCTTTTTCAAACATGAACAAAATTAATGATGTCAACATTTGGAGGATTGGAGATATCCAAGTGTTGCCCATACAGAGGGCACCTTCCGGATTCGAACTTACAAACCTACAGCAGGAAGGCAGACTCCCTAATCATTGTGCTATTTCTCAGTGAGCGTTGGGTGTTTTCCTCATGCCGTCAAAATGCTCACATGGGAACAGGGGCCATTGAACTGAATAGGATTGGATTTTTTGCCTGTTTTGGGAGCTGATCCTTGAGCTGGACAAATCCCCCTCAAACGCCCCCAAACGGGCTACGTTCACATGTACGTGTTTGTGGTCTGTTTTTGGGGCTTTTGTAGGTGATTTCATATAACAATGCCTGCCCAAAAAATGCATGTCAAAACGCCTGTGAAAACGCCAGCCAAAATGCACATAAGAACGCCTGATATAATTGCCACGCCAAATTTAGGGATGTTCATGAGTGATGAGTCAGATTGTTGGCTTACATATCTGTTCAATCGTCACAATCTCACTTCTCAAATCCCAAAAGGTGTGTTTCAATTGTTTCCCTAAATATATATTTCTCTCTCTCTCACGTAATTGTATATATATGTATGTATTCCTGTATCTAAACATTCTAAATAATGACTAGCAAACTTCAAGAGAGAATTTTTTCAATTCACATATACTATACACACCTACATACATTTCTATTCCTCATTTCTATTTCCCTTGTTTTGGCAACTGAGCATGCTCCAAAACACACAGGATACACACAGTTAATTTTTGGACTGGGCGTTACCATTCTGGGTGTGTTTGCTTGGATTATATATAGCTCACTCAGACATCAGGAAAGATTTGACCTACGAAGAGGTCCAATATATTTGTGTGTCACATGTTTTATGGGTAACATTTTTGGCCCTTTGTTATTTATGGAGGTGAGATTTGGCTGTGTTGTGTGTTGACTCTCTGTAAGTATTTATTGCTGTTAACATAATTCTGTCAATCTGCACATGCATCTGTTGATTATGGGCTCTTTGTCGATGTATATGGTCTAAATGTTGTACAAAGGTTGTTTTGGTTTGAAAAATACAAATGTAATAAACAGCATGTTTCCAATTTTTTTTTTAAAATGTCTTCATGTGTCTAAATAAAGTTTTCTGGTGTCCACAAATGTATGTATTTGTATTTCTTTTTCTAAGTTAAATCTGCTTAATGGTTGTGTATGTTCACTATTCGCGAATTCGCGAATATACAAAACCGCGTTCTCACATTTATACATGAAACCGGAAACGAAACTTTTGGTGCGTGCACACGTTTCCGGAAATTGTCCAGGCCCTGTCGTAAGTGTGCATCATGGCTCCTGCACTGTTTACAGCCGAAATAGTGGCATTTGTGTGTAAGGTAAGGAGGGGGTGTGAATGTGCAGGGTGCGGGATGGGGGATGGTGGCTGGGTGGGTCGCTTATCTAGCGGGTGTGCAAGAAACTTTTGGTCTGCTGATCTGCGCATGCACTTTCTGCCTATTAGACGTGATCTAGAAGCTTCCTGTTATAGAAACTTCCTAGATGTGAACCTGTTCCCTATATATATATATATATATATATATATATATATATATATATATATATATATATATATATAATGTATGTATGTGTATATATGTGTATATATGTATATATATGTGTGTATATATGTATATATATATATATATATATATTATATGTATATATATATATATATATATATATATATATATATATATATATATATATATATATATTATATGTATATATATATATATATATATATATATATATATATATATATATATATATATATATATATATATATATTATATGTATATATATATATATATATATATATATATATATATATATATATATATATATATATATATATATATGTATATATATATATATATATATATATATTATATGTATATATATATATATTATATGTATATATATATATATATATATATATATATATATATATATATATATTATATGTATATATATATATATATATATATATATATATATTATATGTATATATATATATATATATATTATATGTATATATATATATATATATATATATATATATATATTATATGTATATATATATATATATATATATATATATATATATATATATATATATATATATATTATATGTATATATATATATTATATGTATATATATATATATATATATATATATATATATATATATATATGTATATATATGTATATATATTATATGTATATATATATATTATATGTATATATATATATATATATATATATATATATATATGTATATATATGTATATATATTATATGTATATATATATATATATATATATATATATATATATATATATATATATATATTATATGTATATATATATATTATATGTATATATATATATATATATATATATATATATATATATATGTATATATATGTATATATATTATATGTATATATATATATATATATATATATATATATATTATATGTATATATATTATATGTATATATATATATATATATATATATGTATATATATTATATGTATATATATATTATATGTATATATATATATATATATATATATATATATATATATATATATATATTATATGTATATATATATATATATATATATATATATATATATGTATGTATGTATGTGTATCTAAAAAATATATATTATACAAAATATATATATTAGACAATATATATACTATGTATATATTATATACAATATATATACATTAGATACATTATAGAATATGTTATATACCATATATTAGTGTATATAATAGGGAACAGGTTCACATCTCTGAACTTTCTATATAGATATAGATAGGCATACCCTGCTTTAAGTACACTCACTTTATATACAATCGTGAGTAAGGACACAGCTTGTTCAGCTTGCCATGACACTGCTCACAAACCATAAGTGACAGGGATAACAAACTTAGGGAGCAACGACAGGGTACCCAGGTACCCAGGACTACACCATATCCATTTTGTGGCTGGCCAGCTTGCCTAGGTAATCTATCATGTCATAGTCCTGGATCCCCTTAACATGCTCCCACATGGTTTGGGAGTAAGGCTATGTCAATGTGGCCAAAATTTACAATGGAGCTGGTGTATTTTCATGCATCGAGAAAAGAAAAAAGGGATTGCTTCACTTTAAGTACATTTTCAGTTTCCATACATGCCCTGGTCCCATTGTGTACTTAAAGTGGGCTATGCCTGTATATAGATAGATTTGATTCGTTTCAACTTTTACACAAAATGAAACCCAATTATCTGTGACAGATTGCTCTGACGCTTTGGAATCTATCTAGATAAAGACAAATGTATTGACCCTTTTCATATATGCAAGATTAGAAACATTATATTCCCTAAATGCATAATGCCAAAAATTATTGCCTTACATACATCCATACACACTGCAAGCTCGGCCCCCTGTTTGTCTTGTCTGACACTCTTACCATCATAAGCTGGATCTGCACACAGCAGCTAATTGGTTCACCTGAGATGGAATCAGTGATCACAAAAATCTGGAATGGTCATGTCTTCAAAGGATTGCCTTGAACAAATCACCTCTAAAAGAAACACATGAGTGTATAATCACTTGTCTCAATGGATCACATTCCCAACACACCCATCTCACACTGCCATATGATAATGAATGGGGGTGTCCATTGCAAGTTAAATACACCCCCAGATCACATTGCTTTGTTAATTTACAGATCTAACTGGAATCTGATGGCACTGCTGTGAACCACTATGCCATCAAATTCTGCTGGGGACCTTTAAAAAGGATTATGTGTGATTGTGTGGATAATTATGCCACCTTAAATTTGCATCTCCCACATACCATGTGCAACTCTTGCAGGAATTGTGAATCAAGGATAATTCAGCACAGCTTAATGAACAGACACATTGAGGAGTGTAGGAACACACCGTCAGATTACCCGATCACACTATGGGGTTTTAACTCCTCCATAATTTTGCCACTTTGGAAACCAAGTGCTTACTTTATGTATACTTTTTAGACGGAACTACAATTTCTAGTAGGGTGATATCATTGCATGAGATTTTCCCTCACTTCCTGTCTTAGTGTCACCAAGACAGGAAGTGAGGGGAATATCACTGTGGGGAAATAGCTTGCAATTGTTGCCTTATAATGTCCATAGTATATATAAAAGGAAAGAATTGCTGGCTGTATCCCCACGGGAGATTCCCTCACTTCCTGTCCTGGTGACACCAAGACAGGAAGTGAAGGGAAATCTCCTGCAATGATATAACACTGTTACATGTTCTAGTTATGTAGCAAACTTAAGAATATACAAAGCAAACATCTTTTTTTTTCCATTTTGGCAAAATCATGGATTCATTAAAAAACTATCTTTGTTTGTCCCGTGGCTTGCAGGAAAAACATTTTGCCTTGATTCCACCATCAACACAGACAGGGGAAACCCTCCTGCGGAGCCATTGTGTTCTCCTGGTGCTGCCCCTGCCAGGAAAACACAGTGATTATTGCTAGTGGCTACAAGAGATGCTAGCGATAAGTGTGTGTAAAATCTGACAGACTGGTTGTACGTTGTCCTCCAGGTGATCGACCAATCAACTTGGGTACCTTCAGCCTGGCCATACACAGTTTAAATCTGCATCTCAAATGAAGCAATCCCATTTACATATAACACTCCATAAAGGAGAATTGAGGGGCTTATCAGGTCTGCGTCAAAAATTAACAGCCACACCCAATCAGACAGCTCGTGTTAAAAGGGACCTGAAAAGCAATCTGCATGGCTTGCTTTTCCAAGCATTGGCTAGTTTAGTGAGCCTGGACTAATAACAGTCACTGTAATGCTACCCATACTGCTGTCCTTTTAACATGGTGACAAAAGTTGATACCTATGCTACATGTGTGTAAAGTTACTTGCACCCTGCTAAATGGACAGCAATAAGGTTGTAAATACAGTGACTGCCTGTCCCCCCCTGATGGCGGCCCTGGGTGTGTCATGAAAGGCCAATTGAGAAAATGGCTATATCATGTAGAGGAAATCACCAGTGTGGGGCAACCTATGTCATGGAGGTAGATTTGGACATCGATGTATATGTATCACCAGAAATGGAATTCTTTGTTCTACAATATCTCAAAGACGACCTAGCATGTTATTTGAAGACTGTACTATTTTGGACATACTTGGACTCAAACATACACTGCTCTTTCCACAGCTCCTCCTCCTCTGGGGGTATGATAAAGTTTATACGCATCTTCACCAAAAGCACAAGATGATGTGTCGTCTCCGGATGAGGCTGCAGCGGAGATTTCAGTTTCTGCCTGAGATAGTGGATCTGCAGCGGGCCTGGAGTGATGCCAAAAGGCGCTCACCCAGGCTCCTGCTAAAGGCTGTGGAGCAAATCTCCGGTAAGTAAAAATATACATTACATGTGACCAGATAGGTTACAATTTTTTGGGTAGGTGGACATGTGTTTAGCTATGCAACAACACTAATACCAACACCCCCCCCCCCTCCCTCTCGCTCCTACCTTTCCTACCTCCATCAAGTGTCTCTTCACAACCTTTAATACTACTATGTACATTCGTATTTTTTATGTTTTTTTTTTTTCTTCTGCTTCTAGCCAAAGCGGACGGACGGCACCCTCTTGTGCTTTTGGTGAAGAAGGGGAGGAGGAGGACGGCCACACTCCAATACGCAATCAGAGGCAGCGAGCCATTTGAGCAGCTGAAAATTGTGGATCGTAAGTAGAAAATAAAAATGTTAGAAATTTCTAATCTCTAATCACATTTTACAGAGCCCCCTTTACATCGGAGTCTCCAGACTTACTACACTGTAAGAGGGAAGTGTGAAGACTCTGATATAAGGAGAGTTTGGGAACCATTATTTGAGGGGGGAAGCTGGGGACTCTGGTGTAAAAGGGAACTCTGTGTTCCCCAAAGCTCCCCCATACATCTGAGCTTACAGAGACCCTCTTACACTTCCCTTCCTCAGTCCACCACAGTCAAGGGCACAACAAGTCCCACTGCAGAAGGCTACCTGCTTGGACTTGTAATCCTCTCTGTAGGGGAATGAGGAAATACTGCCTGCTATGCTAAGACTTGTAGTGCCCTCTGTTAGGGACTAAGGATTCCTCAGTCCTCAACATTCTAGGGCACTATAAGTCTCAGCATAGTGGGCTGTCATACCTCAGTCCCTCACAGCTCGGGTCAAAAGCAACACAGTTAAACATCTAAAGGACAACTCCAAACAAAACTACCAATAATGGACAGAGTCCATATGCTCTATAATGTCAAAGACCCGCTACCACTCACCTTCCACCTCTGGTGCTGTCATTGTGTAGGGCAAAGGGCTCCATCTACACCATGTTTGGCTTTCAGGTCAGATAGGCAGGACTTGCTCAGCTCCACTCTCTTCCTTGGCAATTGACTCTGGCGTCATTGTGGATCTTTCCTCCTCTAGAAAACACCCAGGGGCCCTCTCCTTGTCCCCCAGCCACCCAGGGCCTTCTTCTCCTCCTCCTCCACCAACCATTTTCAGACTCTTCCAACTTCCCTTGGGCAACTCAACCCCTTTGCATAGTGGACACAACAAATCTATGACCAGCCTGCAAAATATCAAGTCTGGGCCTGGTTACCTGTATGTTCCGGGTCCAGGGCGGAGCTCTCCTCCCAGAGCAACAAATGATGATAGCAGAGTGAGTTGACCGGCCAGTCACTTCCTACTGGTGCAGGTACACACCTACCGATTCCTCCACATCTTAGGATAACATGATCAGACGGCCAATCCCCAGGCAGAGAAGGAGGAGTAAGTGTCAGCGGACAACAGACACCTGGCAGACGCAGTGAAGGGCCTGCAGCACACTGCTGCAACTTTTTGATCCGAGGATTGAAAGCAATCTTTTACTTGGGAGATTTCCCTGACTGCGCCCTTCGAAATGTTGGTGCTCCGCCACTGGCCGCAAGGCCCCTGTAGGTGCGAGGCCTTAGGCGCCCGCTTAATTTGCATGGTGCCCTCCTGTTTTAAAACATGGTCAATGCATCTCATTGGTGTAAGTGCACTTCTATGTTCTGAATTGTAGGGGCATTGAGTATGGTGCTAGCATGATGAGAGGTTACTGCCTATTTGTGTCCATAAATAATATATAATGTTTTTCTTTTATTTTAGAAACCAGTGATCAGGATGTTGCGGCTCAGCCTTCTCAGGCCCCCTGTAAGTAATGTGGATGTGCTGGTGTGTTGTGTATTAGGTCGAACTTGGAGGAATGATTGTTTGTTTTGTTTTCTTTTGTGGTTGATGTAACTTCAGCAAGAGAGGAGCCTCAGGCAGGGCCAAGTCGCCTGGATCCGGGCCAGGAACACATTGGTGCCCAAGAAGAGGCCAATTGGTCTCAAGCGGATGAGGACCTGGGCTCTCCTCAAATGGGAAGTAAGTATTCTACATGTGTTTGTGTGTTCAATGTGTCCTGGGAAATCTAAGGGCTGTAATATCTATATTTTGCCATTGGGGTTATGTAGCAGCTACATTGAGGATGTTAGTTGTGGAGGACTGGGGAAGAGGGGCTGCTGCTTACCCAGTCCAAAGTAACTACTACCTTCAATGTTTCCCAACTACTTTCTGTGTGCCTTTATCAAATAGCTTTGGTTAAAGGATTGTATTTGTGTCTTTGTGTTTCTAGGAGATACGACGCCATCCCCCCATGAAGGGACACCATCCCCCCATGTAGGGTCTCCCCCATCCTCCCCCACTCCAGGCTCCCCTGAACTAGTCTGTAAGTACCTAAAATTAGATTCTCACATGAATTGTGTGTGCTAGGATGATGTGTATCTAGGATAATCTAAGTTGGAGTCTAAGCAAGTGTAGTTTTGCTATATGTGACAGGAAGGTTGGTCATGAAACACTCTTGCTTAACCTTCATGTTTGCAAGGTGGTTTTGGGGAGCTTTACAGGACATGTTATCTTTTGTAAGTTATCTCAAGCCACCCTATTCTAAATTGGTGTTAGTTTCTCTACATTGGAAATGGTGTGCTTTGTACTTGTCAATTTTTTGTGGACATTGTAATTTAATCATGTCCTGATTTAGTCAACACTGAAAATGTGTGTTTGTCAATCTTTCATAAATACTCTTCCTCGGTAATGTACCACATTCCAGTTCACAATTTGTGTTCTTTTTGTGCAGTTTCTCCCGAGCCAGCCACGCCATCAACTTCGGGGGCCCAAAAAAAAACTGATGATGGTAAGTTGTGTGCTTTTCCAGGAATGTGTCTACTTAGTAAGTGGAGAAATGCTAACTGTGTATGTCCCCGCTCAGGCTTCAAGTTCCTCTAAAGGCAGCAGGTTCTTTATGTGAATGCATTCTATGCATTAGTATTCCAAGTGATAGGTGTGCATATTCCCCCTCAGACTTACTGGGACCATTTTTTACTGTCCACATTTTTGCACTAATACTTGTCTGGAACAGACTCCCCCTCCTCCTTAACTGAGGTGACAGCATGCCAATATTGCCTCCTGATGCTGTCACTCCTAATCATTGAGACCATCGGAAGGGAGGGGGGCAAGGCTGGCTCACAGTTAGGTGCCTGAACAGGCACAGGGTGCTTGGCTTCATCTCATGTGCCTCCATAGCAAGCTGCCTGCTGTGGGGTCAACCAACAGGAGGGAGGTGCCTAGAGGTGTGTACAGGGGCCATGTAAAAAGGAGGATTGTTATTTATCTTGTCCCCAAAAACCTAGAGAGTGTAAGTCTAACCTGATTAGTTTTCCACAGCCCTCCCAAAATATGTTTCCAACACTTAGAACAGGCAGGGCTGAGGCACCAAAAACATCCGAAAAACACAATCAGCACAAAAGCAGGGAGTACGTATCCTTAACGCTACAAGCTTCACCCAGTAGAATGACGCTTGCACTGTACAAATCTGCATCACCACCATATCAAAGTCTAAATAAAACTTTCAGGGAAATGTGGAGGGGTAATGAGTGGGTGTTAGAGCGTTTTCATGACTGCCTAACCTACAGTTAGCGTGAGTCCATTTGTTGATAAACTTTTTCTTCTCTCTTAACACAGCTGGGATGGCGGAAAGGAGATCAGGGGAGCAGACACATCTGCTCCGTCCACAACTGGCCCTCCGAATTCCAAAGGGTAAGTCTCTACTATGTGTCAGGTTCAATCTATAGACAGTAAGAGGGAGAGAGAACGCTACACAAACTCCAATGGTGATAGAGATAAATGTGTGCACATGTATCGTGTTGACCAATTGAACCCAAAACACCTTACATTCTTCTAAATGATTGCTTGTGTTGACATGAAGAAAAGCCTTTTACTTAGCTTTGGTGAAACTGCTACTAACATTCCAAGCCATCTTATGTAACCTTTTGAACAATTTGCTGTGAAAGTTTGAGTTTAAGGTTTACACCAGCAATTTAGCATATTTGCTTCAGAGTGTTGATAAAAGCCAACCAATAGACTCCTAAGCATATTTGTTGAGGCACATTAATTACAATCGTTGTTTGGATCATTTTGCATAAAACTAATTGTCATGTCTTTTTCTACCCAGGACACACGCACCTCACCTATGAGGTCCTTTTGGAATACATAACATGGTGCATCGACAGAATCTTGGTTTTGGAAGAAACTTATGGGGCCGATCCAGCCCCTCAGGAGCCATTTGTCAGGAATGTTTCCCCCTTAAAAAGATTATAGTTTTTATTTTTTAATTTGTTTGGTTAATTTTACAATGTTTTTTAACTGTCACATTTCGACATTCGAAAAAAAAATATAACAAAAAAATTTAAAAATTAAAAACCCTTTTTTTTGGGACCAAAAAAAAAAAAAATAAAAAAACCCTCGTTTTTGGGAAACAAAAAAATTAAAAAATTAAAAACCCTTTTTTTTGGGACCAAAAAAAAAAAAAAATAAAAAAACCATCGTTTTTGGCAACCAAAAAAAATATAAAAATTTAAAAAAAACCCTTTTTTTGGGCACCAAAAAAAAAAAAAAAAAAAAAACAAAAAAGCCTTGTTTTTGGCAACCAAAAAAAATATAAAAATTTAAAAAAAACCCTTTTTTTGGGACCCAAAAAAAAAAAAAAATAACAAAAAAGCCTTGTTTTTGGCAACCAAAAAAAATATAAAAATTTTAAAAAAACCCTTTTTTTGGGACCCAAAAAAAAAAAAAAATTAACAAAAAAGCCTTGTTTTTGGCAACCAAAAAAAATATAAAAATTTAAAAAAAACCCTTTTTTTGGGACCCAAAAAAAAAAAAAAAATAACAAAAAAGCCTTGTTTTTGGCAACCAAAAAAAATATAAAAATTTAAAAAAAACCCTTTTTTTGGGACCCAAAAAAAAAAAAAATAACAAAAAAGCCTTGTTTTTGGCAACCAAAAAAAATATAAAAATTTAAAAAAAACCCTTTTTTTGGGACCCAAAAAAAAAAAAAAATAACAAAAAAGCCTTGTTTTTGGCAACCAAAAAAAAAATGTTTACAAAAAAGCCTTGTTGTTTTTGGTAACAAACTAAACCAAAAATGTTTACAAAAAAGCCTTGTTGTTTTTATGGCAACCGACAAAACCACAAATGTTTACAAATAAGCCTTGTTGTTTTTGGTAACAAACTAAACCAAAAATGTTTACAAAAAAGCCTTGTTGTTTTTATGGCAACCGACAAAACCACAAATGTTTACAAAAAAGCCTTGTTGTTTTTATGGCAACCGACAAAACCACAAATGTTTACAAATAAGCCTTGTTGTTTTTGGTAACAAACTAAACCAAAAATGTTTACAAAAAAGAATTGTTGTTTTTGGTAACAAACTAAACCAAAAATGTTTACAAAAAAGCCTTGTTGTTTTTATGGCAACCGACAAAACCACAAATGTTTACAAAAAAGCCTTGTTGTTTTTATGGCAACTGACAAAACCACAAATGTTTACAAATAAGCCTTGTTGTTTTTGGTAACAAACTAAACCAAAAATGTTTACAAAAAAGCCTTGTTGTTTTTGGTAACAAACTAAACCAAAAATGTTTACAAAAAAGAATTGTTGTTTTTGGTAACAAACTAAACCAAAAATGTTTACAAAAAAGCCTTGTTGTTTTTATGGCAACCGACAAAACCACAAATGTTTACAAAAAAGCCTTGTTGTTTTTATGGCAACCGACAAAACCACAAATGTATACAAATAAGCCTTGTTGTTTTTGGTAACAAACTAAACCAAAAATGTTTACAAAAAAGCCTTGTTGTTTTTATGGCAACCGACAAAACCACAAATGTTTACAAAAAAGCCTTGTTGTTTTTATGGCAACCGACAAAACCACAAATGTTTACAAATAAGCCTTGTTGTTTTTGGTAACAAACTAAACCACAAATGTTTACAAATAAGCCTTGTTGTTTTTGGTAACAAACTAAACCAAAAATGTTTACAAAAAAGAATTGTTGTTTTTGGTAACAAACTAAACCAAAAATGTTTACAAAAAAGCCTTGTTGTTTTTATGGCAACCGACAAAACCACAAATGTTTACAAATAAGCCTTGTTGTTTTTATGGCAACGGAAAAAACCACAAATGTTTACAAAAAAGAATTGTTTTTGTGAAAACCTTCCAAAAAATGATGTCAAAACATAAAAAATGTTTAAAATGTTTATCTAAATTAAATTTAAGTATGTTGCTCTTTGCAACACAAATGTTACATTGGCAATTTAGTTCATTCTATTATATATTGTAATATATTTTTTGTACGCTACAGTTGGTAGACACCCACATGTGTTATTAAAACATTTATTTTATTACCCAAGTTTTCTTTTTGGTGTACACATCGAATGTCTTTTGTGTTGTATTTGTTTACTTGAGTGGTGTGGTCTGTAATTGTTAGTATGTTGGCTTTGGTTTATGTTAGCCTTGAGACTTGTTTTGAAGCTACATTTGAAGGGAGACCTTTTCTTGGGTCGTTATGTGAACATTGAGTTATCTAAATTTACATGAAATCATATGTTTGGAGATAGAGAAGCACGTGTGTATAAATGCCTACATTAACCAGGGCCATTACTTGGCCACCAACACTCCTAAAAAACCAAAGAGCAAACACAAACTAATCATTTTGCATAAAATTTTATTTCATCCCCAAAAGAAGCACTATAATAAATCATATTGTGCCACCCTCAAATTAAAAAAAAAATGGCCCAAAAAATTGGCCAATGTAAATCATTAACAAAACTAAACCAAATTAAATAAAAAAACAAAAAATCAAGTTGGTGGTCGTGCCTGAAGCAGTGTGGTGAGCACTGTTAAGTTTCCTGCCATCAAATGGTGTGCCAAGAGTTCCATCTGGTCTGGGGTTAACTGTAGAGTTGTGCTCAAGTGGCCCATTAGGATCATATCTTCTGTCTGAGGCTGCTGATGATGCAGGGTGTTGAACGTTGGAAATGTCCCAGACAGAAGATGTTCGGCCAATAGTGTCATCTGCTCTGGGGTCAGCCTAAGCATTTGGGCAACGTGTGCCATTACCATGAGATGGGATCGTTGCTGCTCCAAGGCTATTTGATGCTGCTGGTGGTGCAAGGGTTGTGAAGATGTGTGGGGAGTGGTGGTTGATTGTTTGTTGTGGTCCACGGTGCGGGGGCAAACGACATGTCGCATTGGTGACAAAAAAGAAGAACGGCCTGGGGAGGAGTGAAGTGATAAAGGTGTGGAGGGAATGTAGTCAGGTGGAAGGGGTACTGTGGAACCAGTGCGCATTGAGGTTGTGCAGGAGGATTGCTCATTGAGGGGTGTGGGAGTCCGAACGGAGTGTGAAGTGCTAGGAGTGGCTACAGGAGGAATTGTCCCATCCCCAGCTGCCTGACAAGTGGCCAACACTGGCATTACCCTCCCACTACCACAACCTGCAGTGGCAGGTGAGTGAGATGTTTGGGAGGGCTCTGCCAATGGGGCATCTTCAGATCCAAACAGGCATTGGCGTGTGGCCAGCACCTGAGTGTCAACACTTTGCCGATCCCGTTGATGCTGGTCTGCTAAACTTACCAAGCTGTTACGCATATCCTGTTGAACCTGTAACATATCCTGGTGAACCTGTACCATTGTTGCTACAGATTCCTGTATGAGCCCGAGCAGGCGTACTGCCTCAGTAGATTGCTGAGTACGCCTCCTTAACTCATTTTGGACCTGATACTCATCAAGCAGCCTCTCGGCTACATCCAGCATAGATGGACGAAGTTGGGTAGGTGACAATCCCTCTGCATCTAAGGCTACCTGAAAGCAGAAGAAATAGACCAAATCATTATCAAACATCATGACTAAATATTTCAGATTAGTTTGACAACTTAACACCCCAAGCAGAACGTTGAAAAGTTTGATGTGCTTCTAATGAGTACTTGTTCATTGTAAGATTATCCAAGCTAGCAACACTTCTGATAATGGGTACATATTATATTGGTGTGACTAATATGACAAAGGCAAAAAAGATTCAACATGAAGGTGTTCCCAATTAACCCTGGTGTGGTAGGTTGTTTATGCTTTTGGTAAATCTGTTACTACACCAATGACTTTATACATCTACGTATGTTGTCTAAAATCTTGCCATCAATCGGCTACAGGACAACCCAACCAAACGATACCCATGAATTTGGACCTGGAAAATCAAAGACGGGCCGGACTTTAAAGATCCTGGATGTTTTTGGAACATTAGTGGCACACCAAATTATAACATAATTCCCTGATGTTCAAGATAGAACTCTTGTTGTGCTGGTGCATCGTCAGAATGTCATAGCACTAATTTAACACACACAATGTAAGCCACATCTAGTCCAAAATCAATGCTACCATTGAAATGTTACATGTGCACCTTGTTCCCTTATATCACATACCACAGCACTGGATGCAGAATCGTCGCCAGCTCCTGATCCAACTCCAGCTGCAACGTCAAGAGGGGCCTGATGTTCTTTTAAAAACAAAAAAAAAAAAACATGTTTAGTACATAACCTTAGTCAGTAATGATTATGGCCAGATTGCCCTCCTAGCTTCATGAATGAAGCATTGAGGCCAAACATTCAAAAGTGCTTTCCTGGGCTCATAGGACACTTGCTAAACCCTCCCAAAGGTTAAGAAGGCTTGGTCTGCCTACTAATGACGGCACCCATTAATGCTGTCAACTGTGTTTTGCAGGGTAAACATCTAAAAGGCAACACTCTTTCCTAAGAAAAAACATGTGTGTTAATGGGGTTAATAAGATTCAAAAAAACATTATTTGACTAGACATACCAACACCTTCCTCCAGGCCTAGCTGCACTGGGTGTGTTCCCTGCTGCGGATCTTCTGTAAAGGACATAGCAATATGAGCTATCTTGGAAAAAAAAAAACATCTACATTGTTTGGCACAGTATGATATTGGACCTACCAGGAGGAGGGTCAGCACTGATGTCAACACCTGTGAGTCCGTCTGGTTCGCCAAGCTGCATGGGCTGTGGAGGGGCTGAGATCCGTGCTACAGATGAACAAATTGCAGGTTGGGGAAAACAAAAAAAGGACAATTGGAAGGGCAAGTATCACATTCTCTTAATGTCACACATAGGATAGTAGTTAATCTTTTCCAAACAACTCACACAATTGACATCCAAGATAATATCCTACCTCGGTGCAAAGCATCCGAATCTAAGTCCTCTCTGGGAAAGATGGTATCGGGTCCTATGATGTTCAAGAAAGGTAATTGATAATCCCAGAGAGAACTTCGTGCACGTTCATCCAGCCGACCTTGACGGTCATAAAGACCCTCCGCAGCCCATGCAATTAGCTTCTTCCGAACGGACCCACAGATGTCGTTGACCTTCTTCCGCACACTGTCATGGTGGCGAGGTGCTTCACCCAGTGCATTTACAGCATCCCGGATTTCATCCCACAATCTGTTCTTCTCTGTTACTGAGTAAGACGCGGCCCTGGTCCCATGTATCGCCTGATATCTGGCCATATAGGCGTGGACCAGGGCACAGCACTGATTGTGGGTGAAACGGGGAAGCCGGGGTAATGTGGACAAGCTGACTCTGGTGGACGGACCCGCTCCAGGACTACTGTCAGAAGAGCCAGCTTGTCCACTTGGTGTGTTAACACCTCCCCCGGCTTCCTCCTCCGGGATGGGGATGGTGGACTCCCTCATGGATACAGCTGGAGCCTCCCTCACACCAGAGCCAGACGATCTGCCCACCCTGCCCCCCCTGCCCCCCCTGCCCCCCCTGGCCCCCCTGGCCCCCCTGGCCACCCTGCCCCTTCTCATCCTTCCAGTGGGTGGGGCCATGGGAGCACGAGGTGGGCAGAGAATCTGGCTGTCCAGCAGCAGCAAAGAGCCCCAAACTCCTAAATCTGAAATGACAAAAGAGAAAACAGAAAAAACAGGATTTGCAGATTGCTCTTCATATACAGTATAATTAGTGAACAGTTACAGAACACACTTACCTAATGGCACAAACAGACTTGGTCGTGGTGGTGGTGGTAGTAGTGGGCAAAGAGCAGAAGAGGCTGCAAAGAAAAGGAAAAAAAAACACATAAGAAAACGCATAGGGGTACAAATCACACGAGGCCCTCCAAACACTTACCTAATGGCACAAACACGGTGGTGGTGGTGGTGGTGGCAAAAAAAGCAGAAGAGGTTGCAAAGAAATGTAAAAAAAAAACACATAAGAAAACGCATAGGGGTACAAATCACACGAGGCCCTCCAAACACTTACCTAATGGCACAAACACGGTGGTGGTGGTGGTGGTGGCAAAAAAAGCAGAAGAGGTTGCAAAGAAATGTAAAAAAAAAACACATAAGAAAACGCATAGGGGTACAAATCACACGAGGCCCTCCAAACACTTACCTAATGGCACAAACACAGTGGTGGTGGTGGTGGTGGTGGTGGTGGTGGCAAAGAGCAGAAGAGGCTGCAAAGAAATGGAAAAAAAAAACACATAAGAAAACGCATAGGGGTACAAATCACACGAGGCCCTCCAAACACTTACCTAATGGCACAAACACAGTGGTGGTGGTGGTGGTGGTGGTGGTGGTGGTGGTGGCAAAGAGCAGAAGAGGCTGCAAAGAAATGGAAAAAAAAAACACATAAGAAAACTCATAGGGGTACAAATCACACGAGGCCCTCCAAACACTTACCTAATGGCACAAACACAGTGGTGGTGGTGGTGGTGGTGGTGGTGGTGGCAAAGAGCAGAAGAGGCTGCAAAGAAATGGAAAAAAAAAACACATAAGAAAACGCATAGGGGTACAAATCACACGAGGCCCTCCAAACACTTACCTAATGGCACAAACACAGTGGTGGTGGTGGTGGTGGTGGTGGTGGTGGTGGCAAAGAGCAGAAGAGGCTGCAAAGAAATGGAAAAAAAAAACACATAAGAAAACTCATAGGGGTACAAATCACACGAGGCCCTCCAAACACTTACCTAATGGCACAAACACAGTGGTGGTGGTGGTGGTGGTGGTGGTGGTGGCAAAGAGCAGAAGAGGCTGCAAAGAAATGGAAAAAAAAAACACATAAGAAAACGCATAGGGGTACAAATCACACGAGGCCCTCCAAACACTTACCTAATGGCACAAACACAGTGGTGGTGGTGGTGGTGGTGGTGGTGGTGGTGGCAAAGAGCAGAAGAGGCTGCAAAGAAATGGAAAAAAAAAACACATAAGAAAACTCATAGGGGTACAAATCACACGAGGCCCTCCAAACACTTACCTAATGGCTCAAACACAGTGGTGGTGGTGGTGGTGGTGGTGGTGGTGGTGGCAAAGAGCAGAAGAGGCTGCAAAGAAATGGAAAAAAAAAACACATAAGAAAACTCATAGGGGTACAAATCACACGAGGCCCTCCAAACACTTACCTAATGGCACAAACACAGTGGTGGTGGTGGTGGTGGTGGTGGTGGCAAAGAGCAGAAGAGGCTGCAAAGAAATGGAAAAAAAAAACACATAAGAAAACTCATAGGGGTACAAATCACACGAGGCCCTCCAAACACTTACCTAATGGCACAAACACAGTGGTGGTGGTGGTGGTGGTGTAATCCTTTATAGGCAAAAGGAGGCTGCAAACATTAAACATACATGAGAAATCGCATGACCTACATACGTGCACATAATAAATTACAGTTATCAGGAAAGCAAAAATGGTGTCTTTGGAAGCTGGGAAGGTAAGGGGGCAGGTTTAGATGCCAAATCTAGACTGCACACCTTTAACAAACATGAGAAAACACATGTCCAAACCACATGCACATGGGGCCAACTGCCAATGATTAAAAGACACTTGAGGGGTTCCCAAGCTATTGTGGGTTGGAGGGGATTCACCATAGACAACTTAAGCACACCCAAGATAAGTACAAATTGTCTCCTTCCTTTTTTTTGGGAGAGAGAGATACAATTGTCTTACCTCCAGATAATGTAGGTTGTGGGTCACAGGGTCTTGCTAGCACATAAGAAACATCGATCTATAACATCCAGCAGCCATATTGGCCATGTGCTCCTTTTATAGCTGGCTCACAGGTGTGATAATTAGCGGCCGTTTCTATATATATCTGCGCATTCGCGAATTTGCGCGTTCAAAATGGAGGACGATATCCCAGACGCATTAGATGGTGCAATGCTGGCATTTATTGGTGCCTTGTTTGAGGAGGCCCTGGCACAGGAGGCAGCAAAAGGTGGGGAAGCTGCAGCAGCAGCAGCAGCAGCACCTCCAGCAGCAGCACCTCCAGTCCGTGTGCCCTTACCTCGCCAGCCACGCATTTTTTGCTCCAAGGATCTATTTGGACAAGCTGCGGGATTCTGATGTCAGGAGGAAGTTCCGGCTCGAGCGAGGAACTATTCTACACCTCTACCAGCTCATAGCAGAGAAAATTGACCCGGACACACAGCGCGGCCATGCGGTGCCCGGCATGGCCAGATTGCTGGCCACTTTGTATATTTTAGGGCGTGGCAGCTTCCAAGCCACTTCGGGAAGTATCATGGGCATTAGCCAGCCCACAGTTTCAAGGGTGTTCATGTTGGTCATTAATGCCATAGTGGATATAGTGCCCAATTTTATCCACTGGCCACAGAATGAAAATGAGTGGAATGAAGTCAAGTTGGGTTTCTACCGGCGGGCACACATGCCGCAAATCCTAGGGGCAATCGATGGCACCCACATAGCCATTAGGCCCCCAAGGAGCCACGAAAGTGAATACCGGAACCGCAAGCAGTACCACTCCGTGAACGTCCAATTAGTGTGTGACGCCAAACAGCGCATCATGAGTGTCAAAACTGGTCACCCAGGGTCGTGCCATGATTCCAGTATGTTAAGAACAAGTACTCTGTACGAGGTGTTTGAAAGTGGACAAATGCCCGAAGGGTGGCTTATTGGTAAAGTATTTTGTCTTAACAACATAAACTGTAAGATTACATAGACATAGGAATAAGCTACATCGGTGTACACCCTGATTTAAGCAAAGCCTACCTAAAATGGATGTGTTAGGAGTTGTCAGGCTGTTCACACACAACCAGATCAGCAGCTTAGCAGCTCACAAAAGAAAGATTTGCAAAGTTGTCTTTGAGTCCAATGAAGGTGGTTAACCAATGTGTAAATGGTGTCCTCTAGCCACCCAAAGAAAACCGACAAATGATTCCAATGGTATTGCCATATCCCCAAAGTACTTTGCATAAGTGAGTCAATATTGGTTTCCTCACTCTAGTTGCAGATATATTCCAGAAGTAAGACCTAGGCTAATGTAATAGGAACAAAATAGGGGCCAAGTTGTAACTTGCAAGAGAAACCCACCACTTTGTGTGTCCTTTTTCCCATTTGTATTAGTGATTTAGGCAGTTAGACAGAGTTGAGATGTTTCATATGATTTTTTGCAAACAGACGAGCAGGTTGTTTAGTAAAATGCCTAATTGTCTCCCATTTTGAGGAGTCATCTAAAGTCACATGATATGAATAACTAATGTATATTTTTCTTATTTTTCAGGGGATGCTGGTTACCCGCAGCTGACGTGGCTGATGGCTCCAATCAGGTACCCCCAGGGCCCAGCAGAGAGGAATTACAACAGGGCCTTGCGGAGAAGCCGGAGTATCATTGAGTTGACCATAGGTCTTCTCAAGTCCCGGTTTCTCTGCTTGGCCCGGCCTGGGGGTGAACTCCTGTACTCTCCTACAAAGGCTTCCAAGATCATCCTGGCGTGCTGCGTGTTGCACAACATGTGCGTTGCCCGGGATGATTCTTGGGAGCTGACGGAGGAGAGGGAGCCAGAGGTCCGTCAGCCGGCGGCCCCCAGGCGGCGGAGCACCGCTGCCGGTATGGCCACCCGGAATACCCTGGTTGCTAGCCACTTTACATGTAAGTACTGTAACCGGTCAAGATAGGGCATGTGTATTAATTAGCTAGTTAGCAGAGGTGCCACTCACAGGGAGACAGAGGGTGATTATCATCTGCCAATGACACTTGCCATTGTAGATAAAGTGTAGTCAACATTGGTAAAATTGTGTTACTTGAGCAAAAACATGCACCTCTAACCATAAACATGTTGGTATTGTGAATAGTGTAAAGGGCTGAGAAGAGCTGGCAGGTGTTTATTTGTGTCTATGCCACCTGTGTAGTTATTGATAACATGAACGGCTGCTTGGTATCTTATGGTGTTGTAATTTTCCAGAACATCAACATCTTGGAATCATGGCACGTACCATGGGAAGCCTGTGGTGATGGGCTGTCTGGCGTCACAGGTGTGTATTCAAATGTTTACATTAATGATTTCTGGTTTGTGTAAGTTGGCATAAAATGTGTTATTTCACTCGTGATGTCGAAATTAAATGAAGTTCATAATGAAGCAAACAGGCATTAAGATGTGATTTTCATTATGAAATGTCTTATCCTTTGTTTTATTTTTCCAGGAGTGGTACTGCTTGCGGGTGTAGGTGGTAGAAACCCACCTTGATGGACTCCACTCATTTTCTTTTGTGGTCAGTGGATATTTGGTAAGGCACATGGCCAATGACCAACATGAACACCCTGGAACTTCGAAAGTGGCTTGGAAGCTGCCCAGCAACCTTGCCATGCCTGTCCCCTATGAGCTGGTAGAGGTGCAGAATGGATTCTGAACTCTGCCGGAAGTTGTGGAAGACATCAGAATCCCGTAGCCATGGAGCAAAGATCGTGGTCTGGCGCTGTAAAGGCACACGGACTGGAGAGTGACAATATTCTTTTGCTGCATCCCTCCTTCTGCTGTCATTCTCAAATAAATAAATACATTAGAATTGAACATGTGTTTTTTTGTTTTGTGTGGGTGCCTACAGACAAAAGGGCCATCCACACTGTAAGATTTAGAGAAGACTTTATCCTTCCGATTGACATTTTCTATGTAGTGCAAGGGCCTGCCTGATTGCATCCAAATTGAAAGTGTTGAGGTTTGAGCTTCTATTATATGGTTTGGTTAAGTCTACAGGAAAAAGTCTAGACAAATTGTTAGTGTATGGCCCATTAAGCTGCCAAGGCCGGAGTTTTGCACTTTGCATGCTGCTTGTACTGGTGATGTGAGGGGTTGTAATGTAGAGTAGGGATGTGACAGTGTTGTGTTGAGGTGTGAGGCAAATGTAGTGTTGGACTATGAGGGTCTGTGTTGTTGAAATATGGAGAGAGTCCAATATCAGACACCTATGTTTATTGGTCAAGAAATTGTAAGAACCATGGTAAATATGTAAAGAATTGCATCTCGATAAAACTAGGACCACACTCATAAAATCAAAATTGTGTTGTTTCCATTGATGTGCTTGAAATTTGGGTAGGACACCCCCCTCCCCCCCCAAATTCAAGATAGTTTAAAAAAACTGTTTAAAAAAATGAGAGTGAAAAGAGATCCCAAGTGTAGTGATGTGATTTGAACCCATGACGTTGTGAACTGCAGTGAAGTTGCAAAGCACTTAGCTATTGTGCAGAATAAAGCTGTATGGTGGAAAAAATGGAGTGTGTTAAGGCTAAAAAGCACATATAGCTAAAGAACTAAACATTGTATGGAATGTGGGAAGAAGACCATGGTAAAATTGTGAGGTTTCATCTTGCCCTGAAGTAGGGTAGGGGTTTGGTCACTTGCCTTTGGTACTTTCCTTCATAAGATCGATTCGACACACAGACAAGATCAAAAAAACACTTAAAATGGTGTAAGCTTGCAAGCGCTTCTGAGTGTAACATTATTTAGCAATATATATGATGTAATCCGTTACATTTTAGCAATATAAACAAAAAAAGAAAATAAAAAAAGTAGGTGGAGATGGTAAGCCTCGAACCTACAGCAGAGGGAGATGAATTACAGACATGTGATGTGTGCACTAATCCACTAGCCCACATCGCTATGTGAAACTGCTATAAGCACGAAGACATAAGTTTGCGAATTGGCGAAGCCGCGATCGTAAGTGAATCCCGCTGACGGCGGAATTCATTATTGCTGTTTTACTCGCCAATTCGCCGCAGCGCCAGTTAATTGATTTGAACGCGGCGAAACTGAAACACGTCATAGAGGTTTGAAGCTGCAGTTTCTTTAAATCCGGCCCCCCGTGTCTGAAAACACCCATCTTGATCTTATCTTTCTGTTATGCTAGCAGTTTATACAAAAACATGTTTGCTTCCTATTTAGTTGATTTTTTACCATTAAATGGGGTAGATTAGCTTCTATATGCAGTATTATTTGGACACTGCAACACCTCTGCCTTGTGGCTTTAAAACTTCTGGAAAAAGATATGAGCCACATGGAGTTCATTGCGTTCAATATGATTTACTATATAGACATGTGTTGTGATTGAGGATGTACAAAATTAAAGTGTAGTAGCCATATTCTTCAAATGTTTACAGATTTATACATTTCACATTCCACATAAACATTCTAGTTTTTATATTCACAGACAATAGTCAAGAATAGATTCCATTTTAAAGTATGGCATCTCTAGTTTATGGTCAGCAATAAGAATGAAATACTGAGAGGCAGAATAATGCAAATATTATAATCCTATAATCTTCCTGTAAATTTAATCTTTTTTATTTTCTATGTAGTATATCCACCTGTGTTTTAACTATGCCATTTGGAATTACTGCATACAGTATTATGCATGGTATAATACTGCATATAGTATTATACCATGCATAATAGTTTTAAAACTAGAGCATTGGCAGAACATATTTCAGAGCTATCTTCTCCATTGTCTCTTGAAGAACTACATAATATACATTCCAAACACTTGTTATGTATGTGTTGCTTCATTGACATTGTGTGTCCTACTCTACATAGCATGGCAAATGCTATGGTAAAAATCTGGGTTAATTACCATTATGATCTCATCAGGCAAACATCTGAAAGCAAAATTGATTTGCTCATTAGCTGAATCTATTTATACAAAGTGATAATTATATATTTATGAATTATTCAAATGGCAATGACAGACCCTAAACAAAGGCAACAATAACTTCTGCTATTTTTGTATTTCATTTATGTTCTTTTTTTCCTGTAAAATATTACTAGTTCTGTTGTGAAATAATTTTGTTTTATGAAAGTGGTGGCTGAGCAAACCAGGTCAGGAAGGTTGCAGGCAGCCTAATTATAATATTTATGGTCATGTATAATTATTATTGGTGGTGGTTACACCATTTCAATATTTTTTGAGCACTTTTTTCTGTGTTAACCATTGAATGACCACATTGGTGTTAAAAGTCACATATTATCATCTTTTGTTGGGTTTTACGCTATTGCGTTTTTTTTCAAATTTTCATGACTCAATGACCATTTAATCATCACGAGACTACTGGTTCCAGTCTTCCATCAAGTGGATAAAGATTCAGTTATAGAGAACCTGCATTCAAATTTTACCTTTCTGGTAAGCATATATCCATGAGGAGCCTGGTTTAAGAATCACGGATTGCACCATTTTTATGGACTATATATGGACTTTAGTTGTTCCATTTTCACTGTTCTAGCGCGACTTGATTTACAATTTGTTTCACTGGGGTGTGGTCACACTTGAAGTTGCAGCTTTTTATTTCTGATTTTCCATTAGCGCGGTTATTATTTCCATTTCGCCCCTAAAAAGTGCCTAGGGTTCTGGGTCATGCCCCAGGGACTATAAATCAGGCAAAAAAAAAGTTCTTAAAAACTGTAGTTTTTAAAAGAGAGCAAATTACTGAAAAAATTATTGAAAAAAAAAAAATGAGATTTCTTCGGATTTAGTGTCTGGGGGGTCTAAAACTTGTACCTGTGAAGTTTCAGCTCTGTAGCACGTCCAGAACCAAAATTACTTTTTTGCTTAACCACTTCAATACAGGGCACTTTCACCCCCTTCCTGCCCAGGCCAATTTTCCCCTTTTAGCACTGTTGCATTTTGAATGACAATTGCGCGGTCATGCAACACTGTACCTACACCAAATTTATGTAATTTCCCCCCCCCCAAATAGAGCTTTCTTTTGGTGGTATTTGATCACCTCTGTGTTTTTTTCTTTTTGCTAAACAAATAAAAAAAGACCGAAAAGTTTGAAAAAAAAAAAGTTTTTTTGTTTATGTTATTTTGGAAATAAATACATTTTTTCCTGCACTGAGGAGCACTGATGAGACTGCACTGACAGGCACTGATGGGGTGGCACTGATAGGCGGCACTGATAGGCACTGATATGTGGCACTGATAGGTAGCACTGATGCAGCATTGGTGGGCACTGATAGGCGGCACTGCTGGGCACTGATAGGTGGCATTGATGGGCACTGATAGGTGGCACTGATGGGCACTGATAGGTGGCACTGATAGGCGGCACTGGTGGGCACTGATAGACGGCACTGATCGGCACTGACGGGCGGCACTGATGGGCACTAATGGCCACTGTTAGGTGGCACTGGTGGGCAATAATGGGCACTGATGGGCGACACTGATAGATGGCAATGATGGGCACTGGTGGGCAGCTCTGATAGGGAGGGCACTGGTGGGCAGCACTGATGGGGAGGGCAATGGGGGGCTCCCTGGTGGCCATAGTGGGCATCCCTGGGGTCATGGGTGGGAATCCCTGGTGGTTCTAGTGGCACACCCCCCCCTGAGGGTCTGCACTGGTAATCAATGATCTGATTACCAGTACCGACCCCCCCCCCTGTCAGGGGAGCCGCCGATCGGCGCTCCTTTACTCGTGCCTGTCAGGCACGTACTGAGGAAAGCCGATCAACGGCTCTTCCTGTTTACTATGTGACCAGCCGTGATTGGACACGGCTGGTCACATGGTAAAGAGCCTACTTCAGGAGGCTCTTTACCGAGATCGGAGATGCAGGGAGTCAGACTGACACCTCGCATCACCGATCGCAGCTCTGCGCGCCCCCGGGGGGGGCACGCAGAGCGTATTATCCTGCCGCCGTCATATGACGTCCGGTCAGGATAATACTACCACAATCTGGCCGTCAATCTGCTATAGGGCGGCGGGATGTGGTTAACCATGCCTTTCTTTTGCTCCTAATCAACTGCACAGCCAATGTGTATGATGGGGACATAATGCAGTGCACTGGGAACAAGATTAGATTTTTTGGGGAAAAAAGGTGCTGTCTCTTCAAATGTGGATATAATTAACGGGTGTATTTTCACAATAGGGCTATTATTACCAAATGTTTTCTAGAAGTCAAAAGATGTATGTAGATGCACTTTATTTCATTTAAAATGGTGTTTGGTGCACTTTAACTTGAGTTCTCACAAGAAACAGACATATATGCACGGATACATTGAGGGTTAGGGGTAGGGGCCACAATGTAGTGCACAGTGAACAAGATTAGAGATGTTTTGGATGAATACTGTTGTCTCTTGACTTTGAATAGAAGTAAAGGATGCTTAAAAATTGGGCCTTTGGTGGTGCCGACAATGCCTTGACACCATAACCCTATGAAAGTGCTGGTCATTAAGGCAATAATTGCCTTTGTAAGGAAAAAAATTGCAATGATATGCATCTGTGAAACAGGTGCGCAAAAATTGTTGTTTGGATGTTGGCGGAGCTATACCACTGTAGGCCCAAAAAAGCTGGTGTTGAAGTAGGCGAAAAAATTAAGAAGATGTGTACCTGTGGATCAGGTGTGCAAACATGGTATTTTTGGTGTTGGCAGAGCCTCCCCACCGTAAGCCCAAAGAGCTGGTGTTGAAGAAGGCATAAAAATTATGAAGGTGTGCACCTGTTCCACAGGTGCGCAAACATGGTATTGTTGGTGTTGGTGGAGCCTCCCCACCGTAAGCCCAAAGAGCTGGTGTTGCAGAAGGCCAAAAAATTATGAAGGTGTGCACCTGTGGAATAGGTGCGCAAACATGGTATTTTTGGTGTTGGCAGAGCCTCCCCACCGTAAGCCAAAAGAGCTGGTGTTGAAGAAGGCTTAAAATTATGAAGGTGTGCACCTGTGGAACAGGTGCGCAAACATGGTATTTTTGGTGTTGGCGGAGCCTCCCCACCGTAAGCCCAAAGAGCTGGTGTTACAGAAGGCCAAAAAATTATGAAGGTGTGCACCTGTGGAACAGGTGCGCAAACATGGTATTTTTGGTGTTGGCGGAGCCTCCCCACCGTAAGCCCAAAGAGTTGGTGTTGAAGTAGGCGAAAAAATTAAGAAGATGTGTACCTGTGGATCAGGTGCGCAAACATGGTATTTTTGGTGTTGGCAGAGCCTCCCCACCGTAAGCCCAAAGAGCTGGTGTTGAAGAAGGCTTAAAATTATGAAGGTGTGCACCTGTGGAACAGGTGCGCAAACATGGTATTTTTGGTGTTGGCAGAGCCTCCCCACCGTAAGCCCAAAGAGCTGGTGTTGAAGTAGGCAAAAAAATTAAGAAGATGTGTACCTGTGGATCAGGTGCGCAAACATGGTATTTTTGGTGTTGGCAGAGCCTCCCCACCGTAAGCCCAAAGAGCTGGTGTTGAAGAAGGCTTAAAATTATGAAGGTGTGCACCTGTGGAACAGGTGCGCAAACATGGTATTTTTGGTGTTGGCGGAGCCTCCCCACCGTAAGCCCAAAGAGCTGGTGTTACAGAAGGCCAAAAAATTATGAAGGTGTGCACCTGTGGAACAGGTGCGCAAACATGGTATTTTTGGTGTTGGCGGAGCCTCCCCACCGTAAGCCCAAAGAGCTGGTGTTGAAGTAGGCGAAAAAATTAAGAAGATGTGTACCTGTGGATCAGGTGCGCAAACATGGTATTTTTGGTGTTGGCAGAGCCTCCCCACCGTAAGCCCAAAGAGCTGGTGTTGAAGAAGGCTTAAAATTATGAAGGTGTGCACCTGTGGAACAGGTGCGCAAACATGGTATTTTTGGTGTTGGTGGAGCCTCCCCACCGTAAGCCCAAAGAGCTGGTGTTACAGAAGGCCAAAAAATTATGAAGGTGTGCACCTGTGGAACAGGTGCGCAAACATGGTATTTTTGGTGTTGGCGGAGCCTCCCCACCGTAAGCCCAAAGAGCTGGTGTTGAAGTAGGCGAAAAAATTAAGAAGATGTGTACCTGTGGATCAGGTGCGCAAACATGGTATTTTTGGTGTTGGCAGAGCCTCCCCACCGTAAGCCCAAAGAGCTGGTGTTGAAGAAGGCTTAAAATTATGAAGGTGTGCACCTGTGGAACAGGTGTGCAAACATGGTATTTTTGGTGTTGGAGGAGCCTCCCCAACGTAAGCCCAAAGAGCTGGTGTTGCAGAAGGCCAAAAAATTATGAAGGTGTGCACCTGTGGAACAGGTGCGCAAACATGGTATTTTTGGTGTTGGCAGAGCCTCCCCACCGTAAGCCCAAAGAGCTGGTGTTGAAGAAGGCGTAAAAATTATGAAGGTGTGCACCTGTTCCACAGGTGAGCAAACATGGTATTGTTGGTGTTGGTGGAGCCTCCCCATCGTAAGCCCAAAGAGCTGGTGTTGCAGAAGGCCAAAAAATTATGAAGGTGTGCACCTGTGGAACAGGTGTGCAAACATGGTATTTTTGGTGTTGGAGGAGCCTCCCCACCGTAAGCCCAAAGAGCTGGTGTTGAAGTAGGCGAAAAAATTATGAAGGTGTGTACCTGTGGATCAGGTGCGCAAACATGGTATTTTTGGTGTTGGCAGAGCCTCCCCACCGTAAGCCCAAAGAGCTGGTGTTGAAGAAGGCGTAAAAATTATGAAGGTGTGCACCTGTTCCACAGGTGCGCAAACATGGTATTTTTGGTGTTGGTGGAGCCTCCCCACCGTAAGCCCAAAGAGCTGGTGTTGCAGAAGGCCAAAAAATTATGAAGGTGTGCACCTGTGGAACAGGTGCGCAAACATGGTATTTTTGGTGTTGGCGGAGCCTCCCCACCGTAAGCCCAAAGAGCTGGTGTTGCAGAAGGCCAAAAAATTATGAAGGTGTGCACCTGTGGAAAAGGTGCGCAAACATGGTATTTTTTGTGTTGGTGGAGCCTCCCCACCGTAAGCCCAAAGAGCTGGTGTTGCAGAAGGCCAAAAAGTTATGAAGGTGTGCAAACATGGTATTTTTTGTTTGGCGGAGCCTCCCCACCATAAGCCCAAAGAGCTGGTGTTGCAGAAGGCCAAAAAATTATGAAGGTGTGCACATGTGGAACAGGTGCACAAACATGGTATTTTTGGTATAACTAAAATAAGGGTTCTGTGAACCTAAACAGAACGAGAGGAGGGTTGAAGGGTGGCACCCTGGTCCAGGCTTAAACTGAGGCTCAGCTGCCACATCGCAATGATAGACTAGTCTACAAGGTCTGCATCAGGTGCATCAAAGCTTGATATCCACGACTGATTCATTTTAATGAATGTCAAACGCTCGACCGAGTCGTGGAGAGTCTCGTTCGATGGTCTGTGACGAATCCTCCTGCTGCGCTGAATGCCCGTTCTGATAGGACACTGGAAGCAGGGCAGGCCAACAACTCCATGGCGTACTGGGCCAGTTCTGGCCAGTGGTCTAATCTTAAGACCCAGTATGCCAGTGGATCGGATTGGTCACATGAAAAGCCCTCTGTGTCACTTTGTGCCCTGGCGTAATCGTCCACCATGTGATGCAGACGCTGTCGATGCGATGTGGCAGCTGAGAGGCCTGGGCACTGAGGACTATAAAAAGACTGAAAGGCATCCGTCAACTGCACGCCTTCTCCAACGTTCCTCTCGTGACCCGCAGTAGAGTCCATGGTAGGTTGTCCCCGGCCCTGCACCCTACGGGAGTCGGGAACGTGTTCACCAGAATCCTCTTGAGACTGTCCTCAAGGGATGTGATCCTGTGGACTCTCTGGGTGGATGGGAAAAGCTCAGAGACTTTTGACTTGTACCGGTGGTCAAGTAGGGTGGCCAACCAATAGTGGTCAGTCTCTTTAATGGTCTTGATTCTGGGGTCCTTTCGCAGGCTCTGAAGCATGATGTTTGCCATGTGGCGCAAATTTGCAAAGGCCTGAGAAGCTGACTCCTCAGGTCACTCAAAACGACATGATCTTGAACATGCTCCTCCTCCTCCCAGCCACGTACTACTCCAAAATGTCCCGAGGGAGTCAAACTAGGCCTTGCAGATTGCCGCATGTCTTCCTCCTCCTCCTCCTCAAAGCCTGCAAAAGTTCCCGAAGAATCGTCCTCCTCCTCTTCAACCCCTGGATCCTGCTCGGGCCTCTGGGAGCTAGGCATATTGGGGTCAGGATTCTCAGGATAAAGGGGGCCATGAGAGGCAAGGAAGTCCTCCTCTTCCTCCTGCTGCTCTGCCTCCAGTGCCCTGTCCATAATGCCACGCAGAGTGTGCTCCAACAAAAACAGTACCGGTAGGGTGTCACTGATGCATGCGCTGTCCCGGCTGACCATCCTTGTGGCCTCCTCAAATGGCGAGAGGACAGCGCATGCATCCTTAATCAAAACCCACTGCCGTGGCGAAAAAACGCCCTGGTGCCGTACTTGCAAGATATTCATTGAGGGCCCTCTGCTGCCTGTACAGGCGCTGCAGCATAGCCAAGGTGAAGTTCCAGCGGGTGGGCATGTCACAGACAAGGCTTTCCCTGCTGAAGGGCGGCCAGGAGGTTTGACCCATTATCGGTAACCACCATTCCTGGCTGCAGCTGGCTTGGTGTCAACCACCTCTGGGCCTGTGCCTGCAGAGCCCCAAGAATCTCAGGGGCAGTGTGCTGCCTGTCCCCTATACACACAAGCTGCAGCACTGCGTGACACCTTTTGGCCTGAGACATAGAATAGCCCTTTGAATGCTTACGTGGTACCTCATCATATTCAAAGGACCATGCTGCAGAGGAGGGCATGGAGGAGGATGAGGAGGAGCAGGAGGGGGTAGAAGTGATTGATCTACCCGGATCAGCAACACCACCAGCTTTTTGCAGACATGGGGGCAATACTGGCTGCAGCACCAAGCTCTGGCTACAATCCCTCTTCCGCTGGCAAGCATTGTCACCCAATAAGCAGTGACAGAAATGTACCGTCCCTGCCCATGTTTGCTTGACCAAGTGTCAGCCATCAGGTGTATCTTACGGCTGACTGACTTGGCCAGGGACGACACTACATTGCCTTCCACATGTTGGTATAGGGATGGCAGGGCAAAGAAATTCCAACTTGCCACCTGCCACTGTGGAACTGCACATTTTGCAAAGTCGCAGAAGGGAGCAGACTCTACCAGGTTAAATGGTAAGAGTTGCAGAGCCAGTAGTTTTGCCAAACTACTGTTTAGACGCTGGGCATGTGGGTGGCGGGGAGTATACTTTTTTTTCGTTCCAGCATGTGTGGAATCAAAATTTGCTGTCTAGATGTTACAGCTGGTGGTGTGCTGGAGGTTGATGCGACACTGCGTGCTATATCATCATCCCTGTCAGTGGAGGCTGCAAATAGGTGAAGAGCGACTATAGCAGAGACAGACTGATGTGCAGGTGGAGCACGAGGAGGAGCGCGAGGAGGACTAGGAGGCCGACTGAGCGATCTTTGGCCCTTTTGCGGGTTCTTCAAATGCTCCTTCCATCGGGCCAAGTGGTGGGTTGTCAAATGCCTGGTTAGGCAGCTTGTACCCAAGTGGTTGACATTTTTGCCATGTTTTATTCCCTTATGACAAATCTTGCAGATCGCAACTGTTCGATCTGCATGAGATGTCTCAAAAAAGACCCAGCAAGAAGAGGTTTGTATAGTGGCCCGGGAGAAACAGGTGCGGCCTTAGATGGAGTGGGCCGTCTGCTCTCCCCTCTTGCTTGCTCTTCCTCCTCCTCCTCAACCTCAGACCCAACATCAGACTCCATAAAGGACTGAGCATCAGGAGTGGCCCGAGAGACTACAGGTGCGGCCTTAGATGGAGTGGGCCATCTGCTCTCCCCTCTTGCTTACTCTGCCTCCTCCTCAACCTCAGACCCAACATCAGACTCCTTAAAGGACTGAGCATCAGGCGTGGCCCGGGAGACCACAGGTGCGGCCTTAGATGGAGTGGGCCATCTGCTCTCCCCTCTTGCTTGCTCTGCCTCCTCCTGAACCTCAGACCCAACATAAGACTCCATAAAGGACTGAGCATCAGGCTGGAGTAGATTGCTGTGGTAAAACAGCTCAGCTGACTCCTCTGCCATGTCTGAAGTTGGGTCTAAGGGAGGACTTGAGGTGGACATGGACTCATCTTTATTTGCTCTGCCAACTGCAGAAGACTGACCACTTTTCTCTGCCTGGGTCACTGTAGTTGCAGATGATGAAGATGATGAGGGTTTGGTAATATAGTCCACCACCTCCTGTACGTACTGTGGACGTATAGCTTGGCCACTGCGGGAGAACAATCGCAATGGTGGCCTGGCTGAGGACTGACAACCACGTCCACCCTTGCCTCTAGACACCCTAGAAGCTGTGCCCCTTTCCGCAGCAGGGCCACATATGCCTTTCCTTGGTCTACCTGACATAGTTGTCACTGAGGCTTTGGCAACTCTGCGCGGTGAAATTCACCTGCAAAATGCACACTGCTATGCTACCAAAAGTTGTCGCTAAATACAGCAGATGTGTGTGATGCAGAGTAGCAAAGCCTTTTGCACAATGGACTTAACGCTTACAAAAACAGGCGTTAAGTTGTCACTGAGGCTTTGGCAACTCTGCGCAGTGAAATTGACCTGCAAAACGCACACTGCTATGCGACCCAAAGTTGTCGCTAAATACAGCGGATGTGTGTATTACTGCAATGTATTTTGCTGACTAGCAAGCACGTATACCTGCTGTAGATATATCAGCAGTGCAATGTGCTATAAACTAGATTGTTGAATCTAATTATAATGGTATATAGTACCCTAACTACACTGCACATCCCTTTCCTCACACTAAAAGAACAGCTCCATACAGCAGAAGACAATTTCTAACTGACACTGTCCCTTTAAATTTTTTTTTCTAACTGAAACAAACAGCACAATCGCTGTATTTCTAACTACACTGACTGTCTGTAAGCTGAATGCTCTTCTGCTGATATGGAGCTTTACAAGCACTCGGCTATGCAGCAAACGTTGTGTAACAAAGCAGGAGTAACACAAATGCTTCCACTCTCTTCCACAGCCTCTGTATTACAGTGCTAGAGGTTAGGCGGGACTATGTTATATATTGGGGGGGCGTATTCACTCCTGATTGGCCTCTGGTCCCTGTAGTCACTCCAATCACGTTCCTAGCAGACTCCTGCCCCCTCATTGGCTTTTGCTGACGTTTCTGGGCCAATAACGGGCTTTTAAAGCCCACTTCCTGTCCCTTTGCATTTTGGACGGTTCTGGTGACTGAATACCGAACTTTTACCGCAAAAAGCTTGGAATTTGGACGAATTTCGAACACCCAATGTTCCGGTGGAACCGATGGTCGACCCGAACCGTTTGATCATCCCTACTGATGATCAGGCGGCAAGTACTTCAGGCGGAATGTACTCTGATGAGCAGGTGGAAGGTACTCGGGTATTCTGATGGGTAGGTGACAGGTACTCGGGTACTCTGATGGGTAGGTGACAGGTACTCGGGTACTCTGATGGACAGAGGACAGGTACTTGGGTACTCTGATGGGCAGGGGACAGGTACTTGGGTACTCTGATGGGCAGGGGACAGGTACTTAGGTACGCTGATGGGCAGGTGACAGGTACTCAGATGGGCAGGTGACAGGTACTCTTTACTTGGTGGGGGCAATCAGGCAATCAGGGCACAGTAATATTCACAGTACTCTGTGGTAACTCACTGTTTCCAGATCCTGGAGAACCTGGTAACAGTGAGTTACCACTGCTTTGTTGACATTTGTGACCGGCTGTGATTGGACACAGCCGGTCACCTGGTAAAAAGCCAATTTCATTGGCTCTTTACCTAGATCGGGGATGGGCTCTGTCCGAGGGACGAGCTTCATCCCCGATCGCCACGCTGCGTGCCCACGGGGGCGCGCATTGCAGAGAGATCGAGCGGCTCATGCTTCAGCCGCTCATGTGATCGTCTGTGATTGACACAGCCGATCACGTGGTAAACAGCCAATTTTCATTGGCTGTGTACCTTTATCGGGGAGGGCCTATGTCCGAGGGACGAGCCTCATCCCTGATCGCCACGCTGCGCGCCCTGGGGGCACGCAGTAGCGGCGAGAGCGGGCGGACATCATATGATGGCCGCCCGGATCGACAAAAGCTTCCTGCCGCCGTCATTTTACAATGGCGCGGTATGGAAGTGATTAAATTTGCTGATGATACTACGGTAGTTGCTTGTCTGAGTGGTGGAAATGAGGAATGTGTTACAGCAGAGGTAGTAAGGATACTGGACTGGGGGTACAGCTAATAATTTAACCTTGAATACGGGAAAACCAAAAGAATTAGTTGGGGACTTTAGAAAGAACAAGACAGAGATATCTTGACAGAGAGGGGGGAGTGTGTGGAGAGGGTCTCTATCCTTAAGTTTCCAGGGGTATATATATATATATATATATATATATATATATATATATATATATATATATATATATATGAGAATCTGTCTTGGTCAACAAATACACACAATTTTGTAAAAAAATCAAAAATTATATTTTCTTAGATTGCTCAAGAAAAATGGCCTGGGGCATAGGGTATTAGAAACCTTTTATCACTCTTCAAATGAGAGCGTTTTGGTATGCTGTATTTTAGTATGGTATCCAAATTGCTCTGTAGTTTATAGGAATGTTCTTCAGAAAATCGATTCTACTGCACAGAAAATAGTGGGTTGTAGACTTCCATCCTTAGCAGAAATGTATGTATCCCGCTGCTTGGGCAAAGCGGAGAGGATTAAGAGTGACTCATTGCATTCCGGTTATCATTCCCTTGAGCTGCTGCCTTCTGGCAGACATTATAGAAATATTAAAGTAAGAATAAAGAGATGTAGGGAATTTTCTTTTTCCACAGGCAGTGTGGGCATTAAATGGGAATTTTACTTAAATTAAGGTGATATATGGCTAGGGATAATACTGGGTATTGCTATTTTTGAATGAAGTTATGCTTTATAGGTGTTGTATGAATATGTGCAGTATGTGCAGGGATGATTTTTAATGGGTGGGAGTTTTCCTCTCTTTTGTAATTTCATTGTGGATTTTTTATTCGCAATGAGAATAAATCTTATCTTACACTTGACATACACAAGCAGAATTGTGTTTACAATTTTTCATTTTTAAGAACATTCATTTAATTTTCCAATTGTTAGTGGGATCAAATTGACAGTCACTTTCTGCTGTAGTGATGGGAAAATTTGAAGGCACAGGAGAGAAAATTTTACTTAAATGAATTCCTTTCTGAAAGTGTACGTGATATGATTAAATTAATTTGGTCCAAAATTGAATGTTAAACGCAAATTAAATTTTGAAGTTTCCAATGACAGTTATCAAGAAATGTAAAGTCAGCTAAAAATCTACTAGTGTCTGGCCAGCTAGAAAATCTACTAGTGTCTGGTCTGGTCTTTTCAATATCTGCTAGATATTTATTCATATTTAGTCCCTGTTCATATATTGCACAGTAGTAATGAACGTTCCTGCTCATGATTTTGTATGTGTAATTTTCATGGAGGAAATTAGCTAGGTAAGATGAGGGGTAATCGGGCCTAAGGAAATTAATTTGTTAGATTATCCCAGGTTTCAGTAAAACGTGCTTATCTTATGTATAGAGGCACATACAATCAATACCTGTGATGCGTTTTACATAATTCTGATATGCACCCCAGAAGATACCAGAGCATAATTTGAAGCAAACACACATGTAGTAATGAAATGAGTATGCTTACTTAGCTTGTAGTGTATCTAATCCCAGGATTTTCATAGAGTATTGTACTGTGTTAGCCATTAAATAACGCAGAAGTTTAGAGTTTAAATGATACCTTTTTTGTGGCTAACTTTACCACTTGCATAATATTTTAAAACATTTTTTGACAGTGCTTTCTTTTAGTGCTAATTAATAACCACTGATTGTTATCTTTTACTATATAAAGGAAAAAGAAAATGTTTAAAAATTAAGTTTTGACTACCTTTTGCATTTATTCAGACCCTAAAATTACCTTAAAAACTTTTAGTTTAGGGTATATAGCATATAGAGTGCAGGATTTAGGGGTCAGTACTATGTAATGCACAGAAAAGCTTGCCTATCTCAGTGGGGTCAGGAGCAAGTGCTCCCTTATGTTGGTGATAGGTGGTGAGTGGGTTCACCTTTAAATGTTGATGGTCAATGGCGTGTGCACCCTTGGTGATCAATAGTGAGTGCCCCACAACTGTTGATGGTAAGTGTGCCCCCATTGTGGGCCAAATGCTGCTTGCTACATTTGCTGCTCATTGGAAAATCGATGGAGACTCAGTGGTAAAGGAGAAAAGGAAGGGCTAATAAATGTAAATTAAAGCAATGTTCATATTTTTGATTAGTGGGATTGGCATGCACAGCAATAACAGGACACAGAGCCACTCTGGTTTGCTCTATGCATTTTGCCTGTGATCTGAGCTTTCTAAGGACAGTTTTATCACAGGCATTCGATGGGCACAGTGATCACCCTTGCCTATTCTCTGCTGGACTGTTTATAAACAGGGCCCCAGAAAGAAACATCCATCTCCTTGCTATTTATTTGTAGCAGGATTTCCAGGCATTGGGCCAGATGTATAAAGGGAATTAACCGCGCTAAAGGGAAAAAAAACTCGACAGCAGCAACTTCTAGTGTGACCACACCCTAACGAATATTTGTAAATTAAGTAGCGCTAACATATGATCAATGGAGAAATAAAGTCCATAAAGTCCAAACAATGAATGGAGAAGTACTCCAAGAACAGATCCCCTTAAGGGTGTATGCTTACCAAATGAAGGTAAGATATAGGCAAAGCTCTCTATGCAAGTCTTGTCACCTTGATAGTAGATCCAGGCTCACATGAATGATAGGCTCAATAGTCATTGAATCATGGAAGTAAAATAAAGAACGCAATAGCGTAAAACCCAACAAACTAAATGGATTAAACACCACAGTGTTCCATAACATATGGGTTGAGTGTAAAATGAAAGGGAAATTAAAGTAATAGGTACCCCTTACCAATATAAGGTAAGGGTTAACACCAAAATATATTTGGGTCGTGTTCTGGCTAGAGTCGCCTCTTATCGGACATCGATAAAACAGTGACCAAACGTCATTTGTGACGAAACGTCGTCAGGTCACGGCGTACTGACGTCATCGGATTGCGACCGGAGAGTGCGGGCGAGCAAAGCCGTCTGGCCGGCGGCTGTACACATTGCTCCTTCATTCCTGGTCTTCTGTGAGTTATTTTGCTTTTATACAAATACATTTTTAAATGGTTTTACACTATGGGAGCCTTTTTTCGTTTATGTTGGTCATTACTGGTACAATTTTGGAGACATCTGAGAAGCCGTACTTTCAGCCAAGTGTTGGTCCCTGGATGTTTGAATACCATACAGGCTTGAGTGTTTTCTCCATCTGGTAAGAGGCGACCCCTACTGGTGTGTCTTGATATTGGTTCCGTGTGATACACTGGATTATGATCTGCACATTTTGTTATACTTTTATCTTCACATGGTAAGAGGCTAATCTAGCTGGTGGTGGCGGTTCAGCACTCAATTTTCACCACTGCTTTCTTCACTTTGGTCACTGTTTTATCGATATCCGGTAAGAGGCGACTCTAGCCAGAACACGACCCAAATATATTTTGGTGTTAACCCTTACCTTATATTGGTAAGGGGTACCTATTACTTTAATTTCCCTTTTTTCATGCATGGTTTTACCTCTTAATATTCACTGATACTAGTGATTAATTCATTGGTGGAGGTTTATATTTTTACACTCAACCCATATGTTATGGAACACTGTGGTGTTTAATCCATTTAGTTTGTTGGGTTTTACGCTATTGCGTTCTTTATTTTACTTCCATGATCCAATGACTATTGAGCCTATCATTCATGTGAGCCTGGATCTACTATCAAGGTGACAAGACTTGCATAGAGAGCTTTGCCTATATCTTACCTTCATTTGGTAAGCATACACCCTTAAGGGGATCTGTTCTTGGATTACTTCTCCATTCATTGTTTGGACTTTATGGACTTTATTTCTCCATTGATCATATGTTAGCGTGACTTAATTTACAAATATTGGGCCAGATGTACATCTGCCATTGTTACTGGTTACCTCTCCAGCCCATGTGAGCTGCGACCCTGGGTGTGAGAACTGAGACATTGACAACTCCAGCATCTTTGTTTTGTGGTTTTATTGTAGATAAAGGGGAGGGAGATGGGAATGAGTGGGATACTCCTTTAGGCTTAACTAGATACAATTTGGGACTTTATCCGGAAAAATGTCTGCTAGCGCTGCCTTGATGCCAGCCGACGCTAGCCAGTGCTTACTGACGCTTGGAACACATTGTAACTTGATAGAAGTGCTGAATCCTCGACTCTAAGTCCAAAAGACTCAGGACTGTGAAGCATAAAACTACTGACACTGCTGCAATGCAACGTCTCTGACCACTCTCTCCAACCTGGCACTGACTGAAGGTAGCTTGCTGTGAATTTCTGTATAGCTGCAACTCTCAACTGGTGCTCTGTACAGTTCAGGGCCCAAACCGCAGGCACCCTCTTTACCCTTTAAATTCTTCAGGGTCCACTGACTATGTACCCCCTCTACTACTTCAGGGTCCTCAACCTAGGTAACCCCTTTACAGCTAGCTGACACTGGATCCCAGAACCTCCTCCGGAGTGGTCTCCTCTAACTCTTCAGGAAGACCCCCAGGGGCAATCCTCAGTACTCACGACCTGTGTAGGCTTTACTGGGACTGGACCCCTCTCACTCTCCGCTGGTTCTCGGCACACCAGATCCCCTCAGCTCAACTCAGCTCTCTCTGGATTCTCAGTCGTCACTCCGAGACATCCACTTCCTCAGACAGGAGGAGAGACAGCCGTTCTCTCCCTCCTGGGACTCTGCTCCCGCCAAAGACACCATGTCACACACTTCCCCCAAACTTATACCCACTCCCAGAATCCTTTGCAGCATAATCTGCCTTCTGGGGTAGTTACAAGCTTGTATGTGTCCCCTGATTGGGTTTCCTCCACTGCCCTATCAGAAACCACTAAGAAAACGGTGGGGAGACTCACTTGCAAACCATGACAACCTACCTATCAAAAAGAAACAGGGCCGGGGGCGTGGCTTGCGCACATTGCTGAATGGCTGCTTGAGCCGATAGCTCTCTGGGACCGGCCGGGAATTCGTTAAAAAACGGGGAGTTATCGATCGCCACAGCGCTACCACTTACCTCCTCTGATACCCCGAAGCCCTGGGACAATGTCCACCAGGAAGAGGAAAGAAAATCGGGGCCCCACGAAGCTCACGGCCTTCTTCTCCAGGCCGCCCTCACAGGCAGGAAGGATCCAAGATGGCGCCGCCGCGCCAGCAGGCCACAACGATCCGGCGGCGTACACAGATCTCCCTGATGCTGACCCCGCTTCATCGGCAGATGGACCCCCACCTCCTTCCCCTCCGGATTCCGCCACAGCGACGCCGATCTCGGGGAGTCCTGCCAAAACGAGGATGAGGATGGATGATCATGGCAGCTCAGGATCCACAGTGAGTAACAGCCTTTACTCCATTCACTCCCTGTCATCCCTGCAGTCCTTCATATCAGCTTTCCCTACTACAGGGCAACCTGTCATGGACACTACCCTAAAGAGCATGCTTATCTCTTTTCAATCCTCAATGATGACTAACCTATCCTCTATCATGGATAGATTTACACTGGAAATGAAGAGTGTGGGGAGCAGGGTGCACTACATGGAACAGAGAATGGAGGACTGTACAGATACTATTAACGATCTTGTGGACGCTTATACTGAACAGAAAGATGACAATATATGGATCAAAAACAAGCTGGCAGATCTAGAAGATCGCTCTCGCCGCAATAATGTTAAAATACGGGGAGTTCCTGAAGATATTCCCCCTGCAGAGTTGCAGCAATATGCTACCGCCCTGTTCTCCTCTCTAGTGCCTGCACTAACCCCTATTGAGCTCATAGACTGCCTAAACCCAAGTTTCTGGAAGCCTCAGTTCCCAGGGATGTCCTCTTAAGAGTTCATTTCTATCCTGCAAAAGAGCAAATCCTGCAAGCGTCCCGAGCACTGGGCACTCTTCCAGCCCCCTACTCGCAAATACAGCTATTCGCTGATTTATCCCAGCACACGCTGCAACAACGCAGGCAGCTTAAAACACTTACCAAGGCCCTGGCGAACCACAAAGTTACTTATAAATGGCGCCACCCAGCTACCCTTCTGGTCACGTACAATGGGATACCTCACACTATTTCTACGATGGAAGGAGGGATGAAACTGCTCCATTCCTGGGGTATTATCCCCGACCCTCCGAGGGGCCCTACTCTACTGAGTTCCCCATACTGAGCAACACATGGCCCGGCCGGCCCACTTTTGAATGATTTCTGTGCACCTTTGTTTCCACCAGAGGTGGATTTACCCCCTGTTTATATCAGCAAGCCTGACCCAGGATACCACTTGCTGATTCTCACCTGTTACCAGTTTGTCATTTTTGAACGCAAGCTCACATTTTTTCCACTTGTTCTGTTGTTTTCTCTCCCTACGTGTTTTATTGCAGAGTAGAGACATCTTCCATCCTCATCTGAACATATCGGAAGTTCCTGCTGGTCGTTACATCTGAGACATTTTCTATCATCACCAGATAACCCAGAGATACCGAACCTCTGTGAAACCCGCCAGTGTCTGCTTTTTTCCTGGACCGCAAAAAGTTCACATCCAAATAGCTTGCCGCCTCTACATGAGCACTGGACCTTCAGGTACTGTCAATTCTTTGGAGATCACCCTCTCCACATAACGTGCTCACTGGTGCCTTTCTCACACTGAAGTCTTATTGCAACCTCATCACTTACCATGTCCATTAACATAGTATCACTGAATGTGCGTGGTCTGAACCACCCTGCCAAAAGGTCATCTCTATGGGCTACGGCCTCATCTCTGAAGGGAGACATACTTTGTATTCAAGAAACACATTTTGCACAGGATGCTACACCGAAGTGCACCCATAAAAATTATCCATACATGTACCTAGCATCTTGCAAGAAGAAGCGGAAGGGAGTTCTTATTGCGGTCAAAGACTCCATAGACTTTCACCACCATGCCGATATTCTTGACCCCAAGGGGAGATACATCATACTTCAGTGCACGATCTTGGGTAAACGTTTTACCATCGTGAACTTATATGCCCCGAATCAACACCAACTTTCGTTCGTTAGGTCAGTAGTGGCCAAAGCTAAGGCCCTTGATTTTGGGATTCTCCTTATATGTGGTGATTTTAATCTCACTCCTGACAGTAACATGGACTCAACGGCCAAACCTAAACGTCCTAATGCTTCTCTGTCGAAATATCTTTGGTCTCAGGAAATGTATGACGTGTGGAGGTGCTGTCATGCGTCGGAGAGGGACTTTTCGTTCCTGTCCCCGCGTCACGGCACATACTCACGTATAGATTTGTGTATAACAGACAGAAAAATGTTGGAATATGTGTCCTCGGTGGAACTTCACACTGCTACCTGGTCTGACCACTCACCTTTGACTACCACGCTGACCCTAGGTCAGCATGCCCAATCTCCATTTGTTTGGAGGCTACATAATCATCTACTAAAAAACCCCACCTACTTGTCAGAAGTGCAGCAACATTTGCAGAATTACCTATCGGATAATTTACTGGATGACTCAGACCCGCTGGTAGTGTGGAATGCCCACAAGGCAGTTTTGAGGGGGGTGCTTATGCAAATAGGTGCTAGAGAGAGGAGAAGGAGGTCGCAGCGTATGGACGAGTTGACAAAACAACTCTCTTCTCTTGATTCCCAAAACCAGCAAAACCCCTCAGGATACCTCACCAATAAAATCTTCTCACTTAGACAGGAAATAAGAACCATGCTTTTAGAAAAATATAGCGACTCCCTTAAGAAATGGAAAACGACTTCTTACTCCACTGGGCAAAAGGCTTCTAAAGCCATGGCCCTTCGGATTAAGGGACAGAGGATTAAAGCTAGAATACCATTCGTTTACCATCCCCACTCTAAAGAAAAGCTTCTTAAGCCCAATCTTATCGCTAACGCATTTAGCGCGTACTATGAATCCCTCTACAATATCCAGGCTGATCCGGGTAGTCACCAACCTTGTCCGGCAGATATTGCCGCCTTTCTTGGTACTATAAATCTTCCCACAGTTCCCCCCGACAAATTGGAGGTCCTTAATCAGCCATTCACTGAGCTGGAAATTGGTACAGCAATTTCATCCCTTCCCAACCTGAAATCCCCTGGCCCGGACGGGTACACGGCGGAATATTACAAACAATTCTCTCATCTACTCACGCCACTTTTGACTAAAGTATTCAACTCTGCTGCTACCTCCTCCTCCTTCCCAAAGGAAATGCTTAGCGCCATGATAGTGACTTTACCAAAACCTGGGAAAGAACCCACTCAGACACAAAATTTTAGGCCAATCTCACTCCTGAACATGGATGCAAAATTGTACGCTAAAATTATTGCTACCAGGTTACTTCATATCCTCCCGACAATTATTCACAAGGACCAATCAGGTTTTACTAAAGGTCGCCAAGCTTCTGACGCAACAAGGAGGGTTATCAATGCCATTCACCACGCTCGGAACAACGGAACGCCTTCTCTGCTCCTGTCTTTGGATGCAGAGAAGGCGTTCGACAGGGTCCACTGGGGCTTTTTATCAGCAGTCCTGCGCAAATTTGGATTTCATGGCTTCCTGTATGGCGCCATAATGGCCTTATACTCGAATCCTTCGGCAATGGTCCGCACTCCGGATGCGATCTCCACCCCTTTTACAATCACCAACGGCACTAGGCAAGGGTGCCCGCTATCGCCCCTAATATTTAATATGGTTATGGAACCCTTAGCTGAACACATTCGATCAAACTCTCGTATATCGGGGATTGATGTAGTGGGTGTTCAACATAAAATAAGTCTATTTGCAGACAATGTTATCCTCATGATCGCTAATCCTACTGGTTCCCTGCCTGAAATCCAAAAGATCCTTCAATGGTTTGGGGAAGTATCCTTGTATAAGGTCAACGAAACCAAGTCGCATATTCTTAATGTTGGTGTGGATGCTTCTACTAGTGCACTGTTGCAACTTCAGTTCCCTTACTTGTGGGCAGAACACACTATCACATACCTTGGCATTAAACTAACAGCGAACCCGAAAACACTCTTCCTACATAACTACATCCCTGCTCGTGACCGACTTCAAGCTGACCTTAAACATTTGCAATCTCATTGTTTCTCGTGGCTAGGGAGGCTAGCAGCGTTTAAGATGATGTACCTTCCACAACTCCTTTACATTTTCAGGACCGTGGCGATCCCAGTCCCAAAAACGTTCTTTCGCTCAGTTCAATCACTTATCTCCTCTTATATTTGGCAGAGTAGGAGACCTAGATGCGCTCATGTTAGACTCGTTAAACATCGATCTCAGGGGGGGGCTGGAATGGTGGATATTTACGACTACTATTTAGCCTCTATCCTGACTCAGCTCCATGAATGGTTTGATCCCTCATCTCATACTTTATGGCGGACTATGGAGGCCTCTTACTGTAGCAGATCGGACCTCCCGGCGTGGCTGATGGCTACGTCCCTGGGGACAAAAATTCCTTCCCATTTTCCTCCCCCTATGGTGGCTTCGGCTACCGCTTGGAAAATATTGGTATCCCAAAACGAAGTAGGCCTAGATACTGTAGACCTTCCAATACCTATATCGGCCCTCCATTCATTAATACCGGATTCCTGTTTCAAATCTTGGCAATCCCGAGGCATAAACAGTATCAATGATCTCTATGACAACGGTATAGCTCTCCCTTTCCATATCCTGCAAGCTAGATATCACCTCCCCGATGCTGACTTCTTCCTACACCTTAGAACACGCCATTTCTTGTCTTCTATTCCGCAATGGCCATTGAAAATCCAGACTCAGGCTTGGAACTTTCTTTCCTCTGTCTCACCCCCCAGGGTCAGGGGCATCACTACTTTCTACAATATTCTACAACAAAAATCGGTTTTCTCCAGGTCACTCCCCCATGTTCAATGGGAGAGGGACTTGGGGATGGAATTCACGGACAAACAATGGACAGAGGCACTGAGATTAATATATTCATCGACTTGTAACTCCAACCTGTGGGAACTGACTCTGAAACTCTCGCTTCGTTGGTATCTCACACCAGACAGGCTTCATAAATTTGACGTGAATAATGACGGTAAATGTTGGCGAGCATGTGGAGGAGTAGGTACTCTCTTCCACATCTTCTGGCAATGTCCCCATATACAACCATTTTGGCAGGCCACCTTCTCATTAATCTCAGACGTGACTAACACTCGTATCAACCCAGACCCGGGTATGGCCCTCCTATCCATAGGAGGTGAGCACCTTCACTATGATTTGCGACATACTGTGACCCACTGCTTACTGGCGGCAAGACTACTAATAGCTCGATCTTGGAGACTGGCAGAGACGCCACCAATCAAGGGAGTGATTGACACGGTTTCTACCAATTTCTCCTACGAGAGATCTCTATCACTGAAAAATCAATCCACTGCCCGTATGACTAAGCTCTGGCAACCTTGGATTTCTTGGCTTAATAGATCATAAACCCGCCCCGAATCTACTGAAGAATTTCAAGTCTAGCAGGCCGGGCCCTGGCGGCCCAGGCTTGGACACAGTATGGATCCCAATGGGGGTGTCCTTTCCTGGGTCGTGGGGGTATCGGAAGTGTTTAATCTAACAAAGGGGTATACTTTTACTGTGATATGCTTTTGACGACATATAGTGGCAGCTAGGATGATTTTTACTTTGTGTGTTATCTGGTTCCCTTGGAAGAAGTCCTATGACTACAGGTTCATGAATATAGTTACGTTTCTACTCATTGTTATTAATTCAACTAATGCTATGTTTGCATCTGTTATGTGATACAGTATTACTTGCATTCCTTGTTTACCTTGGGAATTGTATTCCCCTGTTGTCAATGTTTCTGTGATGAAAATTTAATAAAAAGATTTATATAAAAAAGAAACAGGGCCCTGCTGTTAGGCAGACAAGGCTCACTATGCATTTACCTAGCACCTATCTGTAGGGTGCTACGTATTTAAAATACAGTTGTGTTGAGGTGGTTAAGTTATTAAAGATTTGAACCTGAAAGAGTAATCTAAGGTATCTCAAAAGCTTGCAGCTTTAATGACTTAAGTTAGCCAATAAAGGGTATCACCTACACTACAAATTTTAAATTTAGAAAAATATTTTTTTTTTGTTTTATTGAAATAATATAAACATAGATCATAACACAAGCATTGCGGTCCTTCTAGGAGAGAAAAACAGATAAATGGTGAACAAGCGCAATGTAAAACGGTACAATGGAATACAGTTTTGTAACGTTAACGTTTGATGTGAAAAATAACAAAATGAGAGAGAAAAGGCTGTGGGAATCATTAATCTTAAATGTGATAAGTAGAAACCTCGACCGGTACTACAATGACAGTCGGAGTCTTAATACCAAAACTGTTTCCAACAAGTTAAATTGAATAAAGTGAGCATTAAAAGTAGCAAAAATCAAGGTTTGGATGGGGGGGGGGGGGGGGAAGTAAGGAGGGAGGGGGAGAATGAAAAGGATGTTAAGGATGTTACCTATCCCAAAGGAGGAGGAAATTTAGAGGTGTGAATGGAAGAGCGGCATAGGAGAGGTGGAGAAGAGAGGAAAGAGAAAAGCGACGAGCCATTAAGCATATAGTAATATACAGTAATGTAACTCCTATTTAAACAGTAATCTCTGCATACAAATCTCACAGTTCCAGAATTAGGATTCTACAGACCAAGATTAACAGCTCAGTGATCGCGATAAGCGACTCAGGAATCAGCGTCTCAGGAATCAAGCAGGCATCAACTCCGAGTAATGGTTAGATAATGTAAATAGCTGCCAATTGGCCCAAATGTTTCTGAATTTAGAAAGTCTATCATCTAACATGGTAAGGGTTTTTTCCATTTCATATACTCTCCCTATCTCCACTAACCATCCTTTTATAGTGGGGACATCCTGGGACTTCCATTTCCTTGGGATTAAGATTTTCGCTGCATTTAAAAGGTGTCTTGTTAGGGTGTTCCTATATTGTGAGACAGTGTGAGAGTGAACATTGAGGAGACAACGAGCTGGATCATCGTGAGTCCGAGCGCCCGAAATTTCTTGTATTAGGTTGCAAACTTGCGACCAGTATTCAGCTATTGATGGGCAAGCCCACCAAATGTGTAGCAGTCTCTTGACCACATCTCCAGCAGTTGTCACTTGTCTGCGGAAACCATTTTTGAAGCTTGTCTGGTGTGGCATACCAGTGGGTGAGCAACTTGTAGGAGGATTCTTGCATTTTTGTACTAATGGAACATTTGTGCGCCAGGGCACAGGCTGTGCTCCATTGGCTGTCAGAAATTGTTAAGTTTAGCTCAGATTCCCAACGCTTCTTGAAATTATCCGGAGAGTCATCATGTTTAGCTTGCAGCCAAGAGTAGGCCAAAGATGCGGTCTTTCTTATAGGTTTGCCTGACAGACAGATCTTTTCAAGGACAGTGAGTTCGTGTGAGAATTGGGATTTTTTCTTATGCGTGGTGAGAAAATCGTGTATTTGTAAGTAAGTCCAAAATGGGATGTTAGTGTTATTACAAACAGCTTGTAGGTCGGATTTAATGATAGTCTTAGAGTTTGCCAAACAGTGTTTGATCAGTAAGGGTTTGTCGTTTGTCGTTTTTAGCGGATGAGGAGAGAGTAAGCCTGGCGGGAATTCGGGGTTATTGAAAATAGGGGACAAGGGTCCAGGAACATTGGCAAGATCGAATTGTTTTGCCAGTTTATGAAAAATTTCCAGGGTTTTGGAGATAAGTTGGTGATCTGACAGTGTGTCTGGGTAAAAGGATTTGGTGATCCAAGGGATAAGGCTAAGGGGTAGGTCTGTATGTGAGTGCTCTAGGTTGACCCAGTCCTTATCTTTAGCATGACAGTTCCAATCTATGACCCTGCTGAGTATAATTGCGTAATAGTATCGTTTGAAGTCCGGCAGGCCCATACCACCAGAATTTTTTGAGCGGGTGATAAGTTGGAATCTAATTCTAGGTTTTTTGTGTGACCAAATAAAAGACCTTTGGAGTTGCTGAAGCTTTTTGAAGAAAAGGAGAGGAAGTTTGATTGGGAGAGCACTCATACAATATAAAAGTCTAGGGAGGATTACCATTTTTATAATGGCTGCCCTTCCAAACCAGGAAAAATTGTTCACGTTCCATCTCTTGAGATCTGAGTCGATCTTATTTAGCAATGGGATGTAATTTTGTTTGTATAAGTCTTTCCATTGTGGGGTCAACCAAATACCCAAGTATTTAAGCGAGTCATGGACCCAACGGAACAAACAGTTTTTTTGTGCTCTGTCCTTATCCTTAGTTGGCAGGGATATGTTCATAGCTTCAGATTTAGTATAGTTTATCTTGAAATTGGAGATAAACGCAAATGTCTTAAACTCTAGTAATAAATTTGGGATGGATATGTGGGGATTGGACAGGAAGAATAGGAGGTCGTCGGCACATGCGGCAATTTTGTATTCTCTATCGTCTGACTTGAAGCCATGTATGGAACTGTTGTAATTGACTGTTCTAATTAAGGGTTCCAGGGAAATTATAAAGATGAGTGGGGAGAGGGGACATCCCTGGCACGTGCCATTGTTAATATGAATGTCCTCTGATAGAGAGCCATTAACTTTAATTTTGGCAGTGGGGTGGTGGTATAGAGAGGCAATTCTACTAAGCATGTTCGGGCTGAGCCCTATGTGTGAACATACTGAGAGCATATAGTCCCAAGACACTCGGTCGAAGGCCTTCCCCGCATCCGTCGAGAGGAGAAGGCCTTCAACATGTCCCTGTTGTGCTTTGTAAATGAGATTGCGTGCCTTAGATATATTGTCCCTCGTCTCCCTGCCCGGCATAAATCCTACCTGCTCAGGACCTATAATTTTTGTTAGTAAGGGACGTAGCCTGTTAGCTATGATCTTTGCAAATAATTTCACATCGTTATTCAACAGCGAGATTGGCCTGTAATTAGAACAGTCTGACGTGTCCTTGTCTTTCTTGGGGATCACAGCTATGTGAGCCCCGAGGAAGGAGGAAGGTATGTCCTGTTGGTTAGATAGGGAGTTGAAGGTGTCACACAAGGGAACTATAAGCAGATCTTTAAAGGATTTAAAATACTGGGACGTTAGACCGTCAGGGCCTAAGCTCTTCCCTGGTTTTAAACATTTGATTGCAGATAATAATTCCTGTGTTTCTATAGGTCTTTCAAGTAAGTGAGTCTCAGATTCAGAGAGGTGTGGTAGTTTACTGTTTGATAAAAATTCCGTAATGGTGGTCGATTTATCATGAAAGATATGGGGAGGTCTGTGTTGTGCTGGTAGGTTGTAAAGTTTAGTGTAGAATTTGTGGAAGATGTCCGCGATGGAGCGAGTGTCGTGTTCCACTTCACCTTTCTCATTTTTAATACCGAAAATGTTCTCCACCAGTTTAGCCTCCTTCAGTGCCTTGGCGAGCAACTTACCACTTCTGTCACCCTTCTCATAATAAACCCTTTTTCTGAAAAAGAGGGCCCTTTTGTAGTCAGCATCAAGGTCACGAAGTTCCCTTCTTGCGTCGTTTAGTTTAGACAAGCTTGTTGAGGCAAGGGATTGTTTATGTGTGGACTATCTATAGTGGAGGACAGTTTGGTAATTTTTTTTGATTTTTCCCTTTTTTTCCTAGCTCCCCATTTGATTAGTTCTCCTCTAACCACACATTTGTGTGTTTCCCAGTTTAAAATATGTGAGGTTGACTCTGGCGGGTTGAGCCTCCAGTTGTAGGTTTTTTCCTGTTTTTCATCCAGGTTCATGTGTAATGAAGTAGGTGCATGGTCAGATAAGTTCTGAATGCCTATGTATGCATCTGTTAAAACCAGGAGATCTTTTTGGGTGATAAAGATATAGTCAATACACGAATATTTATTATGTGGGGGGGAAAAACAGGTGAAGTCCTTACCTGAAGGATGGAGGATTCTCCAAGCGTCCACCATTAGAAGGGATCTTAATGCCTGCTTGACTCTCTTGAGAACCCTATATGAGATTGCCGTTTTGCCATTGGATGTGTCCTGGAGGGGATTCAATGGGACATTAAAATCACCGCCCAGGATCACACAACCCGAAGCAAACCCCTTCAACTCATCCATCAACCTGTTACAAAAAGAAATATGAGACTTATTAGGAAAATATATGTTTGCAAGTGTTATAGGCTTGCCTGCCCATGAACCCTTCAGGAACAAAAAGCGACCCTCTGGATCTGCCAGGTGTTCCGTTACCGAAAGGTTCGCATCCTTACTCAGCAAAATTGAGACCCCCTTAGTCTTAGCCAAGGGGTTTGTGGCGTGAAAGGCTTTAGTGAAGTAATTATTTGTGATATTAGGAATGTTATTTGATTTAAAGTGTGTCTCTTGTAAGAACACAATTTTAAGGCGAATTTTCTTAAGTTCTCTCAAGGTTTGTGACCTCTTCTCTGGGGTATTTAGACCCCTGATATTATGTGAGATTAGTAGGGGTTCTCTGCCCAAAGAGGTGGAGTAGGCCATGGTGCTGGCAGGGATAGGAACAGGGCTAGGAGAGTGAAAGACGGGGAGAAGTAGGGTGGAGTAGTGGGTCTGAGGAGCAGAAGAGGATGAGGGGGGAGGGGGGATACAAGAGAAGAATAAGAGATGGAAGGAGAGTTGGTGGAGGGAAGAGTAGAAAATTAAGGAGAAGGAAGGATGAGAGGAGATTTGGGAAGGATTGACTTGAAAAGTCAGGGAATTAGATTAACACAACCTTTGACGAACGATGTCAATGGTTAAGCAGTTCAAACCACAAAAATGGGGGGGGGGGTTAGTGGGGGGTGACAGTAGCAGGGAAGGTATACTGTAAAAACCGTAGAAGGTCCCAAGCTTGTCACAAACCTTAACTTTGGGTAAAAAACACACCAGAAAACCGGTCAACGGCTACCAGTCAAACTAATACAAGTATACCAACATTAGACACGGGATGTTATCCCGCTCACAGCCGCAAAGCATTGAAAAAGGCACTGAGCGGTTCGTCATGTATGTATAGTGAATACAAGGGTGAAAACTTTTCATGAACTTGCATATGCCTATTAGATTATAAGTGAACATTATAGGAAAGAAATAATATCTAGCAAAGACAGGGTGAGCATTCCAAAATCTACGTTAGATCACATGTCTTCTTAGGTGGGCACTCTGCTCATGTGAAACAGATCCAAACGGACAGTAAAGTTCTGTCAGTATTATGTGGAAGAACTATGAGAGAGTGCAAACAGTTAGTAGACTTGGGTGATCTCGGAGGTTCCGCAGTACTCGGAGGGCAAACATGTGAGTAAGTGTTTGATGACCCTTAGACCGTTTAGTGCAGTGGTCACCCTGTAGTACGAGATCGACTCCCAATGTGTCCATATATGGGATAACCTGGACAAAAACATTTTCCATGACATCAGAATCTTCTAACATAAGAAATGTAAAGACCATCATGTATAACCGGAGAATGTCGTGTCTAGTTCTCCTTCAACCAGTATTTGGCACTGTAGGGAGGTAGCAGAATGAGACCCCCGAAGGAGTCCCCCTTAACGGTAGGAATCATGTAAGGTAAGGTGAGAAGTGTTCTGGAAAGAGTAACAACACGGTGAACAGGTCTCATGCACCATACTAAAAGTCGTCCGGATCTTCCCTGTGTCTGGACTGTTTAGATTTGGGAGAGGAAAAGCCTGAGTTGTTGCCATGCTGTCTATTTTGTCTGTCCTTCTAGCGAGTAGATTTAGGGGTGGCCATCTTCTATGGTGACTGTGCGTCTCTCAGAGTTGGTGCAGGCAATTTAAATTCAGCGTACCATTCCGGGACTTCAACAAACGGAATCTGTAAATTATGACAAAACTCCGCTAGTTCATCAGGCATTTTCAGAGTGTATTGCCTGCCTTTATAGGTTGCTTGTAAGGCAAATGGGAAACACCAACGGTATACTATGTCCTTCTCTCTTAGAGCACTCAAGAGTGGGCGCAGAGCTCTCCTATTATTAAGAGTGATCGGTGACAAATCCTGGTATAGGAAAATAGTCTCCTCATTAAACGTGATAAGTTCATTTTGTCTTGCCTTTCTGAGGATCTCCTCTTTCAAGGTGAAGCTGGTGACACAACAAATGACATCCCTTGGTGGGGCATTTTCAGCTGACTTAGGTTTAAGGGCTCTATGAGCTCTATCCAGTTCAATGGCTGCATCCTCCGGCCTTTCTAACAGGTTATTGAATATAGACTGTAGAGCAGGCCTTATTTGCTCAGCATTAACATTTTCGGGTAGCCCCCGAACCCTTATGTTATGCCTTCTGCCCCTGTTGTCGAGGTCCTCTAGATGTCTGTTTAGGGCAATTAGGTGGGTAGAGTGTGATTCAGTGACCCGCTCCAGTCTGGATATGGCTTTGTCCCTATGCACTCCTGCCTTTTTGTGGGTCGCCATTTGCTCAGACAGAGCTATCAGGTCTGATCGCAAGTCAGTGATAGGGGATGTGAAGGATCTCTTGAGGTCTGCAGCTATATGTGTCATCTCAGTCAGGGTAAGCGGTGTCTCAGATCGGTCAGTGTCTCTTACCAGCTGAGGGTGCGAGTGATTCGTCTCCCGAGTCCTCATGGCGCACCGTCGCCATCTTGCCTGCAGAGATGGTGTTTCTGCGGCTCTGCTTCGTTTGGAAGATCGCCGGTATATTTCGTTGGGAGGAAGAGCCAGAAGAACGCTGCGACTTAATGCTGGTAGAGGGCTTAGAGATTCTTCCCATTTTGAGTTCACTAAAAGCTTCAAATGCGGCCGTGAAGCGAGTGTCCTCCCGGAGCTCTTTCTCTAAGCGTCCATGCCGTCTGCGCGCCAAGCCACGCCCTCCAGAAAAATAAATGATATATTGCAAATTACCAGTCCTTGGTGGTTGCATTATTTCTTTCTTTTTAGACTTCTTTTTCTGATCCTGCCAGTAACACACTTTCTGCCCTATGGTGAAAATGCTCACTCACTGTACTCTATTTATGGATAAGCAATGTTGTCATCATAGAACAAAGTGTGTTATGACTACAGAATACCTCCCCTGTGCCTCATCTGCATAGCATAGTATCATAATATTTTCACCAATATAAAATGTGATCCCGATAACAATACTAATAGGGTTTCTATTATATTGAAAAAGTAAATTTAAAAATTAAGTTGCTGGTTTACACACATAGGCACATTTTATTCAATAAAGCACTTTATTTCAAAGGGGGGGATACATTTAATATTTTGTTTCCTAATTTTCTTAGTCATTTTGCTTGTTTTCTTTTATACATATATTTTATAGCAAACACCAGAATATAATTGTGTTAAATAAGTCTGTACATTGTGCTGCCAAAAGAGCTAAATTCACAAACCCTTTATTTCAAACTATTGAGTGTTATGTGCCAGCAAAATGTAAGGGGAAATAAGCTTCCAAAGTACTTTCAAATGCTGTAGGTTGTAACACATTGAGAACTTTGAAATAGCTATCTGAGGGGGATGGTGAAGAAATAGAATCTTTACAAATTCTGTGATAAATGTGACATGTCCAGTTAGAGCATTTGACTCTATAAAATTCTATAAAGAACATTCCCGCAGCACTTTCATTTTGGGAGCTTATTTCAAAACTACTAAATAATTGAAGAAAGTGTACATACTATTTGTTTCCTGGTAAAAGTGATAAATAGTACTCAGACAGTCAGCATAAAGAGGAAAAACAACACAGATCACAACATTACCTTCTAAGGACAAGGAAAGATCCATTCAGTTCAAAAACAGAAAGGGTCATTTACAATCCTGCAAACAATGCCTGTTCTTTATTGTTTGTGATATGCTGCAGGCGTACTTAAAAAGGCAGTGCAAAGATTGATGCCATAACCTAATAAAATCAAGTTTCCCCTTTATCAGTTCAAACAAGCAAAAATAATATACAACTGGTTGCTACGGAATATTAAATTTTATTTTATTTTATTTACTATTGTCATCATACGTACAGTATATTTCCAAAGAAAGTATGATATGAATGGAAACAAAATGGTACCAAAAACAGATGCACAACCACTCAGCTCCTCACTGGGTCTTCCTGTTATAATTCCCATGATGTTTACACTAATTACATTTCTCCTAACTGCAGATCTTCTCCTCCACCTCTGTCACGACCTCATTGATTTCATAAAACCTACAGATCTGCCTCTTTAGCTTACATCAAAGTCGTATATGTGCATTAATGAACATCTATAATCATTCTATTTGTCTAGCAATCTGAAAATTCACTCTTTAATTATTATAACTGTACGGACTTATTTTTGACACATGTATATTTTCTTCTTTTTTAGCATTAATTACTTTTTCTGAGCCTATAATTTTAACATCTGGAGGTCAGAGGTCACCTGAAGTCTGAGAGTTGCTACCTTAGATTAAAGATTTTTTATTTTAATTATTTAACTATCATTTTGTCCAAAAGAACTTTGCGTACTAAAAGCACATCTTTTTTCAACTTGTGCTTGAAACAACATTTTTTAAAACCATAAATATAAAAGATTTAACTTCCCTCTATCAAAGCATCAAGTTGCAGGAGTTCTGTAGATGCTATAAATTGATTTCGACATCAGGTTACAAAGCCTGTATGGGAATTTCACATTCCCTGTTGGATTTCTTATTTTCTTTACATTGTGCAGAGTGGAACAAGAAGACTATTGGAAAACCCCTAGGTGGGCACTAGAGGATATATGGGAGCCAAAAGGTAACTTAAATCACCGGATTCCAACTATAACTGAAATTTTACTTATAGGTTATTTGAATTCCTAATTGTAAAATAGTTGCAAAATTGTAATGGCTCTGTTCATGTAATGTGTTTTTACTGGGATGGTGGTTGTTGACAGCGCTCCTCTAAATTTCCCTGTGCTGCAGCACAAGGAACTCAACAAAATATACCAGGCACTGGCTTAAAGCGGAAATATGGTAAAAAAATGTTTTTTACATTTGCTATGTACCAATAAATACATCAAAGAATGTGTGGATACTGCAACATAAGCTCAAAATGTATTTATTCCTGCAACTACTGTTATTGCTGAACTTCCTGTAGTGCAAATTACACTTCTGTCTCTCATGCAGTACAGATGCACATTGATCATTCTCACCTTTACTCCCATTCCTGCATTCAAAAAAACATCTTGTATTCAAAAACATCTTGTGATTAGACCAGGAAAGGAGCAGCAGATGAACATCAGGATCTCCCATCGTCCAACCACAGAAGGTCTTTCATTATTTGAAAAGAATAGAAGACCTTCTATGGATGGAAGAAAGGGAAGGAAGAGAGTGATTAAACCTCTTCTTGACTGTTCAAGAGATGTAACTTTGATCTACAGTGCTGGAAGTTCAGTGATTATAGTTGCGGGGAAAAATGAAAGCATGACTTTTACCCCACACTGCAGCATCCACACATGAAACATCCATAATTGAAGGTAATATATTGGTATGTAGTAATTGTCAAAAAATTGTGTTTTTTAATTTAATTACAAAATGTTCTGAAATAATTGGAATTAGTGGAGTTTTGGTGATCTTGGTCAAATCCTGGATTTTTTATTGCTAGTTAAGGTGAAATGTAACTTATTTTTTACATTAGTCAAAAATTAGAAATGTGCAAGTGAATTTTCAATTTTTTTTTTTTTTCATTTGTTTAAATATTACATGTAGATCTGTCTGGTCTACAAAGAATCATACACTTTTTCTTAACTTCAGATATACCAAATTGAATCACCAAACTTGTTGTTTTTCCCTCCCGCTATGGTGTATCTTGTCTCCAGGATCAACATCAAGCCAGGAAGCCACTGGATTAGTGATGTTTTAAAAGTAACCAAAGTGTGGGGTTAAAAAGTAGAGGAGGCTGCAGAGATCTGCTTTAAGGTACTGTGGGTATTTATTATTATTTACCCAACAGTTATTTTTACTAGTGCCTTGCATATTTGAAAAATTAGCTGTAATCGTCTCTGGTGGTTTGAGTTATGGTGTTATTGATGACCCCAATGTGAGTACTGTAGAAGTTTTATAACGTTTCCATTCTAAAACTTTCCATATCCTTTCAGTCAAATATACAATGCACTTAAAATGTGCTCAATCAGCAATTTATTTGTAACAAGTCAGCAATGGCAGCTGCAATATTACTGTTTTCACATTTTACTTTAAACAACATAATCCTTGCATTATCCACAGTGATCCAACTTGGCTTACTGCTGGTACAAGCTGTCTTTTATAGTACGCGTGAAGTAGTTTCATTCACTTTCAGGTGATTTGTAAGAGGGATCATTACATTTCATAGAATTTGACTTCCTACAAGCTAGAATATACTGCCCTGGATTTGGACCTATGTTCATTGCATGGGTTGAACATGTCAGAATTGTAGTTAATTGAATTTTAATGCATTGCAAAACCTGGACAAGTTTTTGCCCTCTGTGGAGACATTGGCCACACCACTGCACTAGTATTAATACAGTGTATAAAGGTGACTCAATGGAAAATCTACCGCTATGTGCAAATGATGGCTTGTTGAGGATTAAACATTTCTCTTTCATTTTTATGGAGATTACTGATACCTCTTCAAATACCATTATACTTTATATGCTTAATAAAATAAATGCCGAAAAATATTGTTATATTTACTATAGCCGTAAATTACCCAAATTGCGATCTTTAGGTATAGCGTAATTATTACTAAACCTGCCTCCACATACTGTGTTAATGATATTGCCACTAACATATAATTATATGTAAAACTATCATTTTACAAAGGCTTCAATGATATGTAGTAAGCCATACCAGGTTGTGCCAATGCTATAAAAAAATAACTTTTCTCCCAAAGCATTCTACGGTCTTCAACATTTGACATGCCAGATAAAAAGAAATTATCTTCTTTGCTTATCCAGTTGTCGACTAAAAGATAGAATACTACAGAACATTTCTTTGTGGTTTATCATAATTTAACATTTAAACCTGTTAACTTGCTAAACAAGCATGCTAACAATCCCCTAGTAGTGAAGGTACACTAGGAGATATAAAAAAAACAGCAACATCCATTATCATTTTTCTGTATATTACAATTACTACATACTTTGAATGCACTGTATGATTTTGAGGCTTGAATTATTTAAACTGCATAGTAAGCTAGTGAAATGATATGGACCTGAGTACTCTTTAAAGATACAATCAAGTGCAGTGGAAATTAAAAAATTGACATGATGTGAACCCAATCCTTCTTCACGTAATTAAACTTCACTTTAGCGACAGTTATCATTGGGGACTACTTTTTGATATTTGATTTATCTATACATAGTACTAAATTGATTATTTTCAGGATTATTTCTTAAGCTGCTTCTATCTAAAGCCCAGTATACAGAATTGTCAACCCCTCACTACTATTTTTATTGACAAAATTAAAAAAGTTTACTGACAGTCTGAAATATGTCAGAAAATGTAACAAATATAAACAATATGTAAACATTAATAATACCCTTTAATAGGTAATATGCCTAGCTTACAATGAAAGAGGGAGGCAAGAGAGATGAAGGGGCAGAGAGGGAAGGAAGAGGGGAGGGGAGAGGGAGATAAAGGGGTAAGAGAAAGGGGGATGTTTAGTGCACAGAATTTCATCTTACCAATTATCATTCTAAACAATATAAAATAGAGAGTGCTTCTGTAAATGTTCAAGTACACAAATATGTACAAAATTTCCTATCATTTTTGTAAGACAATACAGATACAATTAAAACATTTAGAAGCATAATAGGAATAAATCTTACCATTTGTTAATTTTGGATGTCACTGCATTGTACTCAAACATTCCACATGAAGAAGGCTTATAATCAATCTATTACTGTACCTTGATCCCTACATGACAGTAAAGTAAATTCAGTTTTTATCAGAAGAGACAGAATTCATTCTTTAAAAATACTGCTTTACTTTTGAAAATAATTTCTATTTGTAAACAAAAGGCATAGCTATGGAGAGGAGATTTGCACCTTGCTATGCTAATCTAGTTACAGGGTTTTTTGAGGAAAAATGGATTCGTGCAAACAACCCCTTTGGTGCAAACTTCATCATGCATAAACACTGATATGATATTATATGCATACAATACACCTAATGATATTATATGCATACAGCATGGCATAGTGAGCCATCTTTGATTGATGAATATGTTAGATATCTTAATTATAATATAAATTATTTTTTGGACCTGATCCTAACTGGAATGATAGGATATCCTATTACTGCTAGTTTATATGTATTTTAAAACTGTGGATGCTAATGGTTATCTTCACTTTACTAGCTCCCATTGCAGACCTTGACTATATGACAAACTATATAGGCAATTTAAAAGATTTAGATGCAATTGTACTAAAACAAGGTGTTTGAGAAACAGGCTGAAGTACTATATTCTATATTTTTAGAGAAAAAATCCTTTAAAACTAATATCTTCAGCATTTATTTGATCTAAAATAATAATTCAAGAAAACTGATTAACTAATAAAAAAAATGGATATTTGAGGAAAACAGAAAACACATCTACTGGAACATTGAGGTTCACTACTAATTATAGTACATGTTTTGGCACAGGAAAAATATTTTAACAAGAAATTTGCTGAGTGCACTGTGTGGACTGTCATACACTGGTCCATATCATTTGGTGGAAGGAATATTATGGTGTGGGGTTGTTTTTCAGGGGTTGAGCTTGGCCTCTTAGCTCCAGTGAAGGGAACTCTTAAGGCGTCAGCATGCTAAGACATTTTGGACAATTTAATGCTCCCAAATTTGTGGAAATAGTTTAGGGATGGCTCCTTCCTGTTTGCAACAGGACTGTGCACAAGTGCACAATGCAAAGTCCATGAAGACATGGATGAGTGAGTTTGGGGTGGAGGAACTTGACTTGCCTGCATGGAGTCCTGACCTCAACCTGATAGAACACCTTTGGGATGAATTAGAGTGGAGACTGCGAGCCAGACCTTCTTGTCTACATCAGTGCCTGACCTCAAAATGCGATTCTGGAAGAATGGTCAAACATTCCCATGAACACACTCCTAAAACTTAAAGAACAGTATTTCCAGAAGAGTTGAAGCTGTTATAGCTGCAAAGGGTGGGCCAACTCAATATTGAACCCTACAGACTGAGACTGGAATTCCATTAAAGCTCAAGTGCATGTAAAGGCAGGTGTCCCAATACTATTGGTAGCGTATATTTATATTCTGGGTGAACATACAGTATTTTTCTTTATTTCTATACCCTAAAGGTTGCTCCTGTCAACAGTGGCAAGAGTAATTTAATTGGCCTCATATCTGGATGCTGTTAGAGGAGATGTGCAAGGGTAGGGGAGAAGAGACTATTAACCACTTAAGCCCCGGAGGATTTGGCTGCTAAACGACCAGAGGGTATTTTGCGATTCGGCACTGCGTGACTTTAACGGACAATTGCGCGGTCGTGCGACGCTGTACCTAAACGAATTTGGCGTCCTTTTTTTCCCACAAACAGAGCTTTCTTTTGGCGGTATTTGATCACCTGTGCGATTTTTTGATCACGCGCTATAAACAAAAAAAGAGCGTAAATTTTGCAAAAATAGCAATATTTTTCCCTTTTTTTTATATGAAATTCCCCCAAAAAAGAATGTAAAAATCAAAATTTTTTAATATTTTCGGCCAATTTGTTTTATGCTACCTATGTTTGGTAAAAAAAATCGCAAAAAGCGTATTTTGATTGGTTTGCGCAAAAGTTATTGCGTTTACTAACAAAGGGAAAGATTTTTGTCATTTTTGTTGTTTTTTTTTTTTTAACGCGTAATGGCGGCGATCTGCGATTTTTTTTGCGGTACTGCGACATTGCGGCGGACAGATCGGACCCTTGACTGACATTTTTGACACTTTTGGGGTTACCAGTGACATTTCTACAGTAATCAGTGCTATATATATGCACTGTTACTGTAAAAATACACTGGTAGTGAAGGGGTTAACTTTATTTGAGAGGGAGGGGCTGTGTGTGTCCCTAGGGGCGTGATTCTAACTGTGATTGGCTGTGGCTTCAACTGTATGCAGAGTGATCAATGGATCTACATAGTAGATCCATGTGATCATCTCTCATACAGAGAGGAGAATGACAGGCAGCTTGTTTACACAAGCTGCCTGACTTTCTCCCTCTCCCCCGCCGATCGCAGAGTGGCCGGCGGCGATCGGGTCCGCCGGTCACACGCGCGGGGGGGTCCGTGACCACGCGGGAGCGCGCCTCCGGCGGCGCGCGCTCGCTCCCTAAACCCTCACAGGCGAGCGACGTAGACCTACGTCACTTTGCCTGTGAGGGGCTGACCGCCGCCGTAGATAGTCGTGCGGCGGTCGGCAAGTGGTTAAGACTCATTCCTTGTTGAGGCTACATTTGCAAATATATGTGAAAGCCACACTGTCTCATTAAGGCATTTGCAAATGGTATGGATATAAAACCTCTTCTTTTTTGCAAATTGTGGGGACACACTGGGTGCATTCCGTTGCCATTGTGTTCCTGTGCCTTTAAAAAGGAATGGACTGCCTCTAGGCAATAATTTACAATTATTGTTTATGCTCCAACATGGAGCCACACTTTACTATGGTGCCTTGATACATGCAGTGCAACCTAAACCACGTTTTCAATGCAAATTGTTATACACTATTTATTTTTTTTGCAAGATAGCTGGTAAGGCTCGGTTCACACTACGTCGCTCTGACTTAGGGGGCGACCTGTGAAGTCGCGTGCACCGCGACTTTGGCACGACTTGCACGGACTTCATAAAATTAACTGACAAGTCGCGGTCCAAGTCGGACTAGTAAGAATGCGGTCTAAGTGTGCTGGAAAAACTCTTGTGTGTGTGCACTACAAATTTCACAGGCAAAATTATTACATCCCTCGTACCTACTTACATTGCTATAAGTCCTCAGATCGAGGAGATGGTCAGTATATGTTAGATTAGAATTTTAAATCTATATTAATCAAAAAGATAAGGCATCAATTTTACAGTTAATTGAGTCTCCCCTTTTGTGGATTCTTACATTATAAGCCCCTTATTTCCCAATAATAACCTGGAAAGAGAGGATCCCGTTGCAGTTCCTGGGATAATCTCTTCAAATAGGGGATCAGTTGAGCTTGTTTTATAAGACCATTTGAGCTTGTTTTGTAAATTCAATTTGTTAAATATCTCAGCACTTATAACAACCGAAAACCCTAATTACTCTCAGGATTTCCTGTTCGGTTATGTCTTTAATTGTATGTAAATGACATCCCTGGATAGAGAAAATCCAATTTGAAAATTAAATTATGGGCTTCAACCCTTGAAAGAAAATGTCTACATTTACGTATTTCAGTATCCTTGACTGAATTATTTGAAAATGTTTTATACATAAAATGTGCTTTGATTAAAGTAGATCATACTTGGAAAGATATACAGTATTTCACAAAAGTGAGTACACCCCTCACATTTTTGTAAATATTTTATTACGGTATATCTTTTCATGTGACAACACTGAAGAAATTACACTTTGCTACAATGTAAAGTAGTGAGTGTACAGCTTTGTATAACAGTGTAAATTTACTGTCCCATCAAAATAACTCAACACACAGCCATTAATGTCTAATAAACCGCTGGCAACAAAAGTTAATACACCTGTAAGTGGAAATGTCCAAATTGGGCCTAAAGTATAAATATTTTGTGTGGCCACTGGCCACCATTATTTTCCAGCACTGCCTTAACCCTCTTGAGCATGGAATTCACCAGAGCTTCACAGGTTGCCACTGGAGTCCTCTTCTGCTCCTACATGATTTCCTTCGTGAAAGTAGCAGAACCCTATGCCTGCGCTAATTAAATTATTTGCAGGCATAGGGCTCCGCTCCTATCACACCTATATGTGTGTATGTGTATAAATACATATATGTGTGTGTGTATATATACCCCTACACAGAAGTTCAGATGTTATGCCTGCCTCCAAAGACGCCCAAAAATGCCCAAAAAAACGCCTGTAACAAAAACGCCCAGGTGTGTTGTTGCAGGCGTTTTTTTGGGCATTTTTTGAGCGTCTTTGGAGGCAGGCATAACATCTGAACTTCTGTATAGGGGTATATATACATACACACTTATATGTATATATACACATACACACATATAGGTGTGATAGGAGCGGAGCCCTATGCCTGCAAATAATTTCATTAGTGCAGGCATAGGGTTTTGCTACTTTCACACCCATATGTGTGCATGTGTATAAATACATGTATGTGTGTGTGTATATATACCCCTACACAGAAGTTCAGATGTTATGCCTGCCTCCAAAGACGCCCAAAAATGCCCAAAAAAACGCCTGTAACAAAAACGCCCAGGTGTGTTGTTGCAGGCGGTTTTTTGAGCATTTTTTTGGGTGTCTTTGGAGGCAGGCATAACATCTGAACTTCTGTATCGGGGTATATATACACACACACTTATATGTATATATACACATACACACATATAGGTGTGATAGGCGCGGAGCCCTATGCCTGCAAATAATTTCATTAGCGCAGGCATAGGGTTCTGCTACTTTCACACCTATATATGTGTATGTGTATATATACATATATATGTGTGTGTATATATACCCCTACACAGAAGTTCAGATGTCATGCCTGCCTCCAAAGACGTCCACAAAAAAAGCCCAATAAACGCCTGCAACAAAAACGGCCAGGTGTGAAAGTAGCGGAGCCACTACCCTGCTCTACTGCAATTCTAATACAAACAATCTTTTTTCTATGGCAGTCACCCTGACATGGAAAGGTTTGGTCACCCTGCCATAGCAGTTAGAGTCAGTTCACCTTACACTACACTACGGTCACCCTGACACTTAACACTTTCCCTACAGAAACTAGATTATTGAATCTAACTATAGTGGAAAATAGTACCCTAACTACACTAGCTGAATGACACTTTTGAAGCAGGAGTAACAGAACTGCTTCCACTCTCTTCCACAGCCCTGTATTACAATGCTAGAGATTTGGCGGGGCTAGCTTATATACTGGGGGGCGTATTCACTACCGATTGGCCTCTGGACCCCCTAGTCACTCCAATCACATTCCTAGCATCCTCCTGCCCCCTCAATTGGCTTTTACTGATGGTTCTGGTCCAATCATGGGCTTTTAAAGCCCAGTTCCTGTCCCATTGCATTTTGGTTGGTTCTGGTTGCCGAATTCCGAACTTTTTCAGCAAAAAGTTCGGAATTCGGCCGAATTTCGAACAGTCAATGTTTGGGTCAAACGGATGGTCGATCTGAACTTTTCGATCATCCCTAGTAAAGATCCTTCTTCCCCCTAAAATTACAGGCCCATCTCCTTATTAAATTCAGACATAAAAATATCTGCCAAGATGTAACACCATACCTCATGAAAGCAGATCAAGTGGGTTTTGTAAAAGGCTGGCAAGGCCCAGACGGTACCAGGTGCATGATTGACCTGATCAATTATATTGAGCACAATTATATTGAGCGCAATCGAATGCCCTCTCTTCTTAGTTTAGATGTGGAGAAGGCATTTGATAGAGTTCTTTGGGGAAACATATCGGAAACACTAAACAAGTTTGGTCTCACCGGTTTCATTCACAAAGCCATAATGTCCCTTTATACAACACCCTTGGCTAGGGTGTTCACCTCAGGCAGTATCATTAAAAGCTTAAATTTGTCAAATGGTACAACACAAAGTTGTCCACTCTCATCTGTAATATTCTCCTTTTGAACCACTGGCAGTCACCATCAGGAACAATCTTAATATGAATGGTATCAAGATTGGACAAACTGAACATAAAACGGGATTATTCGCTGATGACATAATATTATTGATATCAAACCCCAAAAAATCTCTGCCAGAGGTCCAACAAGCTTTAGACAACTTTGAAAGTATCTCTTACTATAAGGTTAAAAGTGTTTTTCTTTACCAATGAACATTCCTTCAAAAACGATTGATAATCTATAGTAGGTTTTAATTATAGGTATAAATGGGATGCTTACTTGCTCACCCGACCTCCAAATTATTAGAACTACATTTCCCTAAACTTTTACCCAAATTTAAGAAGACTTTCAACATATACAAAAAAACCTAACTATCCTGGATTGGAAGAATGGCGGCATTTAAAATGCTAACTTTGCAAAAAATCCTTTACTGTTTTCAAACTCTTCCCATTCCAATACCTTCTAAGTTATTTAAACAGATTAACTCCAAATCAAACTCCAAAGTTATTTTTCAAGAAGAATTCAAGGAAAATGGAAGATTTTTCAAGGTACTTCCAAAGGGCAAAAGTACTTTCCATTTCAATAGTTTTTTATTAAATTTTCAAGAAAAAGAACAAATAACAAATACGTTATACAGGTACACCAGTTGAAATCCGCAACAATCACAACGAACAATGTATACCCAATTCAGCCATCAGACAGCGCCAACCTATTACTTGGGATAGGGCCTCCCGCTAGTCGGCCCCCCAGCCAAACAATTCCGTGCAGCGCCAACGGGGAACCCACCCCGGACCACCCCCATCGGGAACAACACTGTGATCCAGCGCGGGCCCCCCCCCAGCCCCCCCGGGGGCCAGGCGCCAACCCACGGGACGCCCACCCACTGCCCCCACGTAGCGTGTGGGCATTGAATGTGGTAGTTACAATTAACTCTGACAGCATTTCAACCCTTGTACAGTCGAGAAACATAGATCCTTAATACATAAGACTATCAACTGGACAGTCTAAAGCTTTAACCTCATATGCAAGTACATGTCATCATTCAAAAGTATAAGCATTACATTATAACAAAACACCTAGAGACAAGGCTGCCCCTATCCTGGGTATTTCGATGACCAACAACTCCACATCTGTTCAAATTGCGTGCACTGTCCATTAACATTAGCAAAGAATCTTTCATATGAATAATGGGCACGAACTCTATTAATCACCCACAACACTTGAGGTTTATTTTCCGATCTCCAAGCCGCAGTAATAGTTAACCTGGCTGCGGTGAGGATATGGGTAACGATAGCTCGGTGTAAGGGAGGCACTTTTTGGATGCCTAGGTTCAATAGAGCCAAGGCCGGGGACATTGGCATCAGCTCCCCGGTCACCGACCTAAGTAGAGCGAACACCGCCGCCCAATAGCCTGTGAGACACCGACATTGCCATAGAAGATGAAATAGCGTTCCCTGTCCCCCACACCCCCGCCAGCAGGCCGTGGAAGCGTCACCAAACATTCTGCCCAGGCGCACCGGGGTCAGATAGCTGCGGTGGTGGATTTTGAGAGCCACCTCCCAGTGAGTAGTACAATGTGTCAATGAATATCCGGAGCGAGTGGCCAGCCGCCATTCACGCTCCGTATATTCCTCCCCTAGGTCTTTTTCCCATGTTAATTCGTTAGAGGACTTGCTGTACCTAGTATGGTGTTGCAGTGCCTTGTAGAACCACGAAAGTCCCCTTGGTTTGCTATAGTGGTTTGAGAAATAGTCCCAGATATCAGAAGGTACCTCCACTAAGGGATTAGGGTGTTTAATATGGTAGTGATATAGCTGGGCCCTAAAAAAAGAGGGATTATTAACAGGATGGTTGCGTATTTCCCGGTATGAGGATGACCTAGACCATTCCCCAAGAGGTATTTTCAGTGAAGGTATAAGATATTCATAGGAGTCTAGCTTCAATTCCAGTTTAGTTTTAGGGATCCCTGTCAAGGATTGTGCCACTTTCCAGGCTCGTAACGTCGCCTGCAAAGAGGATATCCTGGGGATGCAGATTGCACTGTCAGATACAAAGGCCAGAAGCAAGGCCGGGAGTTCCCTTTGCGCCACTATTGCCTTTTCTAAAAGCACCCATAATTTATCTGAGGTGGGGTCAAACCAAGCTTTCGCTTGATCTAATAGGGCGGCCGCGTAATAAGTTTTGAGGCGCGGGAAGCCGACGCCTCCCACAGATCTAGATTTAATCAGTATAGAGTACGGGATCTTCGGTACCTTACCCCCCCACAGGAATCTCCGAAATTCCTTGTCCATATTATTGAAGAATGCCTCCGGGATTACCACCGGGAGTGTCCTAAAATAATAAAGAATCTTCGGTAGCACCAGCATCTTGAGTGCAGATATGCGTCCCAACCATGATAGTTCATAGGAGGCGATATGTGCTAGGTCGTCCCGAACGATGGACTGCAATTTGGTGAAATTAGTATGATATGTTTGAGATGTCGGCGCCACCAAAGATATACCTAAGTACGGAACCGATTTAGTGGTCCATTGAAAAGGGTGCTTGCTCTTAAGGCTTTGCAGCTCTCTAGCAGACAAAGAAATCGGCAAGCACATGGACTTTGTTACGTTAAGCTTATAGTAGGAAATGGCTCCAAAAGCTTCCAGTTGGCACTGCAAATGGTGGAGGGATCGTGTTGGGGAAGTCAGGGTAAGGATCACATCATCCGCAAATAGCCCGATTTTGTGATCTCTTCCCCCTACTCCTATACCCGAGATATTGGGATCACTCCTAATGGCCTCCGCCAGGGGCTCCATAACCAAGGAAAAAATAAGTGGTGACAGGGGGCACCCCTGGCGCGTTCCATTGGTAATCACAAAGCTGTCAGACATGGCACCGGATGTAAACACCCTGGCCGAGGGTTTAGTATATAGGGCAGAGATAGCAGAAAACATAGTTCCCTGAAACCCAAATTTGGTCAATATCGCTTTTAGGTACCCCCAGTGAACCCTATCAAACGCTTTTTCTGCGTCTAACGTCAGGAACACCGAAGGCACCTTCCTGTTTTCAGCCATTTGCAAGAGATCCAACATTCTCCTAGTGCCGTCCGGCGCCTGTCTACCTTTCACGAATCCCACCTGATCCGCCTTGATCAGGCAGGGAGTTACCTCGGCCAGGCGCACAGCTAGGATTTTTGCATATAGCTTAAGATCCGAATTTAGAAGAGAAATGGGACGGAAATTTTGGGGCACATCAGGCGTTTTGCCTGGTTTCGGAAGCGCAACAATCACTGCTTGTAACATTTCCTCTGGGAAGGAGGCACGCTGGGCAGCCGCATTAAATACTTTACAAAGATATGGGGACAAGGTTTGTTGGAATGCCTTGTAGTATTCAGCCGAAAAGCCGTCCGCTCCTGGAGATTTGTTAGGTGGTAGGGACGAGATAGCCTTTTGAACTTCCGCCTCTGTTATAGGGGAATTCATTACCTGCCGCATCTGATCCGTTATAGTGGGAAGATGCAAGGAGTCTAAGAAGGACTTAATAAGGGGTTCTGAAGGTTGAGGGGTCTTCGCATCATCCTTAAGGTTGTAAAGTGCCTTATAGTAACTAGAAAAGGCGTTGGCTATAGCAGTGGGGTGGCGTACTAGGATATCAGTTGTGGGCTCTTTGATAGAGGGCAATTTAGTTTTTTGGTGCCTCCGTCTCAGGAAATTAGCTAACATTTTGCCCGATTTGTTACCCTGAGAATAGTATCGTGCTTTAGATAAGAACAAGAGATGCTGATGTTCTTCTAGAAGTTTAAGACGGACAAGTTTTCTGCACTCAGTAAGCTCCTCCAATTTAAGTGGGGTAGAGTCTGCTTTATGAGCGATCTCAAGGGATCTGAGCTTCCCCATCAGGGAATCCAACTCCCGAGCCCTCGCCCTTTTTACTCTAGAGGCCTGTTGGAGAAGAATCCCCCTGGAAACCGCCTTGTGTGCGCACCATAGTGTGAATATGTCCACCTCCGGAGTGTCATTATCCTCAAAATATTCCCGAATCCGACCACCCATCCGCTCCCGATGGCCCGCGTCCCGGAGCAGAGACACATTGTTGCGCCACAGTTGGACCGGGGTAGTCATATGGGGCTCCGAGAGCACCAACGAGACCGGAGCGTGGTCAGACCAGGACATAGTGTGGATGTTAGACTTCTCAACCGCTCTTAGGAATTGTAGGTCAGCCACAAATAGATCTATTCTCGAGTACGATCCATGAGGGGCTGAGTAGTACGTGAAATCCTTTTCCGTAGGGTTCAAACAACGCCAGACATCATATAAGTCAGAGGTGTGCAAAAACTTTTGTAGAGTAGCCCTCGCACGCCCCTGAGTGGGAGAACAATCCAACCCTTTATCTGCAATACAATTAAAATCCCCACAGTACAGTGTGAGACCCTTTTTCACACGATCCACTTTTCTCCTCAGCGCCCGTAAGAATCGTAATTGCCCCTGATTGGGAGCATAAAGGTTAACAATTGTGTAGGTGATATTATTAATGTCACAGACTAGGATAAGGTACCGACCTGCCTCGTCGGCCAACGAGTCGTGTAATGTGAAGGCAACAGAATTTTTAATAGCAGTAAGTACACCCTTCTTTTTAGTAGTACCCGAAGAGGAGAAAATGTGGGGGTAGGACCTGTCAGAGCACCGAGGAGGATTGGACCGTGCGAAGTGGGTCTCTTGGACACAAACTACATCTCCATGTAAAGCGCGAGCCTCCCGCCAGAGAGACCTGCGCTTGAAAGGACTGTTAAGGCCGTGTGCGTTAATAGAAACTATCTTAATAACCATTTAAAGAGAAAAGGAATAAAGATAATGAAACTTTGCAGTTATCAGACTTAATTCACTACAAGCAGGGTCTTCATAGGTCAAGCAGCCTCCGCCATATCGAGATAGGAAAAAGGACAGACAGTGCGGACAGTACCTGTAGAGAGTGTACAAGGACACAGTCCCCCATGTGTGCTGCTGGTGTTGAGCGCATGCAATGTAAAAGGTCTTGGTCATCAGGGTAGTAGTTTCCAGTTCTTCGTAGACAATGGTGAGGTCAAAAAAATGAACTATAAAACAAAATGAAACATAAAAAGCACAAAAAACAAGTAAACAAGAGTTCAGAGTAAACCCCGTCATGCGATAAGATCGCAGACACTGGTCAGAGGGGAGTCAGCTCCGAGCACCCGGTCACTCCTGGACCCCGACTCATCCAGGTAGGAGGTAACTTCAACTGCTCAGAGTGGAAACATCAAGAGGAAACTATAGAGGCAAAAAAAAAAAAGAAAGAAGAAAAAAAAAAAAAAAGCGACTTGAAGAAGGTGCAAAAGGAATCCGCTGTGGATCCATGGTACTAGTATCCCGGGAACTTCTCCAGCAGCTCGGGCTCAGCTGTTGACTTTACGCCATTCCGGTTCTAGACGGGTAGGTTCTGCACGAGGAGAGGTCTCCTGCGGGTCCGGGAGAAAACCCCATTTTTTAGTGAGGGCAAATCCTTCCTCCACCGATCGGACGACGTGTGTACGGCCCTCTCTAATGATAAGTAGCTTGGTGGGGAACCCCCAGGAGTATTGCACCTGGTTGTTTCTAAGCAGCTTGGTCAATGGGATAAGCTTCTTCCGAGCGGCCATAGTAAATTGCGATAGGTCCGCATATACCGAGATACTGTGGTAGGGATCAGGCAGTGGGGTGGTTTTCCTCGCAAACCTCATAAGGTCATCCTTCACGTGGAAGAAGTGGATGCGCGCAATGACATCCCTTGGAACTTTGTCCGGTAAATGCTGTGGTTTTGGTAAGCGATGGGCCCGGTCCACCACCACTTCAGTGATCGGGGTGTCCGGCATCAGGGCTAGCAGCATAGCCTGCACATAGGCTCTTAGTTCTGGGGGGGTGACCGACTCGGGAACCCCCCGCAACTTCACGTTATTGCGGCGGGCCCTGTCCTCCAGGTCCGCCATCTTGCTTCTCAGGGCATCTAGGTCATCCCCCCGGGCATTATAATCGTCCACTAGCTCGTTGTGGGCAGTAGAGAATTCCTCCATTTTCCCTTCAATATGATCCACCCGGCCTCCAAGTTCTACTACGTCAGTCTTTATGCCATTAACACACGCCACTATCTCCCTGTGAAACGCTCCATTAATGGACATCAGCATGTCCTTCATAGTGACATCTGTGAGTGGCTGCCCAGTAGTAGGAAAATCCCGTATATTAGCGTAGAATTCAAGTGTGCTATCCAGGGATCCATTGCCTTCCCTACTGTCGCCCGCACATCGGTGTGCCTCCGACCGTTTGGTCGCATGTTTTTGCGGGCTGTGGGATGGGGAGCCCCCTTGGGATGACCTGCTGCTGGCCGATGGAGAGAGCAAGCCCGGGTCCCTCCCGCTATTGTGCCACGATCCGGCCGAGGCTCCGGCCTGCAGCAAGGCCCCGGCGCAATTTTGGGACCTGGGTGTACTTGTAGAGGAGAAAAAGTCCGTTAACTTACGGGGCCCCCCGCGATCCTTTCGCTTTCGCATCTTGCTCCTCAGGGTTCCCGGTTTCACGAGGGTGTAAGGAGAGCCGGAGTCGCTGCCCTACGTCGCTTTAGGTGTTGCGGAGAGACCGGGAGTATCGGAGCTCAAACCTCACGCGGCCATCTCCTTCGGCTGCCGGCCACGCCCCCCGATCGCAAAAGTACTTTCCAAAGGGCAGAAGAAACCTTTCAATACATTTCCAATAACCCCTTCGTGCCAAAGCCTTTTTCTGACACTTGTTGTTTACAAGTTAAAATTAGTATTTTTTGCTAGAAAACTACCTGAAACCCCAAAACATTATATATATTTTTGCAGAGACCCTAGAGAATACAATGGTGGTCGATGCAATATTGTATGTCACATTGTATTTGCGCAGCTGTCTTTTAAATGCAATGTTTTGGGAAGAAACACACTTGAATTAAAAAAGAACAAAAACAGGGGACATTCTCTTGTCCCCATCTACTTTAGCTAACTGAATGGACAAAGCACCCATGCCCCCATGGACATACCTTTTGCTCTCACAATATGTCCATTCCTTAACCAAAAGATCATCTTGTTCAAAAAATCTTACCCCTTTTGAATCGTTATGCCTACGGAAAGGTCCACAACTCAACCTCGTTTCTGTACTCCCCACCCTACTCTTGGAGAAAAACTCCTTGAACAAAAACAAAGCCTGCTCTGCATAGGAGAGGGATATTGCCCTATCCATTTTGCAGGAAGATTGGGCACAGGTTTACACAAATATACATAAAGGCTCAATTAATGTGTCCACTCAAGACAATGGTTTCAAAATCCAAACACGCTGGTACCGTACTCCAGATTTACTACATAAATTCCACGCAGAAATCCCAGAGCTATGTGGTAGATGCCATTCAGAATGAGGGACTTTGTTACATATTTGGTGGTCATGTTCAAAAATTGGACCCTACTGGCAGGTAGTAAGACAGATCATAACAAAGGTTAACACTCTAGAACCGGAGCTCTCTCCTGCTCAATTTCTTTTACATCATTCATCTCTCCCACATAGAACCTACCATAAACCATTGGCCATGCATATGGTCAATGCAGCAAAACAATGCCTACCGATACATTGGAACTCCCCTCACCCACCATCAATTAAAGAATGGCTCCATCGCATAAATAGGATTGCTGAAATGGAAACATGAATTCATATTTCATGAGACACTCCAGGCAAATTCAGTGAAAATGGGCCTGTTGGATGTACTTTAAGACAACTGAGGAATTCCCTCAGTTAAATATCCCCCGATAGACCTCTACCACATCGCTCCTCCAATACAAAAACCAACCACAATAGGACTGTTTCAGTCCCTTATCACTACACAAAATTTAAGCACCTTAGTACTGATTAATATCCCTAAGAGAGATAAACGTTTTTTTTTTTTTTTTTCAATGTATGGTATCTCCCCTCCCTTCCCCCTGCAATGTGCCTACAAGAGGGAGCAGGGGAGGCCACCTCCCTTTTCTACCATCCCTCTCCTGACCCCCTCTTCCTCTCCCCCTTTCTCTTCTTCACCCCCCCCCCCCACCAAACCCTGCTCAACAACACCCTAAGAGATAGCCTTTGGTACAATGGATTTTATGCCATCAATACGTCAGATCAACATAATCTTATAGCCATTTAAACTTTAAAGAACAGACAAGCACCCCTACCCACTCCTTGAGACATATCTCTCCTGGAGACCTATACACCACCATAATGTTAAACGCCCCAATCCTAAAGTCTCCCCCTGGGACCCAAGACCCGAAAGTAGGAAAAACTGTAGCGTAATAACAACATACAAGCTAAATGTTACCTTTCAGTCAAGATATTCCCATATTTCTCCAACATTCCACAGTATCCCCTCTGGAATCTCACATTCCCCATCTATGGTTTTAAGGAGATATATATTTAAACAACATTTCTGGCAGGTCATTATCTCTCTTCGGATTGACAATTGTATTTCTATAGACCACAACGACTGTATAGCAGATGACTGTTCTTACATCTTGCAAGCTGTAGTTTCTACTTTATATTGTTGTACATTGTATTTTCCTTTACTCAATAAAATTCACATTGTTTTGGAAAGAAAAAACAAAACAAAATAATAAAGTTAGCCCCATTTTTTGTATAATGTGAAAGATGATGTCACATCAAGTAAACATATACCTAACATGTCATGCTTTAAAATTGTGCACACTCGTGGAACAGCAACAAACTACGGTACTTAAAACTTCCATAGGTGACATTTTAAACATTTTTAATGGTTGCCAGTTTAGAGGTAGAGAGGAGTTCTAGTGCTAGAATTATTGCTCTCACTCTAACAATCGTGTCAATGCCTTACATGTGTGGTTTGAACACTGTTTACAGTTGCTGGCATGACCTACGTATGCGTTCGCTTCTGCGCACGAGCACGGAGGGATGGCGCGCTTTAATTTTTTTTTTATTTTTTATTTTATTGTATTTTTTTTATTTTTACACTGTACCTTTACATTTTTTGATCACTTTTATTGCTGTCACAAGGGATGTAAACATCTCTTGTGACAGTAATAGACAGTGACAAGTACTCTATAAGACCCCAAATCCCTCCTTTCCACGTAAAAGCATTCAAAACGCCAAATGTGGCTGTTTTGAATACTGTTATTTATTTATTTTTTTAATCTGGCGCCTTTAGGAATCCAGTAACCGTAAGGAATGTCATGACATTGCTTTCAGGTTTCTACATCAGAGACCTGATCAAAGCTGAATTCGGCCTTGTTCAGGACTGCAGCAAGCCGGCGGAAGTGCAGGCTGGTCCCTCGGGTCTCCCGGTGGGTCGGGAGACCCGGGCAGAGCAGAGGAAGGTGGCGGGAGAGGGGAGGGAGAGGGGAGAAACACTCCTGCTTCTTGTGATAAGGGCTGAGTGGCTGCTTAGCCGCATTAGTTGTTATTACAAGAAATCCGGCCGTCTGTTCTAAACAATGGCACCAGGGTGATGCCTGCAGGTGCAGGCATCACCCCGGTACAACCCCTTTAAGCCGAAGGGTGCAAATATGCATTTTGTCAGCATTAAGGGAATAAGATAGCATATCTTCAGTCTTTAAGCATAGTTCTACCTTAAAATAACAAGTGGTTTGCCTGCTTGCATTTGTCTTGGTATGCTGGTATTCTCTTATGATTCATTAATTCATTGATTTGTTTAAGAAAAAGCAAAAATGACAGCTCTTTCACTAAGCCCTAAAAAATGTTTCAAGAACACATGGCAAACAGTCAGAGGTATACATTTTATAATTTTTCACTCTTCTCAATGGAATAGTTCAGAAGCAACCTAAAAGGAAACAAAACCGAGATGAAGAAATCAATCTACTAGATTTTAACTTTGTGGGTGTTTGGGCCATTTTTGTTTCACATAATAAGCGCAAATAGAAATACCACCAAATTATCTAACTAAGTGAATCAGCCATAATCTATTAGCAATTTAATTCTAGAATATAATTATTCACCTTAACAGAATTTTTAGCTGTAGTAAGCCAGAAATTTGATATACACACTTCTATAACTATAACTACTGTATTTTTATCAATTGTACTGATTTTCATTGCCTTTTTTGTGGGTTTGCTTTGTATCTAAATCTTAGTGCACTGTGTCCTTTAAAAGGATTAATACATCCTAAACAGAATGTATGCATATTCAGAAAAAAGCTAGAAAGACATCCAGGCATTTAATTTTGGGCAAAATTGGTGATCAATACCTTAGCAGGTAATTTATTTGTCTTGTTACAAATCATATTAAACATTTAAAGATTCACTACTTGTATTTATGATGTTGATAGCATTTCTATATTGCCAAATAACCTAATATTCCACTGCTGCCTTTCTCGGTTTCAATCTCATTAAAATGTATCCATGCAGAACATCTACATTCCTTTTATAGGTTTATGGCTGATGTCTTGAATTTTGGGAATTGAGTTTGTAAAATTGAAAATGCCACATTTGATTTTAAGTGAATAATAAAAACACAAGTGTGCTTCATTGTCTGAATGACACAATGGACAATTAGATGAACTATTTTATAGAAAACTCTCAAGTTATATTGATAGAATACATTTTATGCCAAAGTTATTTTGCATTAATGTTTCCTGATTTCATGTAGAGGTGAGGAAATCGATCCAACTTTCAACTCAAATTGGATTCAAGGAGAGAATTTAGGATCTTTTGATTTTCTGTACTGTTTCCAGTAAAGTTCTTCTCTTTTTTCAGTTTGTTGTGACATATAGAGGTTTGTATTAACCTATCCTATCTTTTCAAACAGAATCCCCTGTATCTGTCCTGCATTGTGTGCAAATATTGGTTAAAAGGTTAGGAAGGAAGGTTGTTTTAGACTGTAGACCCTGATTTTCATACACTGCACTGATGATGGCCAAATAGCCTAAAACAGCTGTATGCCGTTTGTAATAAATTACTCTGTATCATTACAGTATTTTTGGCAATGCGCCAGTGGTTCTAGATGTCATCTGGCCAGATGGGCAAAAAAAAAAAATGATTTACATGCCTCCATCCACATATCAAAAATAATTAACAATTATTTTTTCCCTTCTCTTTATAACCTGTATGGTTATAATGGTGTATAATGGTATGGTAAAGTATAACCAATATGTGTGAGTACCTATAACTGTACTCTGCTATCTTGCAGTATTTTTGTGGTGTATACTGCTCTAGGTCCCTTCTTTATAAAACTGTTCTTTTTTTAGAGTCACCTTTACTCAAGTTTTTTTTGTTTGTTCCTGGTTGGAACTTATATTTTGTTCATTGTTGCCTTCTCTTTTCTATGAGTCAATGTCTGCTACCTAGAGTACTATGTTGCATGTTCAGATATTGGATATTATCAGTCCCACACCATTGCTTACTTGGCTGCCTTGTTTCACTTTGATGATCACCCATCACTTTCAGGATCCCCACAAGGTTGCTAACTTGACTAGTTTTGGTTGTACTTGCTACTTGTGCTACTCTCCATATCTATACTATTTTATTCTTTACTGCTGGAAATCACTATTCTGTCCCTTAATGTCCATGGTCCTAATCACCCAGCCAAACGCCCAAAAACACAAGGTGGACATTATCGCAATCCAGGAAACCCATTTTCAGAAAGACTCTGCTCCAAAGTGTAGCCAAAGAAGCTTCCCTCACATCTTTGTGGCCAACAAATCTATGAATCAGAAGTTTCCCAAAGCCATAAGGAACTTATCCTTTGCTCTGAAAGACTCTATATCTGACCCACAGGGTAAATACATTTGTGACGGTGGCAGGTATCAGATCTCTGCCCTTCTCACTAACTTGTGACAAAGGACCAACCAATATGTACAAATATACATAATTATATGTATATAGACACCTAGCCATATATAGGTGTGATAGTAGCAGAAATAGATTACTGTAAATTATTTCATTAGCGCAAGCATATATTTCTGCTACTATCACATCTATATATGTCTAGGTGTGTATATAAATATATGTATGTGTGTATATACACCACTATACACAAGTTCAGATGTTTTGCCTGCCTCAAAAGAACCCCAAAAAATGCCAAATCTCTCTTTTTTTTTTTTTTTAATTTTTCAATAATTGGCTTTTTTATCAAAAATGACAATTTATTAAGAACTTTTTTTGTGTGATTTTGTGTCTGGGGGGTCTAAAATGTGTACCTGTGAAGTTTCAGCTCTGTAGCATGTCCAGAACCAGAAAAAAGATCATATAGGTGTAAAAGGAGGGTCCCACATCCCTGTTCTACTGAAAAATGATCTTTTTTATTTCATGGTTCTGGACATGCTACAGAGCTGAAACTTCGCATGTAAACTTTTTAGACCCCCCAGATACTAAATCCAAAGTCAAAATAAAAAAATCTCTTTTTTTTTTTCAATAATTGGCTTTTTTATCAAAAATGACAATTTTTAAGAACTTTCTTTTGTGTGATTAATAGTTAATGGGACATGACCCAGAACCCTAGGGACTTTTTAGGGGCATTTATTGGGTTTTAGGGCTTAAAAATGGTGTTTTTGGATTACCGAAGTTCGGGTCCCATTGATTTCAATGGGGTTCTGAAATCCGGGCCAAACTTTCGGGAAGTTCGGATGTTCTGGCCGAACTGAACTTTTCAAAAGTTCGATCATCCCTAACTGTCACCACAGACAGGAATGTTCAGAGGATTTATTCTATACAGTAGTACTCTTCAAGAGACAGGTTCTTTGGTAGTTTGCATTAAGAGCTTAGGGACAAGATTAACACTTTTCAAAATAAGGTTTAATAATAAAAAGGTTAAAATTGGTGCAAATAAAAATATTTACAGAAAAAGGTGTTTCAAAGAAATAGAGACACAATTCAGCAATTTAGAAAAATAAGATAGAATTGAGAAGTAAGAATACTTGCATTCAATGTCCTTGGGTTATCAATGTTCAGAGTTCAATAGCTGAGCCAGTTGTGATCGTTTCTCAAACTTGGTAGACGCTCCTTCTTGATGTTACCATGAGAACTCCTGATAACAAAGTTTGAGCAAGCTTTTCTCTAAGATCAAAGGGGCGTAGACGGACACCCCTGACCAATTGCAACAGAGTGGCAAAGGGCTGTCCTGGGGTTTACGACAATATCAAGTGTACCTTTGTGGACAGTGTCATACCACTCTTAATATCTCGAAATATGTAATGGTTATATTCTTTAAACTGCTAGTTTATCATTCAGCATGTCATTTGCCATCAAAAGATACTAAACATGGATACATTATCACACAGGGAATATCTTATCGCTATCTTCTATTCTATATGTGATAGGGTGGTCATGCATGGTCCTAATTCGATCAGTATGACATTTCTAATCCAAATATATACTTATTGTTACTGTGTCATGTTCCTGTCTGCATTTATGAATTGTGTATGTATTGTTACATTTTCTAATGAACAGCTTGGTTGCGTGGTATTTATGACACAGTTCTGGTCAGCCTTAATGGATTTGCTCAGTTTTACGACCGGCCTGTTCTGGAAGAACAACATCTGGCCAGGTTTCCTGTCCGTGCTGAGATAACGGTTTCTTTGAAGTGCCAGCCCCCTGAATTCCTTAAGTTAATTGAGGTAGGGAGGGAAAAAAATATCACTGAGTACACATTTGGCTTGCTAAACTGTGTTACTGAACAAAATGGTTGCCCGTGACAAAATGGTTGCTTGCGACAGCTTTTGGTATATCCAGTGCAGGATATCATTACAACATTATCTTAATTTACACTGTTAATGCAAAAGTCATATATGCTTGTTTCTGTGTATGCCCCTAACTTGCACCAAATTAGATTTTCCCGCAATTTTTTTAAACAAATCTGTAGGGTGTGACATGGGAACCTAATTGTCTGTGGGAATTTTAATTTAAGTACCAAATTTTTACTCTGACTCTATTTCTTTGATGACAGGTTGTACTGCATCTCTGGGTGGCCTGTTTTACAAAGAAGAGATCTGTGATGTATGGTAAAGCCAACATGCCAACCAGAAAGATTATACTCACAGAGACATAATTCAAATTCCTGCATAGATCTTTTTTTTTTTTTAGAGATTTTTTGGTCAATAAATGACTGTTGCAGCAGAATTCCTTTTCCTCTGTTCATGACATACAATGGTCTTATCGTGCAGCGCTTACTATTACAGTGAAGAAAGGGGATTTCTGCTCACTGATGTATCTCTGGTGCTGCAAAAACACTATCATTTAACATCCTTCAACCAATGAGATGCTCATGCGGCATGCCCAAAATTATGAAACGCTTATAAAGCATATGTGCAAGGCATCCTCATACAATTTGGTTCTAGGGCTAATAAAATTCTTTAAACAAATCTCTCTGTACTTTTGACAGATATTTACCATTTGGAGGTCAAAAATAAGACATTTCGGGATGCCACTGTACCTCACTAACCAAATTGCATAGCGAGGGTTGATGGTCAAACAACTTGATAAGAACCTAAGGTCTTTAAAACTCCACTTTTATGCCTAAAAAAAAATAAATAAAGGGAAATTCCTACCCGCTAGGCTCAAATCGCAGATAGCCAAAACCAGAATACCATTCCTTTACTAAAAGTAATCTTTTGAATGCTCTGGATGTGGCAGATGCCTTTGCAGAGTACTATAGTTTATTATACAACCTAAAAAGATGACCAGTCTGACCTTTAACCTTCTGAAGCAGACATTCACTCTTTTCTATCTAGTTTTAAGCTTCCATCTTTTGATAGGGTGAAAAACATCACTTCTATGTAAAAGAAAAAAAATAGTAAAATATTTTAAAATATTGCTTAATACATATAAGTTACCAGAAGGGCCCAACTGCAGTCCTAAGAGTTAAGTTAAGGTCCAAAACTTCTTAAAAAAACAGCTATCTAAGCAATATGAACAATAGGATAACCCTTATTTATGCATCCTTTATGGATTTTTTCTGGTTCCCCAATCAATTCCCTCTGGTTCCATATGTAAATGAACTGTAGACAGTAGATGAGTAGAACCCATATGTGCATGATCCAGCATGAGCAGCTGTGTTTACATCATGTCTAAAAAAAAAAAAAGACAGTGAAGTTTTTATTTTGTCATTGTACTGCTACAAACTCCTACATGCTTCACTTCTTTCAAATGTTTTTATTAGGGCTTATCATATAGAACAGAAAAGTAAACATTATCAGTTGTACAATGGTACATAGTGAGAAAGAACTTTTGAGTGGATATACAGTACTTATCAGAACATATGTAACATACAAAAGAAATGTATGAAGAGATATATGAAATTGGTTCCAGGTATAAACTGAAGCTAGATGGGTTTGTCCGATACCTCCAGACACCCCATCTGGGAGCAAGCTGTGTCATGGAAGGGGGACATTCCCATCATCTGTTTTTTTATTAAACTTCTAGAACAGTTTTTTTTAGGAAGATCAAGTAAGTATGGGTTACATGAGCCCAGAGGTCTCAAGATATACAAATATGACAAAACTGAATATTCTTGCTAGTGGTAGAGTTAAGGTATAATGGCATAGAGATGATGAGGTTCAATGGGATGTCAACATTATTTTAGAAGACGAACAAGGAGAATAAATGTTACATCTCTAAAGTCAGGGAGCCCTGGGTCATCTGGTAAGATAAGAACCATATTGGAACTAAAGGATGTGTTGAGAGCTGATCTCTTGAAACAAAAAGGACTGGATGGGTAAATTAAATTTTTAGGGTCTTAGAAAGAGGAGATTATTGTTTTCTGATGGTGAACATAATGGATTATGCCATTACTTGTGGACATGAACCTTTAGGAGACTGGCAATCCAGCTGCCAGTCTTGTCTAGAGTTCATGGATGGATGTGAGATGTAGGGAGGTGGGGAAAAGAAGAATATTGGCGTAGAGGGGTAAAGGAGTAACGAGCGATTAGGAGAAAAAAAGAGAGAGAGAGAGAATGAAAAGAGAGGAGAGAGAAAAAGAAAAAAAAAAGGAGAAGGGGGTGGAGAGAACTTGGTAAAGGGGCAAAGGGAGCTAGGCCGAGATAAGGGGGAAACATCCCAACCTAACCCTGATCTGTGGCCCATCCACCCTCGGGTATCAAGTGGATATCATAGGAATATGCTTAAGTGGGAGTATTAAAAGTCAAAGAGTTGCTTCTAATCGTTAGGTGGTAGAGCACCTAATGTGGGTAAATGCAGGTGTAGTTTGAAAATGGGTCCAGCAGGACCAGCAGGATGTATATTTAGAGATATTGTCGTGTGAGATAGCTATGAGTTCTTCCCTTTCAGCAATCCTGTTAATTCTTTGGAACCACTCCCAAAGTAAGGTTGTTTTTGTTTTGCTCCAGAGAACTGGAATGCAGAGTTTAACTGCATTTATCATGTGCATTGCTAGAGATTTGAAGCCTATACGTCCAGGCAGAGTGGTATGTTGTAAAAGGCTTTGGGCAGGTGAGGGGTCTAACTAAATAGTTGTAACTCTAGAGAAATTCTTGTGTACATCAGTCCGAAATAGTTGCACTCAGGTGGATGTCATGTACTACTGGGGCCCCATACCACATCCCAAAAGTATTAGAAGAAAAGAAAGGATAGGGGCCTCATAGGGATTTTCAAGATATAGTCCAAACAGATAAAGTAAATGAGTAAGTAACAACAGTATAAAGGCAATAATTTTTATTGGAAAATTGTGTTACCAAAAAAGATAAAAAGTGAAGTATTCACCAAGAATAATAAAAAAAAACATACACGAAATGTAGTTACAGATACAGTATATATTATATGAGTTGTTAGATATGCTCTTGATTCTAGAACCTGGAAATGGTCTTGTACGACAAAAGGCCAACCTGGTTCATAGTGTACATACATCCCAACATTTTTTGAAATTTAGAATAACTTCTTCTTCAGGGAAAAAAAGGAAGATAGGGCATAGTCTCTATTCTACAAATGTAATGTGAATAAGTGTTAACATAGTAAATACAATATATACATATATAGCATCTGATAGATACACAGTACATAGAGTAAATCTGCCATATTCACACTGTATCAAGGTCTTAAGTGCATGAATATGCATAATAACTTGGTATCTGGATATACATTTTCTCACAGAAATGAGTACACCCTCACATTTTTGTAAATATTTTATTATATCTTTTCATGTGAAAACACTGAAGAAATTACACTTTGCTACAATGTAAAGTAGTGAGTGTGTAGTTTGTATAAGGCCTCTTTCACACATACGGCCTGTTCAGTTTATCAGTTCAGTCACGTTTTTTGTCTGCAGTCAACGTCTGTTTTCATCTCAGTTCATATCTGTTTTTTGTAGCACTATGTATGAGTGCTGCCGGCACCGAGGAGCTACAGTTCATTGAGGGAACCATGAATGCTAACATGTAACTGTGACATACTGAAGTAGAGCATGATCCCCTCCCTTCAGATACTGGGCAGCAGGGCAGTATTCCAACAGGATAATGATCCAACACACACCTCCAAGATGACCACTGCCTTTCTAAAGAAGCTAAGGGTGAAGACAATGGACTGGCCAAGCATGTCTCCAGACCTGAACCCTATTGAGCATCTGTGGGGCATCCTCAAATGGAAGGTAGAGCAGCGTAAGGTCTCTAACATCCACCAGCTCCGTGATTTCATCATGGAGAAGTGGAAAAGGACTCCAGTGGCAGCCTGTGAACTCCATGCCAAAGAGGGTTAAGGCAGTGTCCACACAAAAAAATGACACTTTGGGCCCAGTTTGGACATTTTGACTTAGGGGTGTACTCACTTTTGTTGCCAGTGGTTTAGACATTAATGTCTGTGTGTTGAGTTATTTTGAGGGGAGAGAAAATTCACACTGTTATACAAGCTGTACAATCACTACCTTACATTGTAGCAAAGTGTCGTCTCTCTCTGGCGCATTGCAGGGTCTCTTCTTTCGGTGGGAAGGGCAGCACATTACATCTTGAGGGGGGTCCGTGTCTGTTCAAATAAACCATTAAAAATAGATTTGCACACTGATGCAGGATATTTATTTCAACAGCTTAAGGGATCCCCCTTACTCTTATATTGTGCCTGCATCCCCTGTTGTCAAGTTCCTCTAGGTGTCTGTGCATTTCTTTAAGCTGAAAGGAGTGGGCATCAGCTACTTGTTGGATTTGAGAAATGGCAGTCTCGTGTTTTTCTGTGGTAGCTTCCACCCCCTCTAGCCGAGTTGCTACTGATTGAATGTTGAAGCGGAGGTCTGTTATGGCAGCAGACAGTGGGTTTTTTATATCTAATGCTTTGTCTTGCATGTTTCTTAGGCATAAGGGGTTGTGCAGAGCTGGCTGTGGAGGCATAAGCAGAAGCAGTGCAGCCTTGCCTGTCATGGTCTGGGCTGCAGCTGGAGGGCCATGTGGCATGGGAGGAGGCCAGTGAGGGGGGTTGTGTGTCCCGCTGTTGAGATATGAAAATCGTAGGTATATTGTGGCTTAGTTGTGTTTCACTATCTTGGGTAGAGCGGACCTGGTCGCTGAGTTGCTCCTGCCAGGCTTTCCCATCTTGGACCGATAAATATCCTCGTGTAGCAGGAGCTAGAAGATAAAGCGGCCATACTTAATCAGCGCCAAACCACACCCCCTACATGCTTTACTTATATCTTAGCATGTGACACAGACATAGTTAATTGTACTTTTACAGGTTCCCAGGTGTGTCTTATGTCTCAATAAAACTTCCCTACTAGTTTCTAGATCAAAAGTGCAAATCCCTCTCAAATATAACAATTTTTTTACTTGGATCTAAAATAAAGGTCTCAGCAGTCCATTCAGGTCTACCTCTAGTCAAAGCATATTTTCTCTTGAGAGGTATAACAAAACAGTTTTTTTTTTTTTTAATTTACTGTGTATGCTACTGTAGAGTGCCAGCTTATTAATCATTTTCAAATATCCATGATAAGCTTCAGTGGTATGATATCTGTAGTTCAGTTTCCAGATTCAGACTATTAAACAACATATCTAGGGCTTTAGGATAATTCTACTCAATGACTAGAGCCTGGATCTCCGAGGAACATTTTAATCTTATCATTCCCACGTGAAATGATGAAGTTTTGGTTCACAGCTACTATGATTCCTCACTATAAAATTTGCAAGATTTGCAAAGCTGTTTGCAAACTGAACCCAGACAGAACCCATACCATCATAATACAATTTGGGGGAAAACTGGCCATTTGATCTGTTGGATAATCTGTTTAAATTTGTGTTCTGTTACAGTTTTATTTTTATGTTTATGTAGCGCTACCCCCACAGGAGCCACTTGATTAATTGTGCCCGGGTCTCTCACTGATTAATTCACAGCCAGTTACAGGGTATTTTCACACCGCCAGGTGCACATACTCTTCCGCTCGTTGTCTCCAATAAGGGGATGTGTTTTTTTATTTTTGAAGAAATGGATAGGAAAAGGCATTTAGTAGGATACTCCAAATTAACTATTTACAAGTGAGGACAACTACTTCAATAGAACTGTGTTGCAGACTTTTAGTAGCACTATGCAGCAAGCTGTACAGAATAAAACAAGTCCCTTTGTAGCAGAAGGAATCTAGTGGACATTGCTTCTTCAAGACACTAGCCAGTGTCCCCTTTAGCTTACACACAGTATGCTGACTTCTAGCAGCAAGAGGGAGATTTTAACAACAGTCTCTAGGATCCCTTTGGGGGGTCTGTACTCTCAATGCCCTGGCTGCAGGTCTACTTCCTCCAGACCAGACAAGATCCATGGATGTGCTCCCTCAGTCAGCTTGTAAGAGAACCATGGGTTTCAGCTTCAGTGTTTCAGGCCCTAGGGTCAGCCTGTGCTAGGGAAAGGCAGCAGCCCCCTCCTCACCTGGACCTCTCTCTGTAGAGGTAGACTGGTCCCTGAGCCTATGTGCTCTTGAGATTAAATACAGTCACTCAGCATGCCTTAGGGAACATTCCCTTTTAATCCCAGGGCTGTATAAACATCCCATGTTGTCATCTGCTAGGTTTCCACCCACTAATTCAGTATAGTCCATTGCTACTGGATCAGTGTGAAACATCAAGACAACATGAGCAGCACCAGAGCACACTGAGCAGCCTCTGCTAAAAAATCACAACTCTCTGTTAAGCAGATAGCACTTAAATTTGCCTGACTGTCTCCCTGTTAACCACTTGCCGACTGACTAACGCCGATTTACGTCGGCAGTCAGCCCCTCACAGGCAAAGCGACGTAGGTCTACGTCGCTAGCCTGTGATGCTCTGGGGAGCGGGCGCACGCCGCTGGAGGCACGCTCACGCTCTCTCATGGACCCCCCCTGCGCGTGTGCCCGGCAGACCCGATGTCCGCCGGGCACTCACGATCGTCCGTTAGAGTGGGAGAAAGGCAGGCGGCTAATGTAAATACAGCCGCCTGTGGAGATCACACGGTTATACTATGTAGGACCGTTGATCTCTGTTCTTACACTAGTAGCCACATCCAATCACAGTAAGAATCACGCCCCTAGGGACACACTTAACCCCTCCCTCTCCAATAAAGTTAACTCTTTCCCTGGGAGTGTCATTTTTACAGTAACAGTGCATATGTATAGCACTGATTACTGTAGTAATGTCACTGGTAACCCCAAAAGTGTCAAAAATGTCAGTCAAGGGTCCGATCTGTGTGCCGCAATGTCACAGTCCCGCAAAAAAAATCGCAAAAATGACAAAAATCTTTCCCTTAGTTAGTAGACGCAATAACTTTTGCACAAACCATACGCTTTTTACGATTTTTTTTTTACCAGACATAGGTAGCATAAAACAAATTGGCCTAAAATGTTAAAAAATTTAGATTTTTACATTTTTTTGGGGGGGGGGGGAATTTCATATAAAAAAATGTGAAAAATATTGTTATTTTTGCAAAATTGACGCTCTTTTTTTGTTTATAGCGCATGATCAAAAAATCGCACAGGTGATCAAATACCACCAAAAGAAAGCTCTGTTTGTGGGAAAAGAAGGACGTCAAATTAGTTTAGGTACAGCGTCGCACGACCGCGCAATTGTCCGTTAAAGTCACGCAGTGCCGAATCGCAAAATAGGCCCTGGTCAGGAAGGGGGTAAAATCTTCCGGGGCTTAAGTGGTTAAGCAGAGAAACCAAAAACTATACATACTCACTTACACTACCTAGGAGAGCGCTACATTTATATAAGTATGTTCGGTGCTTTTGTTTATTTTGTTTGTGGTATTCATCAGTTCACTGTGTTCCAGTTTGCCGTTTAAATATGAAACATTTATAAGATCATGCTTGTTTTTTTTATTAAGAAAAAATGTTGCACGTTTAATGAGGCACTATGACAATAACAAATATCCTGTGGGCCAGTTAGCTGTTCAATTCTTTATATACTGTACATATCAGAAAACAGCTGTTGCACCAAAGTGTCATAGGTGGAAATGTCATACAAATAATGCACTTCTTTAGAAACAGACTGTTTTAGTTTTTGGTATATTGCAATAAACATCACTGTATTATGTACTATAACAGATTTGGGTTAACAATCACTGATTTACATAGCTACATTGTGGTTTACAATATAAACTATCTTAGGAAGGACTTCTGGCAGACTAAGAAAAAAATAAAACATAATTCAGAGGTGTAAGATTGATCAATAAAACAAAGTTAATTATATACAGACCTCAAAAGTATTAACCAAAATTTTGGCCATATTTCAAAAGGGCAACAAACTAATCAATGCTTTTCTGAATTACTTTTTTTTTCTTAAAAAAAATAGAGGATTGTCTAATGCAAAATGGATTTAAAATTTAGATACAATTCTTGTATTTTACTATGCCCTGTTAGTTTAGCTAGCCAAGCATTTCTGTGTTAGGACTTAAAGCATTTCTAAAGCCAATGTTTTTCTATTAAAATAGAAAACATTTTGTACTCACCTGCTCTGTGCAATGGCTCTCCTCTCCTCTGTATGCCCCAATAATAGGCTGCTTGCCATGGGGGCACACTTGTGGGTGCACTCCTGAGCAAGGTTGTGGGCAACCATAGATAAACACAGCAAGACTCGGCCCCACCCTCTGTTCTGTCTCTAGGACAGAGAGCTAAACCTTCCTGCTCTATAAACTTTAGATACCATATTTCTTTGATCTCAAATTTATTAGAACAAGCCAGGTGAAACTACAAATTGATAAAAATAAACATCAATCAGTACAAAATTGCATACAATAAAGAAACAATGATCTATAATACAGGATGGAATAACAAGAGCTCACTTTTTAAGCTCTCTCAGGGGTGATGGCGAGAGATTGAGGAAATATGCCTTGCTGCCCTGCTGTATCTTCTCAAAATGGTGGCTGATTCACTTCCTATAGAAATTCTACCAAGAATGCCCTGATTCCGAAGAACTTTATTAACACATGTGGTGAGTTTACAATATGTAATTATTGCAGAATAGTTGAAGCTATACCAGAAAAGAACAGTAGGTGGTGCCTGGGTGAATCAAGAAAACCCAACAACTTATTTTAAACAACATAAACACAAGTATTCTTAAGATAAGTCTGGTGGGCAAAACACCCTCCATTTTCTGCTCATGTGATTTGACTGACATTGTCAGTGTAGTGAGGGGAGAGAAGACTGGCTGCTAGGCACAGTGCCGGAACAATGTAGGACTCAGGTGAGTATTTGCAACCACCAGCAAGTGGTAAAATATTTTTAAGGAATGCATTAAGGTAAAAAAAGTTGTAACTTTAGATAAGTCCACCTTTAAGAATATATATGGAGACTGTCATAGCTGTTCTCTGCTGTCCTGAAAAGGCAAGTTTTCTGGATGTCATGTTCACATTCTTTGTAACTATGATTATGGTATGTAGTATTACATAAGGACTTCAGACTTTCTATTCAATATACAAGGGATGTTTTATTAAAACTGGAGAGTGCAAAATCTGGTGCAGATCTGCATAGAAACCAATCAGCTTCCAGGTTTATTTTTCAAAGCTTAATTGAACAAGCTAAAGTTAGAAATCTGATTGGCTACCATGCACAGCTGCACCAGATTTTAAAATCTCCAGCTCTAGTAAATCAACGCCACCGTTCTTGTTCCAGGTCAGTGAATTGAATCCAGAGGGTCAGCATAACAGAAATAGGATATCAGTGGCTGCCCCCCCCCCCCATATTGTCTCATGACATATCTACTTTTGTTAAGTCATTAAATATTGAACATTTAGGTGTTTCTGACTGTATGTACACTTCTGCTATACTCAAAATTTCTATGGTCATATTAGGATCAAAACAGGATAGGGATTACAGTAAACCTGTTGTAAAATCTGTCAACGGAAGTACATAAAGAAAGACATTTGATATGATTTGATTTTAAGGTAAAATAAAAAAATGTATATATAAGAAAAAAAAAAAAACCTTTATTATTATACACAATGTCAAGTACATTGTTTTTTAGGTTGTTGGCATGACTCCTATAAGGGAAAAACCAACCCAGAAGAGAGACAATCAAGGCCCTTAAGAAATACTCTAAAGCTTGTTTTATGACTGCTTTGCACTGCACAGCATGCCTTACTCTCAAGATACTCAATAAATTACAGAATTTCAAACAATACACACTTATCTTCTAGAGGGTCCTTGGGGTGGTTTCTTTAAAGAAGGCTTTTTTTTATTTATTAAATTAAAATTGAAAGAATTCTGCTAAGGGAGTTAGGATTCCACTAGATTAATCTAGTATGAAAACAGAAAGAGAAAGAGACGTGGCTATGTATTGTTTGAATATCAAAGTTGTAAATTTGACTTAATTGCTGTATTCATTATTATCAGTGACTCCATTTTAACATTTTAGCTGACATTGTAACTATTTGTTTTTATTAAACAAATTTAGTTTAAACAGAATCACAACATCCTAACGCCTTTTAAAGACTAGAGGGGTTGTTAAACTGCAGAATAACCAGGCAGGGCAATTCAGCAGGAAAGGTGTTTAATTGTCAGCATCAGAACATTTAAAAGTGTTCTTGTGAACGTTGTTCTTGATATAAACAGCTGTAGACTAGTACTAGTTCATATATTTAACTCCTATTGGAACAGTTTTATCCTCATTAAATTCAAATTAATGACTTTATTTAAAAAACATTTACAATTTTCCTTTTTTTTAATATTGTGTTCCCTCATTATGTATTAACCATTAAATAAAGAAAGACTGAAAATGTTGTAAAAAAAAATGCATTTTCTTAGTTTCTGTTATAAAACTTTGTCAATTAGTAATTCTTCATAATTTTTTGCCACAAATCATACTGCTACATATCTTTGGTTAAAAAAAAAACAAAGTCAGTGGAAAATATTTGGTCTTTGTGAATGTGATAGAGTCTACAAACTATAGTGCCAATAATTGAAAATTGACCACACCTGATCAAACCTGATGTACTGAGGCCTATCTCATTTCTTGAGACCCTAACAAGACAGGACAGTACAAGTTAGGGATCGATCGATTATCGGCAAGGCCGATATATCGAGGGACAATATGCACTTTCCCCGATATATATCGGAAACGGCCCCGGAAGTTACCGATCTTGAAGATATTGTGCGCGGCGCACACTTGAAGTTATTGCATGTGTAACTTCATGTGTCTCTGTGCACTGGGCCTATAATTTGACACGTTCTGCCTTCTAAGACTGCCTCCCTTGCCTCAGACAGTGTGTGTAGCTGCAGTCCAGTCATGGTGCCAGCCAGTCACCCACAGGCCCTGACCTTAGCCACCCACCACATGGCTCCAGCCAGCCACAGCAGGGTGCCAGCCGCCAGCCTTTGACCCACAACAGGGTGCCAGGCCATCATCCAGCCACCCACCCCACAACAGGGTGCCAGCAGTCAGCCACCCACCCCACAACAGGGTTCCAGCAAGCCAGCCACCCACCACAGTGTTACAGCAAGCCAGCCACCCACAACAGGCCAGGGTGAGTGACACCAAGCCAGCCACTAACAACAGGGTGACACCAAGCCAGCCACCCACAACAGGATGACACCAAGCCAGCCACCCACCACAGTGTTCCATAAAGCCAGCCACCCACAACAGGGTGACACCAAGCCAGCCACCCACCACATTGTTCAAGCAAGCCAGCCACCCACAACAGGGTGACACCAAGCAAGCCACCCACAACAGGGTGACATCAAGCCAGCCACCCACCACAGTGTTTCAGCAAGCCAGCCACCCACAACAGGGTGACACCAACCCAGCCACCCACAACAGGAAGACACCAAGCCAGCCACCCACCACAGTGTTCCAGCAAGCCAGCCACCCACAACAGGGTGCCACGAAGCCAGCTACCCACAACAGGGTGCCAGCAAGCCACCCACACTGCCAGGGGTCAGCAAATGACCCACAACAGGGTGCCAGCCAGCCACCCACACTGCCAGGCATCAGCCACCGACCCACAACAGGGTGACAGCAGCCAACCTTATTGTCTCTTTCAAATTGCAATGGAGATGGATAAAGACAGAAAAAGTAAAAGTGTGGTCTGGGACTATTTCTCATCTCAACCATCTCCAGGAAAAGTAGCAGTGTGCAGCACATGCACAAACAATATAAGCATGGGATCAGTAACTGCAAAAAACAAAAATACGTCAAATCGTTGGGCCCATCTAAGAGTTCATCATATAGAATTTATCCTGTAGCACAGAAAAAACAAAATGAATATCAATGTGATTTTAAAATACCTCCTCCACTATCCCAGGCAACAATAATAGATATGTTTCAGAAAAAAAAACAGGTGTCACAGTCTAGATTCAGATGGAAGATCCCAACTGCTGGACAGAGTAATTTACAGAGATGATGGTCACTGATAACCAGCAAATTTCCAATGGTGTCTGACTCAGGATTTATCCATTTGATGTCCATACTTGAGCCAAGGTACACACTGAAGAGTGAGAAGTATTATCTAACCAAAATGCTGGGAAAGATTCACCAAAAGGTCGTTGAGAAAGCAAAGGTTATGCTGCAACCAGAGAATGCTGGCAACTCACTCTCATTCAGGACTGACTGCTGGTTAGGAGGAGGACAAACAGAGTCACTAATGAATCTTACATGCCACTTCATTGACAGCGGATGGACAAAAAGGCCATTGGTCTTGAATAAAAAAGTGATGCAAGGATCCCACACTGGGGAGTACAGTAGAGAAATGTTTCTAGCCATGCTTGAAGAATGGGGAATAACCAAAAACTGAGTGATGCTTGTGCTCCTTTGATACAGCGGTGCAAACATGCGGAAAGGAATGAGGCTTGCTGATATGTCAGACCTCAGTGTCATGGCACACAACATCCTCCAACTATCAAATGATGGTCTGTCAAGCCAGAGAGCTTTGAATGATATATGTTTTGAGAAGCATGAAGAGATTAAAAATGTTGTGCTGGCAAGTCTTTTGAATCCTCGATACAAGAACCATGCTTTCTCTTCTGATGATGTACTGGCCAAGGCAAAACAATGGCTGACAGAAAATATTCAACAGGAGGTGCAGGAGGTTCCTGCTGAAAATTCAAGTCCAGAACAGCATTTTTATAATCTGAAAGAGCAGCATGCTGCAAAAAAAGAAAAATACAGAAAATGTCCAAAAAGATGACAACGAACAGAAGAGAATTTTCTTCATCGTGATCAAATTGATCATGACATTTTCAGTGTTTTATTGGAGCCTCATGCGGAGGATTCTTCTGAATCTGCAATAATGAGCCTGGATGATGAACTTCATCTCTATTTGAAGGAACAATAATTGACAGAAGAAGTGGTGATCCTCTTCAGTGGTGGAAAGAAAATGAGGCACACTACAAAAGACTTGCTTCCCATGCTAGAAGATACCTCTCTCTCTCTCTGTTCCTCTGTCCTCCTCTCCTCCTGTACCAAGTGAGCATGTTAATGAAGTGGCAGAATTATATATAAAAAAAGGAAGCCGTTTAACAGGTGAACATGGACATGCTGAAATGTTCTGCTTTCTGCAGTATAATATTGTTCTTCTTAACCACATAACGACTGCCCACCGCAGTTTTACTGCGGCAGGCAGCCGCTCCTGGGCAAAGCGACATTATACTACGTTGCTTTCTCAGGAGACTCTAGGGGACGAGGACGCGCCACCGGCAGCGCGCTTCCCCCCCCTCTCATTAGCTGGGGAGCCAGTGCATGTGACCGGTGGCTCCGATGGCCGCCGGCCACTCGCAATCTCCTGCAGCTGAGAGAGAAGGAGAGATGGCTGATGTAAACACAGCCGTCTGTCATTCTCCCTGAAGTGATCACAGAGGCTATGTGATCCTGCTATATAGGATCGCATGTCTCTGTTATCACTTCATAAGCCACACCCCCTGACAGTTAGAATCACGCCCCCAGGGACACATTTAACCCCTTGATCACACATACTGTTAACCCCTTCCCTGCCAGTGTTATTTTTACAGTAACATTGCATATTTTTAGCACTGATTACTGTAGTAATGTCACTGGTATCCCCAAATGTGTCAAAAATGTCAGTTAGGGGTCCAATCTGTCCGCCGCAATGTCGCAGTCCCGCAAAAAAAAAACGCAGATCGCCGCCATTACTAGTTAAAAAAAAGAAATTACATAACTCTTTCCCATAGTAACTAAACGCAATAACTTTTGCGCAAACCAATCAAAATACGCTTATTGCCATTTTTTTTTTACCAAAAATATGTAGCAGAAAACAAATTGGCCTAAAATGTTAAAAATTTAGATTTTTACATTTATTTGAGAATTTCATATAAAAGAATGTGGAAAAATATGGTAATTTTTTCAGAATCGTCGCTCTTTTTTTTTGTTTATAGCGCAAAAAATAAAAATCACACAAGTAATCAAATACCACCAAAAGAAAGCTCTATTTGTGGGGGAAAAAAAGGACATTAATTTTGTTTGGGTACAGTGTCTCACAACGACTGCGCAATTGTCTGTTTAATAACGCAGTGCCGAATCGCAAAATAGGGCCTGGTCATTGAGCAGCCAAATCCTCCGGGGCTAAAGTGGTTAGCTGGGAGTATTGAAAGTGTAGTAGTACTAGTGTCCACTCCAATCCACTGTCTAACTTTTGTCTAAGTTTTGCACTGACTGCAGTAGTGATTAAAATCATTGCAGTGAGTGCACTACTGCAGCAGTAGGCCACTGACTACAGTCCAATTCACTGTCTAGCTGTTGTCTAGATTTTTTTCTAGCAGTTTTGCACTCACTGCAGTAGTGATTTAAAATCATTGCTGTGAGTGCACTACTGCAGAAGTAGTCCACTGACTCAAATCCACTGTCTATCTGTTGTCTAGCTTGTTTCTAGCAGTTTTCCTATCAGTTTTCATGCAGTTAAGGTGTGAAGAATGAGCCCTTAATGTTAAAAAAGTTAATAAATAAACATTAACATGTTCAGTAACAGATTAATGTCGAAATTTGTGTTTAATTTGCAAAACTTTAAATGTACAAAATATCGGCCCTTATCGGCTGATACCGATTTGCGATGGCCAAAATATCGGTATCGACAATGAAAAACCGATATCAGTCGATCCCTAGTACAAATACCCCCCCAAATGACCCCTTATTGGAAAGTAGACATTCCAAGGTATTTAGTAAGAGGCATTGTGAGATTTTTTTTCAAAAAATTGTCATATTAACAGGTTGTTTCTCTCATATGGCATATGCATACCATGTCCTCCGCTGATGAGGATCCACTGATAGGATGGCACTGATGAGCACTCACTGATGGGCACATATGTGCACTAGTGGGCACTGATGAGCACTAATAGAGCACTGTAGTGTCACTGATGAGTACTTTAGTGGCACTGATGAGCACTCACTGATAGCATTGTACAGCACTGATGAGCATTGATAAGCACTTACTGATGGGCACTGATGAGCACTTTAGTGACAATAATGAGCACTCACTGATGTGCACTGATGGCACTGATTAGCACTCACTGATGGCCACTGATGTCACTGTAGGGCACTGATGTCACTGTAGGGCACTAATGAGCACTGATGTGGCACTGAAGGGGCACTTACGGCACTGACGGCACTGTGATGGCTCTTATGAGCACTGTGATGGCACTGATGAGGCACTGATGAGCACTGTGATGACACTGATGTGGAATTAATGAACACTGTGATGGCACTGATGAGCACTGTGATGGCACTGATGTGGCACTGGTGAGCACTGTGATGACACTGATGTGGCACTGATGAGCACTGTGATGGAATTGATGTGGCTGTGATGGCACAGTGATGGCAATGATGTGGCTGTGGTGGCACTGATGAGTACTGGGGTGGCACTGATGAGCACTGTGATGGCACTGATGTGGTACTGATAAGCACTTGGGGCATGCCAAATCCATCCTACTCATGCTGCTGCACTCTCTCCCTTCTCTCCTCTCTTCTCTCCTCACATCCATCAACACTCAGAGGCCCTAGAGAATACAATGGTGGGTATTGACATGTTGTTACGTCACACAGTATTCGCACAGTGATTTTACAAACACAATTATTTGGGAAAAAATATATGTTAATGAATTTCCACAAAAGCACTGAAATGCACAAAAACACAACATAATACCTAATTGTTTGGCAAAATCTAAAAGATGATGTTATGCAGAGTAAATAGATACCTAACATGTCACGCTTTAAAATTGTGTAAGCCTGTAGAATGATGACAAAATATGGTACCTTAAAATCTTCATAGGTGATACTTTAAATACCTTTACAGGAAAAATTAAGAAAAGAGACTCTTGGATAGAGTGTAGATAATGGCACCAACAACCCAGAAATATTTAACACATAGGGGAAAAGGGAGACTGATTCCCCACCTATCATATCTCCACAAAAAAAGGGAAAACGGGACTTAAACATGTAAATATATACAGTAAGTATAAAAATTTAAAATTTTATTTAACACATCTAAAATTTAGAAACATAGCATGTCTGTCCCTTACAGTGTTGGGTATGTTATTTACCACACTACTATACTCCGCTCATAACCCCTTTGCCTATCTACATTTTTGCCCCTCTATATATCTATCTCACAACCTTTCTTATACACTTCTTCTCCACATTCGCTTATTGCTAAAGTCTTTAGAAACAAGACCCGATTGTTATGCTACATTCATTATGACACTTGTACCATAGTGTGTGTCATATATTAGATACTTATGACTTCAAAAAAGTTGCTGTATCTTAGCTGTTGAAATAGCAGCTGCGCCCACTACCATGTCTTCAAAGTTTGACTCTATTGTTCACGATGTTCATTGTTTTCTCTTTCTAAAAATTAAATAAAAGATTTGCCTTAAAAAAAAAAAAAGTAATTAGTAATAGTTGCTAATTACTTTTCACATAAAGTAACTGGAGTTAGTAACTGAGTTATTTCATTAAAAAAGTAACTACCAGGGAAAGTAACTATTGTGTTAGGAATTCATTGTACATGGTGCAAGGTTTACGAATGCGTTGTACAGGGTGCAAGGTTCAGGAATGCGTTGTACGGGGTGCAGGGTTCAGGAATGCGTTGTATGGGGTGCAAGGTTCAGGAATGCGTTGTACAGGGTGTAAGGTTCAGGAATGCGTTGTACGGGGTGCAGGGTTCAGAAATGCATTGTACAGGGTGCAAGGTTCGGGAATGCTTTGTACGGGGTGCAAGGTTCAGGAATGTGTTGTACGGGGTGCAGAGTTCAGGAATGCGTTGTATAGGGTGCAGGGTTCAGGAATGCGTTGTATGGGGTGCAAAGTTCAGGAATGCGTTGTACGGGGTGCAGGGTTCAGAAATGCATCGTACAGGGTGCAAATTTCAGGAATGCATTGTACGGGGTGCAAGGTTCAGGAATGCGTTGTACATGGTGCAAGGTTCAGGAGTGAATTGTACGGGGTGCAAGGTACAGGAATTAGTTAAACTGCAAAGACACCAATTAGTTAAACATAGCACACTTATCTTAAAATCTTGATTAGCAGTACACAGGAGCCAGGAACAATGGCTGCATTAGTTGGAACATATATAGGTGTCCTGAAATTTTTTGGCTGGTCACAAGCAGACTAGATAGCCAACATGGAACCTGACTGCTTTGGTGAAAAGACTTTGCCATCAGCCGAATCTGACTAAACCAGATGTTTGCCACTTCTGCAAAACGCTTATAAATGGCCCCCATCTCTAAGCATATATATTTTGCCTCAGAGTCAATGACACCCCAGACATGGACTGATGTACTAAGGTGTGACATTACCTTGTCACAGGCTTGGTATAAACAGGAAGTATTTTTCTTTCTGTAACCTTCGTATTCAGCTGGAGCAATATGAGAGTGATTGGAGCTGTCAAATTGAAGCAGTGATGTCGGGGATGGGCGGGTCCGATATGCGGGTCTCCGCCCCTTTGTTTCAGCCGGCGTCTGCGTTGTGCATACATTGCTGGCCGGGGAGGAAGGTGGCAGAGGGCGGGGCAAATTGTAACTACTGTATATGCACCCACAGCGGTGTATAATTCAGGTTTATTATACACCACTGTGGATGCACATAGAGTAGTTACAATTGGTCCCGCCACCTTCCTCCCCGGCCAGCTGCTGTTTGTCTATGCATGGAACAGGGGGGCGGATATACCAATGCATAGCCTTCCATGATACATTTGTGGTTATTTACAATCCCCAATCCCCGATACTACACATGTGTGGTGCAAATACCATTTACATACATGTGCACAACATATGTATGCGTTTACCTTTGCGCGGCAGAATGAGGGGACAAGGGCACTTTAATTTTTTTTCAATTTTACATGGTCTATTAAATTTTTTTGCTATCACAAGGGCTTTTTAACTGCTTGCCGACTGCCCCATGCAGATATACTGCGGCAGGGCAGCTCGGGTGTGCATAATCACGTAGATCTATGTGAATATGTGCATGCGGTTTCGGCGGCATGTGCGCCACCGGAGCCGCACTCTCACTGTTATTAGACACAGCGGGAGCCAGACCGTGGATGGAGTGGGCTTGATCGCTGCCGGTCTCCCACTCTCTTTGGCTAGAATGACAGAAGAGCCGCCTGCTTATGTAAACAAAGCAGGGGGGGGGTTCTGTCAGAGAGGCAGGTGTGATTCAGCTAAGCTAAATTACCAATCTCTCTCTGTGCAATCGCAAAAAATGGCCTGGTCATTAAGGGGGCAAATCCCTCTTTTCCCACAAACTGGGCTTTCTTTTGGTGGTATTTGATCACCTGTGTGGTTTTTCATTATGCGCTATAAACAAAAAAAGTGCGACAATTTTGAAAAAAGCAGTATTTTTCACTTTCTGCTATATAACATTCCTAATAAAAAAAAAATTAAAAATCAAATTTGTTCATAATTTTTGGCCAATTTATATTTTGCCACTTATTTTTGGTAAAAAAAAAAATCCCACTAAGCGTATTTTGATTGGTTTGCGCAAAAGCTATCGCATCTACAAACTACGGGAAAGATTTATGTAATTTTTATTTATTTTTACTAGAAATGGCAGGGATGTGCCATTTTTAGTGGGACTGCAACATTGCAGATTACAGATGGGGGAACGATTGACATTACTAGAGTAATCAGTGCTAAAAATATGCACTGTTACTGTAATAATGACACTGGCAGAGAAGGGGTTAACACCAGGGGTGATCAAAGGGTTAATTGTGTACCTAGGGAGTGATTCTAACTGTGTGGGGGCCAGACTTCGTGGATGGAAACAGGGCTCCTGTGACCGAGGGAGTGCCCATTGATTTGAATGGAAGTCGCATCACAAGTCAGATCAGGATGATCCGACTTGTGGTGTGACATGCGCTCTGAAAATCTTGAGGGGGAACTCCATGCCAAAACGGGTAAAAAAACGATGTGGGAGTCCCCCCCCAGGTTCCAAACCAGGCCCTTCAGGTCTGGTATGGGTTTTGAAGGGAGCCCTATGCAGAAAAAAATGGCGTGGGGTCCCCCCCAAAATCCATACCAGACCCTTATCCGAGCATGCAGCCCGGCAGGCAAGGAAAGGGGAGGGGATGAGAGAGCAGCCCCACCCCCCCCCTAGACCATACCAGGCCACACGCCCTCAACATGGGGGGGGTGGTTGCTTTGGGGCAGGGGGAGCTCTGCACCCCCCACCCCAAAGCACCTTGCCCTCATGTTGATGGGGACAAGGGCCTCCTACCGATAACCCTGGGCAGTGGTTGTGCGGGTCTGCGGGCAGGGGGCATATCGGAATATGGAAGCCCCCTTTAATAAGGGGGCCCCCCAGATCCCGGACTCCCTCCCTATGTGAATGGGTATGGGGTACATTGTACCCCTACCCATTCACCCCATAAAGAGAAAAGCGGAGGGGAGAAGACCAGAGCGGAGGGCAAAAGAGCGGAGAAGACCAGATGAAGATTTTTAATAAACTTCTTAAAAGGTTTCCTGTCATTATTTACATACACTGCCTTTTATCATACAATGTACCCCATACCCATTCACATAGGGGGGGTCCGGGATCTGGGGGGCCCCCTTGTTAAAGGGGGCTTCCAGATTCCGATAAGCCCCCTGCCCGCAGACACACACAACCACCACCCAGGGTTGTTGGGAAGAGGCCCTTGTCCTCATCAACATGGGGCAAGGTGCTTTGGGGTGGGGGGTGCAGAGCTCCATGTTGAGAGCGTGTGGCCTGGTATGGTCCATGGGGGGTGGGGCCGCTCACTTGTCCCCTCCCCTTTCTTGGCCTGCCGGGCTGCATGCTCGGATAAGGGTCTGGTATGAATTTTGGGGGGGACCCCAGTCTGTTTTTTCGGCATGAGGCTCCCCTCAAAATCCATACCAGACCTGAAGGGCCTGGTTTGGAACCTGTGGGGAACCCCCCCCGCCATTTTTTTCCCATTTTGGCGTGGAGTTCCCCCTCAACATTTTCAGAGCACAAGTTGCACCACAAGTCGGATCATCCTGATCCAACTTGTGATGCGACTTCCATTCAAATCAATGGGCTCCCATAGGGAACCATTGATTTTCAAATAAAAAAAAAACGTATAACGTGGCTTGACGCTGCAGCTCCAGAACGCACTGGTCCTGGGGTTTTTTTACAGCTTAAAAAAAGCCTTGTGTGTGCACGAGGCCATAGAATAACATGTAGGGGCATTTTTAACCTGAAAAAACAAAAAAAAAAAAAGTCTGACGCTCCTAACAGCAGCTGAAAAAACGCCCTGTGTGCATGGGGGCCAATCTCTCACCTGTGTAAAAGCAACTTTTAGAAAGAACAGTTTTGTTTTGTTATTACCAAAGCAGTAGATCTGGTTGTTGTGTTTTTTACTTTCTTATTTTATTTTATTTTTAATACAGAACTTCAAAATCTTGATATCATTGCTACTTATTCTTTGTAGGGTAATTATGAGAGTGGTTTTAAAAATAGTATCCACAAACAATGCATTTCCATGTTCTTTGCTGTAGTATATACCTGCCGTCTACATCCAAAAAGCTATGTACCCAGTAGTTTGAATCTCTCTACTGAAAAATTAACCCCACAATGCAATAGGACAGAACTTTGGCTTCACAACAGGAGTAATTACAAAGTCCTTGAAATTACCAAAGAACAATAGATCATAGTTTAGGCAATTAAGTACTTTGTTCATGCAAAGTAGAGCAATACAAATCAGCTAACATTTCATTTATATTGGTCAAACATTCAGATGCCATTATCCTAATTAAGAGAATAAAACAAAGTGTTTGTCTGCACTCGCAAGTTATTATAGGAGCAAGTACTCTCTTTTTTGTGTGTGGATACACTGTTTGGCTGCATTTTATGGAAACTAGAACTCTTATACTTGAACCTGCTCTCACAGTAGAAAATATTATTGTAATAAACATACATTAATAATAAAATGTATGTAAGGAGCCCATCTATAATAATAAAATCCAAGTGTCTCTGCGTCCCATCCCTGTGTCCGTGGGATTGCGCTACTGCGCATGTGCCCCACAGACAGCCGTTGGGAGTGCAGAGACTTTGCCCCGCCCTACTTCAGTCAGTTAGGGCAGGACTTTTTAAAGCCCGTAGCGTGTGAATCACACTCAAAAAGACTTAACACCCGGTGCATAAAAAGTGCACACACACAAACGTGAGGAAACACAAAAACTGCACAGGGTGTGCGAATGGTCTGGCCTCCGAAGAGGTTGGACCTATACCTTGATCCCCCGGGGCGCAAGACTTCTGACAGGGACTGTAGTACTTCCTATGGTTTGCCTGGCCGAGACCTGGCAAACCCCGTTCTCCAGGGGGACTGCCGAAACAGCCCACCCCAAGTACTGGGTGGGGCTCCCCCGAAGGGAGACCCCATGAGAGAGGGCAAACTAAGCCAAAAGGCCATGTCCACCCCCTCCCAAGACTTTCAAGGTAGGCCCAGAGACCCACACCGTACTCGTCGTGCAGAAAAAAAAGGTGACAGTGAAGTGACAAACACTACAAAGAAAAAGGCACACACAAAACAAAAAAGTGGGGAAGGGGAAGTGGAGAGGTGAATTAGTGCCTAAGTGTAAAATACAAAGGCAGGCCTTCCGGCCGGAATAAAAATTCCTCTGGTCAAAGCCAAAAGGCCTTGCCCAAGAGGCAGGTGCTGAAAAAGTGTGATGGTGCAGTGACCAAGGTGCCGAAAAACTCAAGGCGAGCTGCCCCTCACCAGTGAGAATTAAGGCACCCCTGGGCTGCCACCCCAGGGGCACGTACACCACGGGCTTTTCTGAACTCAGCCCAAAGGCCAGACCGAGTGTAGCCCTATCCTACCAGGAGGCATCAGAACTTTAGACAGCTTAGGGTGAACCTGCCTTCAACTGGGGACAAGCCTTTTGCAAGGCCAGATTCAACCCAGGAGGAAAGGCTCTCCCACCGCCATCCGCCGTTCCTTACCAATCACATCCAGGAGCAGTACTAACTGGCCACAGATCCAGTTTTCTCACTCCCTTCAAACTGGTAGGGGCGGACCCATTCAAATCAGAAGGCAATGGACCCATCCGGCTTTCTCTGATGTGGCTTACTTCCCAGTCCCCCGGTAGTTCCGGAGCGCCCTGGTTCATTTCGGCCCCCACCGATACTAACCATCAGGTTCCATACCAACTGATAAGAACAGATACTACACTTGATCTTAGCCAAAAGGCCGAGAAGCGATTTCTCAAAGCGAAGTCAGAGTCAGTTAGGGCAGGACTTCCCAAACTGTGGGTGGTAACCCACAGCCGCAGCTGAGTGAATAACCGGCAGTCACTGCTGCCAGCCCATAACAACTGCCTTTTCACATTACGGTGATGAATTCTGTCATGAATAATAAAAGCCATTTAAATGTTGTATTCAATGTACATGTATTCAATTATTATTACATTGTATTCAATTAAGTACAATTAATTTATTAATTACAATTATTAATTAATTAATAATTTCAATTATTACATGTATTCAATTCAATGTAATGCACATATATATTAAATACTTTACATTTCATTCTGCACAATATATATATATATATATATATATATATATATATTAGAAAAGAATAAATACAGCATGGCACTTCAGCATGTGATCAGCTCTGCAGTTCTGTGAGTAATTTGCATAAACCACTCCCACCTACTAATCAGACAGTAGAAGTTATCTGCTCAGCAGCACACATAGGCTCTGTGTACACCATCGGGGTTACATAGCAGATAAGTAGAGAGAGAGAGAGTAGGAGGCGTCTCATTACTCTGTGAAGCTGACATTTTGTACTGTGCATACTATATATATATATATATATATATATATATATATAGGAATATTGTTTGATTAGAGAACACAAACACAGCTCTTATCGGGGCACATTAAAGGGGACTCCGACGGCATTATTAAAGGGGACTCCGACGGCATTATTAAAGGGGGACTACGACGGAATTATTAAAGGGGACTCCGACTGGATTATTAAGGGGGACTCAGACGGCATTATTAAAGGGGGACTCCGATGGCATTATTAAAGGGGACTCCGACAGCATTATTAAAGGCGGACTCCGACGGCATTATTAAAGGGGGACTCTGACCGCATTATTAAGGGGGACTCCGACGGCATTATTAAGGGGGGCTACGACCGCATTATTAAAGGGGGACTCCGACCGCATTATTAAGGGGGACTCTGACCGCATTATTAACCCTCTTATGTTAGCTTTCTGTTACTATCCATGATGTTAACCGTTCGGTTTTGACCCGTGTCTTAAATCAGCCATAAAACACCCTCTGAACAATTATTTATCATCCAATTTGTTTCTTACCTCTTGGTTACCTTGTTAGGCTTCTTTATCCTTGAAAAGATTGGTTTTAATATTTTTGGTGTGACCCCTTAGACCTTTCTTTTGATAGCATACCTCTCATTTTCAAATTTAAAAAATGGTAAAATAAAGTCAGCAACTCTGAAATGTATTGGTCCTATGTTTCCTCACTTTATTTAGAGAAGCAAACAAGCAGGCAAAGAGATAGGCCCCTCCCTAACTACAGCTCACAGGGTTGAGAGGTGATTGGCTGTCAGTGTTACTAAGCAGAGAGAGTGTTTATGATTTCAGTTTTGGCACTTATTAGTGTCCTAAAATCCTATATTATAACTGGGTCAGAATTGACGCTATAAACGTCTTAATTTTCACCACAGTATTTTATAATTTAGTGAAAAGGATTCTTTTTCTATTACATTGTTTAAATAGAGGTTCCTGACAAAGTAAAAAAATTGGGAAACTGATGTAAGGGAGCACTCCAATGGGGACACTGATGTAAGGGAGCACTCCGATGAGGACACTGATGTAAGGGAGCACTCGCCAGTAGGGAAACTGATGTAAGGGAGCACTCCAATGGGGACACTGATGTAAGGGAGCACTCTCCAGTGGGGACACTGATGTAAGGGATCACTCCGATGGGGACACTGATGTAAGGGAGCACTCTCCAGTGGGGACACTGATGTAAGGGAGCACTCCGATGGGGACACTGATGTAAGGGAGCACTCTCCAGTGGGGACACTGATGTAAAGAGGAACTCCGATGGGGACACTGATGTAAGGAGGCACTCCGATAGGGACACTGATGTAAGGGAGCACTCCGATGGGGACACTGATGTAAGGGAGCACTCTTCAGTGGGGACACTGATGTAAGGAGGCACTCCGATTGGGACACTGATGTAAGGGAGCACTCCGATGGGGACACTGATGTAAGGAAGCACTCGCCAGTAGGGAAACTGATGAAGGGAGCACTCCAATGGGGACACTGATGTAAGGACGCACTCCGATGGGGACACTGATGTAAGGGAGCACTCAGATGGGGACACTGATGTAAGGGAGCACTCAGATGGGGACACTGATGTAAGGAGGCACTCCGATGGGGACACTGATGTAAGGAGGCACTCCGATGGGGACACTGATGTAAGGAGGCACTCCGATGGGGACACTAGATTGGATTGTTAGATTGCTAGAGCAACAGAGATGCAGTGCACAGTGCGTGACAGAGAGACTTAAAGATATTAAAAGGATATTGTATGAGGAAACTTTTACTTGGAATTGCATGAGGAAACTTATACTTGGCAAACCCTTTGAGTGTAGTTATTGTGGTGAAAAAAGCGAATAGAGCCATGATTAATTTTTAAAGGAAAAAAGCTGTTGCTATCAGGAAAAGGATCATTTAAACAGAGGAAAAAACCTGTCACACTCAGCAAAGCAAATCTGCGACTGTAGAAACGCTGTTAAAGGGACATTGCCTGATTGAAATCTACCACTGTAAGTGCATTACTGTAAAAAAAAAAAACGCAGAACATAGACACGCTATTAAAGGGACATTTATAAGCAAACTGACTTTAGTAGCAAAATACGTCTACAGAAAATCTGCGAGTGTGATTGCGAAACCTTACAAAAAAATGGAAAGTAAAGACACGTTTTGAACGGGACATTTGCAAATAGAAAGACTGCAGATGTAAAACACGCCTGAATGAAATCTGCGACTGTAGGTGCATTACTGTAAAAAAAAAATTGCAGAACATAGACACGCTATTAAAGGGACATTTATAAGCAAACTGACTTTAGTAGCAAAGTACGCCTTACTGGAACAAGTCTGTTCTTACAAATGTTTGACCACATATGTTCTAGCGCCCGTTAATTTAACGGGCTTAATGTCTAGTATATTATATTCATCTATGTATACCTCTAATTTCGTTTTGGTGTCCGTGTCTAAATACCATCAGATCTTTACCAGGGAGAGACAAGGAGCTTGGATTTAGCTGTATAATCATTTGATGATTACAACTTTTAATTTCTCCTCCTTCACAGTTATTACTTTTTTGCACCTATTTCGGCTCCCTTTTTGATTGTATCTCTCACGAGCAGGGTCATCCTATTCATCTTGCATTGAATTGCATTGTAACTGTACATTCTCCTTTTATATTGTAAAGCACCGTGCAAACTGTTGATGCTGGACAAGTCCTGGATTATAATAAAAGAAAGACAAGCTCCAAAACAGAAATATATATCCTAGATGGATATTGAAATAAAGGTATCCACGTCCCAAAATTCATTAAAAAATAGGAACAAGGAGGGGCAGGGGGACTTTTAAAGGGGATACCGTCATTAGACCAATAATCAAAGTACATATGGGGTAAAAAACAATCTTTATTGGAAGAAACCATCATCATATATAGAAGAGATTGCTGTATTAAAAAACAGATACTGTATTGCAAATATTGTAGGTAGCATGCACAGAAACCCAAGGGGTAACATAGGTTTGATGTAGTGATGAACGTTGATGCCCATACACTGGCCCAACTTGTTTCGCGGGTGACCGCTTCTTCAGGGGCATATACACAGATAAGGGACATCACAGATGCTACCAGAACAAGAATGAAAAAGAACATGATGAGTGGAACAAAATATCACACAAAACATAATACATGCAGTACACGAGTATTCATTTGAGATGTAGGGGTCAAAAGGAGAGGCTCACATGAGGCCATAACACCCACCTGCAACCAGACCAATCCCAAAACCTAGAGGACAGACCAGGGATCGCAATTAGGGTAGATGTCCCCCCAGGCGGACATGGGAGCGGTCCAAACCTAAACAAGGCTAGGTAGTAAGGGTCACGATGGTGGCGTGATTGTTCACTATAAAACAAGGTAGGATAAGGAAGAAATTGAATATGTAGAATATCCATATTGATCCTCAAAGTATGTGGAAGATTATAAGTATGGGTAAAGGAAAAGGGGGTATATAGGAAACAATCTTACCGAAAGGTATGTATGTATACATCCCATAATCCATCCAGATGAAAGGGCTACGGGGTGGCTAATGGAAGAGCCTATGCTGGTAAGTAGTGGGGGGGGGGGATCAAAAATATATAATCCAATATCCCTAATCGGGTGTAAGAAAAACAAAGGTTACCATATAAGGTGGATGTTAATTAAAAAACGAACAAGGAGTGACACCCAAAGTGTGAGGGAAGAACCTAAATAATGTGGAAGATAATATGGGGAACCATAGTGAACACCATATGTGTATAATAAATACACCTGTACATACACTTGTATATACCATAAGTGTGATGAGATATGTTGAGTGATTAGGAGTGAGAAAGGTGAGAAAATGGTGGTTGTAGGGAATCTACAACTTGAAGAAAAAGTGAGGGAAAACTAATAGTGGAGATGAAAAAAAATGCAAGTGACAACCAGCACCGCCATAAATTTATGGCATAATGTGCTGGCATGAATAGATACCAAGGTGAGAATATGAACCAAACCGAACCAGTGAAAAAATCAAAAAATAAATAAATAAAATAAAAAAATATAAATAAAATAAACTAAATAACAGTGTGCAGACAAGGGGAGTGAGAAGGGTGAGAAACACCAGTGTGATAAATAATTAGTGATAATCATAATAGCATAGGGAAAATGCTAGATAGTTGTGGTAGAATGAATAATAACAGCCAATGTAGGTGATTACCTGGCAATCCAAGCAGCAAGGTATCCTGTAGCCGTATGGACTGGAATGGAAAGAAATAGTGCCTATAAGGAGAACAGCTCCACCCCAAACACAGCTGACACGGCTTCTGTTGAGAGCCGTGTAATTAGTGGCATAATGTGCTAACATGAATAGATACCAAGGTGGGAATATAAACCAAACCGAACCAGTGAAAGAACAAAAAATAATAAATAACAGTGTGCAGACAGAGGGAGTGAGAAAGGTATAAAACATCAGTGCGATAAATATTAGGGATAATCATAATAGCATAGGGAAAATGCTAGATGGTTGTGGTAGAATAAATATTGATGACCAATGTAGGTGAATACCTGGCAATCCAAGCAGCAAGGTATCCCGTGGCCATATGGACTGGAATGAGAGAAATAGTGCCTATAAGGAGAACAGCTCCACCCCAAACACAGCTGAAACGGCTTCTGTTGAGAGCCGTGTAATTAAGCTGTGTCCGGGGCTGACGCACCGAATGCGCATGCGTGGTACCCAACGCATGTCTTGTGCGCCGGGAAAGGAGCGCAGGCGCATAGTTGGTAGCAACACATCGTCAGCCAATGGGCGGGCAAAGGGCCGATTGCGGCCATATGTGTCCACGAACATAGGGAGATGAGTTGGTATCCAACTCAGGGACGCACAACCCTTGTGGGGAAGCAGTCCCAGAGGGGCGTCGCATGCCCGCCAATGGGGAGCACCCAATACGATCCTGCCACCTCCAATCAATTGGAGGTTCATGATGGAAAAGGTCATGTCCTATAAGGGTTGGGATGGACATGGTGGGGAATGGGTTTGCCAAGGGGCTCCCCCTAGTGACCACAAACATTTACAAAATAACAAATATACATATGACATTGCACTAGAATATAAAATAAACAATAAATAAATAATAAATAGAAAATATATATATTAAGTGGTTATATAAAAATAAAGGACATCCAATAAATCATAATGACTATATAGATGTATATTTGGGACATTAAGTCTGCACACTGTTATTTATTATTTTTTGTTCTTTCACTGGTTCGGTTTGGTTTATATTCCCACCTTGGTATCTATTCATGTTAGCACATTATGCCACTAATTACACGGCTCTCAACAGAAGCCGTGTCAGCTGTGTTTGGGGTGGAGCTGTTCTCCTTATAGGCACTATTTCTTTCCATTCCAGTCCATACGGCTACAGGATACCTTGCTGCTTGGATTGCCAGGTAATCACCTACATTGGCTGTTATTATTCATTCTACCACAACTATCTAGCATTTTCCCTATGCTATTATGATTATCACTAATTATTTATCGCACTGGTGTTTCTCACCCTTCTCACTCCCCTTGTCTGCACACTGTTATTTAGTTTATTTTATTTATATTTTTTTATTTTATTTATTTATTTTTTGATTTTTTTCACTGGTTCGGTTTGGTTCATATTCTCACCTTGGTATCTATTCATGCCAGCACATTATGCCATAAATTTATGGCGGTGCTGGTTGTCACTTGCATTTTTTTCATCTCCACTATTAGTTTTCCCTCACTTTTTCTTCAAGTTGTAGATTCCCTACAACCACCATTTTCTCACCTTTCTCACTCCTAATCACTCAACATATCTCATCACACTTATGGTATATACAAGTGTATGTACAGGTGTATTTATTATACACATATTGTGTTCACTATGGTTCCCCATATTATCTTCCACATTATTTAGGTTCTTCCCTCACACTTTGGGTGTCACTCCTTGTTCGTTTTTTAATTAACATCCACCTTATATGGTAACCTTTGTTTTTCTTACACCCGATTAGGGATATTGGATTATATATTTTTGATCCCCCCCCCCCACTACTTACCAGCATAGGCTCTTCCATTAGCCACCCCGTAGCCCTTTCATCTGGATGGATTATGGGATGTATACATACATACCTTTCGGTAAGATTGTTTCCTATATACCCCCTTTTCCTTTACCCATACTTTATAATCTTCCACATACTTTGAGGATCAATATGGATATTCTACATATTCAATTTCTTCCTTATCCTACCTTGTTTTATAGTGAACAATCACGCCACCATCGTGACCCTTACTACCTAGCCTTGTTTAGGTTTGGACCGCTCCCATGTCCGCCTGGGGGGACATCTACCCTAATTGCGATCCCTGGTCTGTCCTCTAGGTTTTGGGATTGGTCTGGTTGCAGGTGGGTGTTATGGCCTCATGTGAGCCTCTCCTTTTGACCCCTACATCTCAAATGAATACTCGTGTACTGCATGTATTATGTTTTGTGTGATATTTTGTTCCACTCATCATGTTCTTTTTCATTCTTGTTCTGGTAGCATCTGTGATGTCCCTTATCTGTGTATATGCCCCTGAAGAAGCGGTCACCCGCGAAACATGTTGGGCCAGTGTATGGGCATCAACGTTCATCACTACATCAAACCTATGTTACCCCTTGGGTTTCTGTGCATGCTACCTACAATATTTGCAATACAGTATCTGTTTTTTAATACAGCAATCTCTTCTATATATGATGATGGTTTCTTCCAATAAAGATTGTTTTTTACCCCATATGTACTTTGATTATTGGTCTAATGACGGTATCCCCTTTAAAAGTCCCCCTGCCCCTCCTTGTTCCTATTTTTTATATTTTTTAAAGTCCTGGATTATAGTAATGGTGCAAAAAAACCTGTTCCCCCACAGTGCTAGTCTTGTCCTTTGAGGGTATGAAGACTAACTTTAACAGGACGGAGATGCCACTACTTCGGTATTCCGTGCCCTTTATTTTCAGTTCTTGACTTAGTAGAAAAAGTAAAGTAAAGTTAAAGTGAAATAACATAAACAATGTAAACCGAAAACTGTATTTTAAAAAGCCAAATGTAGTGCATTGTGATGATTAATTTTAAAACCACATGACACAGAAATAGAATTCACAAAGTTACTGTTTTGAATAGTCTTTGATGATTTAGCTGGACTTAGATATGCCTTCAATATCAGAATCCAATGAAGAAAACAGCATTGAATTGGTGCTAGGACTTTGATGTGAGTTTATACAAAGTAGTGAGAGGACAAAAACATGTGGAAAGCTTTCTGGCTCATGTTAGTGACGGTTCACACATATGCAATGTGAGACATGGCATGTGATTCGCACTGCACTTCTATGCAAATCACATGCGATGTCTGTGCGATGCAAAATCAGCTATATAGATTCTATGGCTGAATTTGCATCGTATTCAGACCAAAGTCGCACAGGACCCTTTTTTTGGTCCGCACCAGAATCGGATCCCATGTGTGTTCACATCTATGCGATCCAATTCAAATCTGAACTGACAGTTCGCAATGCAATATGCGAACTGATCTGAGGGTGTCATTAACTTTGTATTGACACCCCCAGCGATTCACATATGGCAGTTGAGTGTGATGCAGGAACCCGCAGTGGATTTGCAGGGTTTCCGCTTCGCATATGTGTGAACCGGCACTTAGGATGCTGACAACAGACAAGGCTACCCTCCTGTGGATACCCCAGCAAGTTACCAAAACAAAGCATGCACTAATGGAAGGCGCACCAAACCAAATGATAAAAGATTATGATAATCAAGATCGTTGATTGCTCACGCAGATACTACTAACCAGTAACTCTCCTGATCCAGCAATTAGCTTAGCTACACAGATTCACACAGGAAAGCCCTATTTTGAGTCAATTAAGGCTTTGTTTCCACTATTGCAACTTGTTGTGCGACTTGACACATGTCAAGTCGCACAGCAAGTCAAAAGCCATTCATTTTAATTTGGCCCGTTCTCACTGCCGCGACTTGAGTTGCGGCGACTTCAAAAGTAGTTTGTGCACTACTTTTGGGCCGACTTCAGTGCGACTTCCTTCTATAATGAGGGACAAGTTGCACTGAAAGCCGGAAACAACTTTACACTACGAAGTCGCGCTAGAAGTAGCACGACTTCGTAGCTGCGATAGTGGAAACGGAGACTTAAGGTTCATAATTTTAACTGAAGAAATGATGAAGGGGGGGTACTTCTGACCCATAAAACACATTGGCTGTTTTTTACTATAAACTATTAATGCATTTGGACTATTTTATTCTTTGGCCTGTTGCTCATTCTATTAATCAATTATTTTGTTTCTGCTCTACAAAGTCGTTAGACATGTGCAGAATAGAAAAATAATTTAGTTTCATTTGGTTTCTTTATTTTCTAACAAATTCCACATTTTCAGAATGTTTTAATTTGCATTGGTTGAAAATTGATTGAACTATATGAATTCTGTTTGAAGAATAGCTGGTTGTTCAGGAGCGGTCTGGGAAACTGGGTCCTCGCAACCGATGACACATCAGCTGTCAGTGGGCTTCCCTACTAACAGCTGAATGTATAAAAAAGAATGCAATGAAAAATAAATGAAAATAAAAATGGCGTCCCCCCCCCCCCCCCCCCCCGCAATGCATGCCAGTCCCTTCAGGTCTGGTATGGATTTTAAAGGGAACCCCACACAAAATTTAAATAATAGAAATGGAATGGGGTCCACTGCAAAATCCATACCAGACCCTTATGCGAGCCTGAAGCCTGACAGTCCATGAAAGGGGTGGGGATGATCAAGTGGCCACCTCCTTAACCATAAAAGGCTACAAGGCTACATGCCCTTAACATGGGGGGTGCTTTGGGCAGGGGGGCTCTTCCTCCCTAAAGCACTTTTTTCTCCATGTTGTGGGGGTCTGCGAGCAGGGAGCTTATCGGAATCTAGAAGCTCCCTTTAACAAGGGGGCCCTCAGAGCCTAGCCCCCCTATGTGAATAAGAATGGGGTACACATTACCCCTACTCATTGACCAGTGTAAAAAGTAAATAAAAACACAACACAACTTTTTGACATTTCCTTAAAAAATAAAAAAAAATGTCCTACCCATCATTTGCAATTCCTGCCGCCACCGCCGACCCGAAGAAAAAACCTCCGGTCATGAAGAAGGCTCCTGTCTTCTGCCAGCAAAACCCTCTGACATCTCTAAAATCACTAAGGGGCATCATCATTCAAGGGCATGCTGGGTCGGTGACATCACAAGGGGGTGGTGCCACCTCAAGATGTCACCGGTGGCCCCACCTATTAATTATTTAAGAGCACATGGCGGAGCTGGCAGACAGCCGGAGCCTTCATCGTGGCTGGAGGGCGGCGTGATTAACGATGGATCTACAGGAGGGGACTTTTTTTTTTAAATAAGGAATTGTCAAAAACTGCCTGCTGTTATTTTTTACACTACACTTTTTTTTTGGTGAATGACTAGGAGTACTATGTATCCCATTCTCATTCACTTGGGGGATCTGGGGGCACCCTTGGTAAAGATGGCTTCCAGATTCCAGTAAGCCCCCTGTCTGCAGACCCCCATGACCATCGACCAGAATGGTAGGGGAAGAGGGCCTTGTTTCTATCAACATAGGGACAAGGTGCTTTGGGGGGTCAGAGCCCCCCTGCCCCAAAGCACCCCCCATGTTAAGGACATATGGCCTGGAATGGTTCAGGAGGGGGCGCTCGCTTGCCCCCCCTTTTCTTACCTGCTGGACTGCATGCTCATATAAGGATCTGGTATGGATTTTGGGGGGGGGGGGACATTGTATTTTTTTTTTAATGGCCTGGGGTTCCACTTAAAATCCATACTAGACCAGAAGGGCCTGGTATACATTGGGGTAAGGACCCCTTACCATTTTTTTTTTCGTTCCCGGCATTGTTTTTACAAGTCGCGCACAAGTTACACTCAAACCGCGTCTATATTATGCATGTGCGACTTTCATGTGACCTTTGAGGGTTTGCATTGAGGTCTATGGACCTCAAGTCTCATGAAAGTCAGACCAAAGTAGTACAGAAACGACTTTGAAGTCACTGCAACCTAATCATAGGGAAACATGGGTCGCAACTTGTCATGCGACTTTAAGGTCCAAAGGCATATATGTGTGAATAGGGCCTTGTCCGCACAGCCTATGACATCTCTTGTACCATGTCTGCACAGCCTCTGACATCTACTGTACCATGTTCGCACAGCCTCTGACATCTCCTGTACATTTCCGCACAGCCTCTGACATCTCCTATACATTTCCGCACAGCCTAAGACATCTCCTGTACCATGTCCGCACAGCCTCTGACATCTCCTGTACCATTGAAATAATATTGCTGCGCTAAGTGAGTATAAAACTAAACAATATCGCTTGAAATATGTGACAAATAATACTGTGATAGTAGTAAATCAATGTAAATCAAACAAACAAACTTAATGAATGTCCCAATGAATATGCAGTGACTTAAAAATATGTGATAAAAAGTCCCAATACACAGTGCAATCTTAGTGATATATGAATAAACAAATCTTCATCTGTGCAAAATGTGCTGCATGCTTCACTCCCAGTGCTCCAGTGACAGATAGTGAAATTAGCAGCTCACCTCAAATTGAGACTCAAATGAGTCAAGACAGGCACATAAAGCAGTATCCACAATCGCCTGGTGATCACCTCTGCCTTCACCTCCAACCAATCTCTCAAGTTCCAGGGATGAGGTAGATGAAAAACAAATAAAGGAGATCTAGTGCTCTCTGTGTTGATTAAGGGGCTATTTATTAATAAATATAAGTATTGCACTTACATAGACAGGCACTTCAGCCGTGCCAGCTTACAATCGCCTCCAAAACACTTCCTGGTACCTCCGGACCCCGCTGACGAAGTCGATGACGCAACGCGTACGGGGGAGGAGCCTGCACGTCATTACGCCGGTCCGGAATTTGCCCGTATGTATATATATATATATATATATATATATATATATATATATATATATATATATATATAAGCCCTATGCAATTTCATCTCTGTCTTATCTATATATATAATACACTCTTCACATGTGCTTTAAAATGTATGGTTTACCCTTTTATGATGATGAAAATAAAGGCATCATGCTGTTGGGCTGCTATAATAATGCTATGGGGCTGGTATACAATTATTTCCAGGGCTTAATTTTATTCCCAGTCCGGCCCTGACCTCAACCCAATAGAACACCTTTGGGCTGAATTAGAGTGGAGACTGTGAGCCAGGCCTTCTTGTCCACATCAGTGCCTGACCTCACAAATTTGCTTCTGGAAGAATGGTCAAACAATCCCATAGATGCACTCCTAAACCTTGTGGACAGCCTTCCCAGAAGAGTTGAAGCTGCTATAGCTGCAAACGGTGGGCCACTTCAATACCGGGCACTTTCACCCCCTTCCTGCCCAGGCCAATTTTCCCCTTTTAGCGCTGTTGCATTTTTTTTGTTTGTTATACAATTTTGTAAATAAATACGTTTTTTCCTGCACTGATGAGCACTGATGAGACTGCACTGACAGGCACTGATGAGGAGGCACTGATGGGGTGGCACTGATGGGGTGGCACTGATAGGCAGCACTGATAGGCAGCACTGATAGGCAGCACTGATATGTGGCACTGATAAGTAGCACTGATATGCAGCATTGGTGGGCACTGATAGGCGGCAATGCTGAGCACTGATAGGCGGCATTGATGGGCACTGATAGGTGGCACTGATAGGTGGCACTGATGGGCACTAATGGGCACTGATAGGCTGCACTGGTGGGCACTGATGGGCACTGATAGGCAGCACTGATCGGCACTGACGGGCGGCACTGGTGGGCAATAATGGGCACTGGTGGGCGAAACTGATAGATGGCAATGATGGGCACTGGTGGGCAGCACTGATAGGGAGGGCACTGGCGGGCAGCACTGATGGGGAGGGCAATGGGGGGCTCCCTGAGCCCTGATTGCTATCTCTGGTGGCCATAGTGGGCATCCCTGGGGTCATAGGTGGGCATCCCTGGGGTCATGGGTGGGCATCCCTGGTGGTTCTAGTGGCACCCCCCCCCCAAGGGTCTGCACTGGTAATCAATGAACTGATTACCAGTGCCGACCCCCCCCCCCTGTCAGGGGAGCCGCAGATCGGCGCTCCTTTACTCATGCCTGTCAGGCACGAACTAAAGAAAGCCGATCAACGGCTCTTCCTGTTTACTATGTGACCAGCCGTGATTGGACACGGCTGGTCACATGGTAAAGAGCCTACGTCAGTAGGCTCTTTACCGAGATCGGAGATGCAGGGAGTCAGACTGACTGGGGGGCGCGCAGAGCTGTATTATGCTGCCGCCGTCATCAGACGTCCGGTCAGGATAATACAACCACAATCCCGCCGTCAATTTGCTATAGGGCGGGATGTGGTTAAAGTTCATGTGCATGTAAAGACAAGCGTCCCAATACTTTTGGTTATACTGTATAGTGTGTGTATATATATATATATAGATATATAGATACAGGGCCGGTGCAAGGATTTTTGCCGCCCTAGGCAAAATAAAAATTGCCGCCCCCCCCCCATATGACCTACCTTCACTACATCAGCCAAGAGCCAGAAGATCTCTGCATTACGCAAGTGTGAGCACAGTGGTTGATGTAGTGAGGTGGGAAGCAGTTTAAAGGAACACTGATGGGGGGTAATTTCTGCTGTGACCTGTGTACAGTCCCCACCAACCTCAGCTTCTCCTCCCGGTTGGTGGTTGGTAATAATGCAGCTTCACCGCCATCCATGTGAATAAGGTCATGGAGACAGCCAATCACAGATCACCATCAGTCAGACGAGGTCAGCATTTGGGTAGACGGGGACACTGTCCATTATACACAGCCCCCCCCCCCCATATAATACAGCACACCTCCCATATCACACAATACAGCCCCCCCCCCATATAATACAGCACACCTCCCATATCACACAATACAGCCTGCACAAAACAACCTCCCCATATCATACAATACAGCCCCCTCCATATCATACAGCCCCTCCATATCATACAATACAGCCCCCCCATGATACAATGCAGCCCCTTCCATATGATACAATGCAGCCCCCTCCATATGATATATGGAAGGGGCTGCATTGTATGATATGGAGGGGGCTGCATTGTATGATATGGAGGGGGCTGCATTGTATCATATGGAGGGGGCTGCATTGTATCATATGGAAGGGGCTGCATTGTATGATATGGAGGGGGCTGCATTGTATCATATGGAGGGGGCTGCATTGTATCATATGGAGGGGGCTGCATTGTATCATATGGAAGGGGCTGCATTGTATGATATGGAGGGGGCTGCATTGTATGATATGGAAGGGGCTGCATTGTATGATATGGAAGGGGCTACATTGTATCATATGGAGGGGGCTGCATTGTATCATATGGAGGGGGCTGCATTGTATCATATGGAAGGGGCTGCATTGTATCATATGGAGGGGGCTGTATTGTATGATATGGAGGGGGCTGCATTGTATCATATGGAGGGGGCTGCATTGTATCATATGGAGGGGGCTGCATTGTATGATATGGAAGGGGCTGCATTGTATGATATGGAAGGGGCTACATTGTATCATATGGAGGGGGCTGCATTGTATCAAATGGAGGGGGCTGCATTGTATCATATGGAAGGGGCTGCATTGTATCATATGGAGGGGGCTGTATTGTATGATATGGAGGGGGCTGCATTGTATGATATGGAAGGGGCTGCATTGTATCATATGGAGGGGGCTGCATTGTATCATGGGGGGGGCTGTATTGTATGATATGGAGGGGGCTGCTATGATACAATGCAGCCCCCTCCATATGATACAATGCAGCCCCCTCCATATGATACAATGCAGCCCCCTCCATATCATACAATGCAGCCCCTTCCATATAATACAATGCAGCCCCCTCCATATCATACAATGCAGCCCCCCCCATGATACAATGCAGGCAGCCCCCTCCATATCATACAATACAGCCCCCCCCCATGATACAATGCAGGCAGCCCCCTCCATATCATACAATGCAGCCCCCCCCCCCATGATACAATGCAGGCAGCCCCCTCCATATCATACAATACAGCCCCCCCCCCCATGATACAATGCAGGCAGCCCCCTCTATATCATACAATACAGCCCCCCCCCCCATGATACAATGCAGGCAGCCCCCTCTATATCATACAATACAGCCCCCCCCCATGATACAATGCAGGCAGCCCCCTCCATATCATACAATACAGCCCCCCCCCCCATGATACAATGCAGGCAGCACCCTCTATATCATACAATACAGCCCCCCCCCATGATACAATGCAGGCAGCCCCCTCCATATCATACAATACAGCCCCCCCCCATGATACAATGCAGGCAGCCCCCTCCATATCATACAATACAGCCCCCCCCTCCATGATACAATGCAGGCAGCCCCCTCCATATCATACAATACAGCCCCCCCCTCCATGATACAATGCAGGCAGCCCCCTCCATATCATACAATACAGCCCCCCCCAATATCATACAATGCAGCCCCCCATGTATGAAGAGTGAGGCCAGTGTCCGGGTGGGGGAGTGTACTGTGTTGTCTGTGTGAGGGGTGGGAGAGGACGGGACACACATCGTCTCACCTTGCATGCTGTCCTCGGCATGTGATGGGGGATGGGAGACTGTCCGGTGTCCAGCAATCTGCTTCTGCCAGAAGTTGAACACGGAGCAGAGGGGGGGGGGGCGTCTGGAGAGGCACAAGCCCAGCTCCCTGAGTGTGATTGGAGATCGGCTCCTGATCTTCTTCAAGCAGAAATCAGCTGGAGGGGCGGAGACCGGAGTGCAGTGAGCGCCGAGCTGGATCCCCAGGATTCTATGGAGGGCACTTCTGGCGCCCCGACTATTCTAATGTGCGCTCTAGACAAGTGGTGTGTGCTGCCTGAGGCTCGCTTGCTGTAGCGCTCAGGCGGCACAGCATGAGGAGTGCCACACCGGCTGGTCCACTACTGATTCGGGGTGCAGGATGGCGGCGCCCCCTGTTAAGCTGCGCCCTAGGCAGCTGCCTTAGTCGCCTTACTGGTAGCGCCGGCCCTGTATAGATATACAGTATGTGTATGTACCTGTAGGTAATTTGTCAAAAGATACAGCAGATAGAAAGATAGATTGACAGATATGTTATTTAGCATTAGATTGAAAGGTTTATCTCTTGCAACCTCTCTTTCTCTTGCTCTTGTCCTACACAGAATCCATTTTAGAAATAGGTTTAATGGCATGTAAAAAAAAAAAATGAACATTTCTTTATGTTAGCAAAACCTTTGACTTTTTTTCTAACACATGCATTTTAAAGTATACTAAAAGTCGTAATTTTTTTTTTAAGAAATAGAGGGCAGCCAAAGTCTGTACGCTACTTTTAATAATTATTTTAATGGATGCAAAGTGCAAGAATGCTGCTGAAGGATTCTGGAACTATTTCCCATTTATTTGTCTTTTTTTTTATTTCTGGTACAAGCTACTGCAGTTTGGATGGTCTTTATCCTTGCATCATAAAGACTTACTTAACATCATTAACTATATTAGTAGCACTCTGGTGGCTTTATACTATTGTTATATACTTTTATTCACCTAATTGAAAACTCACATGCTGAAAAATACTTTTGCTTTAGTGAAATAGAAAAAAAGGGTTTTTGATATTGCTAACATATAATTATTCTTTTTTAATAGCTTTCATGTAGGCTTTTCCCTTTGTCAGGCTCTCAATATTCTAGATGATAGTCCCTTGTCCAATTTGCAAATGAATTTGATCATAATGTTGTGGAGATTATATTCACTACAAGAGGTCATTACTTTTAAAGTGTGCTTAATGTACTCAAGGGCAGCAGGCTGAACATTCAAAAAGTATGATAATTAAATATAGTCTTCAAGGCAAGATAAAATGACTTCACTTACATAGTCATTGCTGTGCTGTAATATTATGTTTACATTTAAGTAGTATTCAAGTCTAAACATTTGTACCTTAAGGCTCCGTTCACATGTAGGCATTTTGGGGCTTTTTTGGGGAGTTTTTCTGCTCTAGGATCAGCTCTCAAAATGCCCAACAAGAGAAATCCTATTCATTTCAATGGCCCCTATTCACAACTGAGCGTTTTGACGCTGTGAGCAAAACGGCCAACGCTCAAAAAAGTTCATGAGCTTCTTTTTGGGCAGATTACAGGCATTTTCCATTGGTCTCTATTCAATCTAAAAATGCCTGCACAAAAAAACGCCTGTAAAAACGCCTGTAAATCGCGGTAAAAATCGCGGTAAAAACGTGCGAAAACGCTATGCTCAGGTGTGAATGTAGCCTAAGGCATTCTCTGTTAAAATGCCCCACTACCTGTCCTACACCCTTCTTGTGTCTCTAAACTCTAACTTGGCCCCTCTCTAAGGCAGGCCATACACAGACAGTGTGGGGAGCGGGGGAGGGAGGGGGAAGCCGTCCCTGCTGGGAGAAGGCAGTGATTATACCTAGCGACTATAGCAGCTGCTTGCGATAATTGAAAGAGAATCTGGCAGTCTGGTTGTACCCAAGTTGATAGATTGATCAACTTGGTAAATTCAGCTTGCCCATTAATGGTTCAAATCTTGGCCACTTCCTGCTAAACTGGCCAAAATTTGGATCGTGAATGGCTGGCCTAATTCTGTTACCATCAGTCAAACTCTTGTGAACAGAGAGCAAAAGATTGGCTTATTGGTGCTGTGTGTGTGTCTTTGGATGCACAAACTTGATGCAGGAACTGATGGGAGCAGGCGCTACAGGAGGTACCCAAAGGAGTGAAGGAGCCTACAGCACCAGCAGAAACTGCGAGAAGAGGATGAAAGCCACCTTTCTGTGTAACCATCTTTGCACAGAACAGGTAGGTGATACCGCTTTGCTTCAATGTTACTGTAATGTTAAGTTTCTAGTGATGTTCAAAGCATTTTTTAATAAATATTTTGAATATATACACATAGAGAAAACTGCAAGTAGAGTAGGGATACAGTTTTCTAGTCATTGTTTCTAAGTGTGCTGAAGCACAATTGATAAACTGTCTTCCCCCAGCCTTGCTATTTGTGGCCATGACGTTCAATCTTTTTTGTGTGATATTACCATGGATGAACTTTGGATTTAAAGAACATGAGTAGAACATGAGTATGACCAGGCAAACAAACCGGCCATCATTTTACAATTCACCTGCTTTAACCTCCTGTTGATATTTGTACAGAAACATCTGTAATTATGTTGTTGTAAGAATATTTCTTCAAAATTACAGTTTGCAGGCTGGCATGTGTTTGTAAGCAGACCAGCCGAATGATCCTGGATGTTTTCATTGAGAAAATATGGTCAGTTTGAAAGGAGTACATCTTACACAATTTCATGTGTAGGTTTAGGCAATCCCCAAAGCATGGTATGTAAAGGATTTGTGTATTTTTAATGCTGCTACTATCACATGATATTTGCACAACTGTTTAAGAAAATAAGATTTTAAGAAAAAATATAATAAAATGAGTTTTAATGCAAACACACACACAATATAATACCCTTTTGGTCAAATATAAAAGATGGGGTTGCATTGAGTAAATAGATACCAAACATGGCAAGTCTTAAAATTGTATGTGCCTATGATATCCCAAAAAAACCAAGAAACCCAAAATCTCCATAGGTGACACTTTAAAATCCTTTGTGGCTCATCGCTTTGGAGTTAATGCAGAGTTTCTGTGCTCAAATTTTTGCTCTCTCTCTGACGTTCGTGGCGATATGTCACATGTGACCATGGTTTGTGACCATGGTTTATATACACCCAGGGCATGCATTTAGGTTTGCGTACGTGTGCGGCGTTACAGCAATATTTAACACTTTTTATTATAATGTCATTTTTAAAGCTTTTTTCTTTTATTTATTTATTTTTATTTTTTTTACCTATGTAGCACCCTCCTAGGTAGGTGCAAGGAAAAAGCATCTATTTGCTTCTTCTGCTTATCAGGGGAGCCTGATCTGTTAGTTTGCCTGTCACATGTTTCCAGGTGTGATTCACTGGGTCTGAGGGAGTGTCCCCACTGTATCCAATAAGGGAGCTTGTCTGACAGTGGAGGAAATGTAGCCAGTGACACATCCTGTTTTATGGCAGTCCCAGTGGTAGGGCATTCCTGCAATGCATTCTGGGATTGACCATAAATATGGAGGGAACATGTGACAGGGTGTCTTTGGCAGGAAGCAGAGTCCAAGGAGGAGGCAGAGCTGGTCTCTCCTCCTGCAATTTGAGAGGACAGTGGTCTGACTCTTAGACAGTCGGCCTAGTGAACCGGGTGTGGAGCTGAGCTGCAGAGGATCCAGAGTGCTGACAGTGGAGTTGGTGGCAGAGTCTCTCAGGAAAAACAGTGTCGTGAGTACTTGGGACTTGCCAAGGGGTCTGCCCAGGAAGAGGGACTACTCCAGAAAAGTCAGGGGGATCAAGGAGCTAGCTCACACAGAAAGTGTAACAGTAAAGGGGGAGCCGTGTAGTTGACCCTGAAGAATAGGAACAAAGGGGGTGCAAGGAAGGACCCTTAAGATTGTTCTGCAGTACGGTACAATTTACCTCAGCCAGTTCATTTCTTACTACGTCACTGTTACTGACAAGGTAAAGCAGCGGCCTAGCAACATTCAGCATTATTCAGTAATCCCAGCTACTTGTGCATAGTTATATAAGTTGGAGTATCCCATTTATTCCCTTCTCCCTTCCAAGTTCTCAATAAAAACACAAAAAACAAAGCTCCTAGACTGTTTCCTGACAAAGCCAAAATTACCTGGTGAATGTTGAACTGTTGTGTTGTTGCTAATGATGACCCAGGGGAACCCGTAACTAGCAGCTCCCGAGGGAGTAGTGCTACACTTATTTAATAAACCTCCATGTGATAGCACTGGGCAGGTGGCAGGTATTCTTTTTGGTGACATTAGGGCTCTAATAGACTCCAATGTTTTCCCTGCCCTTCACACCATCTAATCAAGCACAGATTTGCTTGGTTAGATGTGTCCCCAGCTGTACCGACCAGGAAATGGTGTATGTGAAACCGTTAGTGTTTAAATCATTGTCCTTTCTGGTTTCTTTGTTTACACGTGAGAATGAGGCATAGATATCTTATGCCTCACTATACCTCACTCTCACAGTGTTCTCCATTCTGATGCCAGCACTTATGGTCCTGAGCTCCTGGTAAGAAAGGAGAAGAGGGAGAGCCTGATAACCATGAGGGTCACCTCCAGCAGGACTGGCGTAGGGGAGGCACTGCGCCACCTACTCTGCAGTGTGGGGGGGGCAGCTGAATACGCAGAACACAACTCTCTCCCTGCCAAACTATAATATTTTTTTTAACTTTGTATTCGCACTGGTACATGTTCTCCTTGTAATTCCCAGCTACTCGTGCTCTTTTTTAACTGGTTGCATTTAAGGGGACTCTTCTTCTTCAGCTAACCAGGTAACCTTCTTTATTGTTAGATGAAGAAGAGGAGGAGTCCTTGAAACACATCCTGTGACCCCACTTTTACAGGAGATCAGATCACCATCTACTGAGTGCTCCCTTTGGGATTGAGCAAGCTGAATGTCAGCAGAGACTTCTGGCATTCAGCCTAGCTCCTCACCTTTCAGCAGGCCAAACAGTGATGTGGACACTGTGGCTGCTCATCCATCCTTTCATTGTGACTGTGCTGTGTATCCAGTGGGCTCTTTCTCGTGGACTATACGTGTTCTCTCACATTTTATTTTGTGAGTGCATACTATGCTGTTTTTAATACAGCTCTTTGACCTTTTTACAACATCAGAGGTCTGCCTTGTTTTCTCCCCTCCCTTGCTCATAGTGTGTAGTAGTTGTGTGTATAGGTGTTGGGCTACCAACTCAGTAGTTCATATTATTTATTCCTGTATTTATTTTTAAAATTTGTGGCCATATTCATGTCACACATAGCCTTCTGGTTTATTATGGTTAATCCAGGGAGAGTGTATTGCTGTGATCCGAACACCCTCCTATCGTAAGGCTTTTTGTTGTTTTTATCATTTTTGGATACTTATTATGTTAAACAGCTTTAAAGTAGAACTTTAGGCAAAAGTTTTTTGTTTTTTTAGCTAGAGTAAGGGAGGGTTATCACCCCTGCCATATTCCATTGCAAAGCCAAACAGGAAACCCCTGCAAGTTAAGGGACTTTTTTGGGGACCCCCAGGTCACCAGAACTAGTGTCCCCATTGGAAGATTTTCCCTCTTTTCTGGCGACAACCCAAAATTTGGGATTTTCTTTTATTTTCACTTTCAATGATAACACATTCTAATACCTCTCCAATTTATCCAAAATTAACAAAAAAATAGTGTTGCATTTAGTTACAGTATACTTTAACTTTTAAATAAAAAAAATAATGAACTGTTAAATAAAACAAATAATGAACTGTTAACTATTAATTATTATGTGAATTATTAACTTAACTACAACAGGGATAAAAGGTCAGATACTATCTGTGAACACCTCCATCCCTAATAACAATACAAAACAGGAAAAAAGGATGCCCTATAGACCACATGTACATACATAAAGATATGATTGCAAGTACAGTAAACACAGTACATAGTTGAACTGGAGCATTATGGGACTCAATGCGTTTCTTGGGAAACATAGCTCACTTCTTCAGGAGTGGATGTTTGTCAACTGGTCTGAAAAGTGCATGGATTATCAATATCAAATGTAAAAATATGTCATATTGTCTAATACAGTATAAAGACATATGAAGGACCCTATGCTGGCAATACATACTTGCAATTGGATGAAGCCAAAATGAACAAAACGCCATTGTAATCCTGAGGTAGTGGTAAAAAGCACATTCCGGGAGCTGGAGGCGTGGGATGACAGACATCCCAGTGGGGAACAGATGGGGGACAAAGGAGACCAAGAGATGTAGAAAAATGTCCTTCAATGTCTGTGTATACTGCTGAAGCAAGTGTGTATAAATGTATAAGTATGAATACTGCATCATATGGTAATGGTAGCAGAGAAAATGTATAATAGAAGTATATTCAAGTATGTATGAATTACTACATCCACCGATGCAGATAGCATAGAAAAATAAATATGAATAAAGCATAAAAAGGTGTAGCAGAGACATGGATATAAGGACAGGAAAAGGAGACAAAATAAAAGAAAAGAAAAGGGAAATGGAAAAGAGGAAAAAGGAAGGGAAAAACTGAAGTGACCAAGTATAAGTAAACCACAGTGCTCAAGGGGATAACAGATGGAGTAAGGTGAATGAATAGTGCATAGAATCAGTGTGTCCAGACTATAAAACCAAAGTGAAATCAAGGTGATAGATTGAAATAAATGAAAATGTCAAAAAGGGGAGTACTGGCCACATTGTGGTGAAGGATGTGATTAGGTAAGTGTTGTCCTCCGTGTGGATTAGGTGGTCTGAAAGAGAAAAGACTCAAAGAGATGTCTGCCCATTTGTAGCCCATGTAGGGCGCAATCAGAGCCACACCTGCACGCCATGCACAGGTGGCTCGAGGGGGACATGCTGATGCCGCCATGGCATCCAGAGCCTTGTGGTGGTGAGCGGCGCGGGATGGGCAGCCAACCACCCGCCACTCAAGGTAAACATACTGCAGTGTGGACACTGTAGACGTCCGCTGGCCGCAGGCTGTGTCCCACGCAAAGACATGGCGCCAATATGCAGATGGCCTTACCCCTAAGGGAAAAAGGAGGGGGGAAGCAGGGGAGGAGGAACCTCCCCTAATAGCATATATTCTCACGAAACGCATATGTGCTGTGTTTACTGTACTTGCAAGCATATCTTTATGTATGTACATGTGGTCTATATGATGATTGTCACATTCTCAATAAATTAATTTATTTTACTACATTATTGGCCACTTTGTGTTCACCTCAATTTAAAGTCCCAGGGCATCTTTTTCCTATTTTGTAATATTAAATTAACTGGACATTTGTTTTGGAAGTATTTTGAAGAAAAACAATTCTGCCATATATTTTAGGTTTATGTGATAATCATTTGAAAACCTTTCAAATATTTTTAATGTTTCTGCCCTAATAATTTCTATGCTTTATATAACAGCATCTATAAAAAGGTACCTCTGTATACCATTTACCATATGCAAAGCTGTTCATATGTGCTCTGTTTGCTACCCTCAACTTTAGCTCCACATTGAAATGGCACACAATAACTGTTTTCTCAGACAAAGAAAATGTATGCAGGCATGCCTTGTCTCCTGATTAAATCATATTATGGGTCTATTTCAGTTGTTTGTCATTTTTCTTTGTATATATCTTTTCATAAATAGTTCCTCCAGTAGGTGCAAAAAGATTGACATGTGGACTTATTTTACATTGAATGTATTACAACACCTAAATTCCAGCTCTACTAAATAAATAGACTGTTTGATTTGAACTCCTGACTGACTGACATTGCTGTTGTTTGCATATTTCGGCATTTACATCCATACAGGGATGGATGCAGGGCCGGAGTGGGACTCATTTTCAGCCCTGGAGTTTCGTGCCTTAGACCAGCCCACTTAAGTTCACGACTGACTATAATAAAATAATAATATTAAAACCTCAGAATATAAGTTTGCAATGGCGCACTGTTCTCTACAGCCTTGTAATTCATTCAGGGAGTGAGAGAAGGAGGGGTGAAAGAAAGAGGGAAGGAGAGAGAGAGAGGGAGAGGAAAGAAAGAGGGAAGTGTGATACATACAGAGTACAGGGTTTAGCAGCTTATTATGCACAAAGTGCAGAGTTTAGGGGGCGTTATGTACAGAATGCAGAGTTGAGAAATGTATTACACATAAAGTGCAAGTTTGAGCAGTGCATTGTGAACAGTGCAGAGTTGAGGAATGTGCTACGTACAAAGTGCAGAATTCAGCGGTGCGCTATGTACAGATTGCAGGGTTGAGGAGTGCACTACCTACAGAGTGAAGAGTTGAGGAGTGTGAGTGTGCTTTGTACAGAGTTGAGGAGTGCACTAAGCACAGAGTGCAGAGTTCAGGAGTGTGCTTTGTATATAGTGTGCAGTGTACAGAGTTCAGGGTTCCGGAGTGCATTGAATTTTCAGTACAGGGTTCAGAATTGTGCTAGATAAAGAGTGCAGGGTTCAGAATTGTGCTATATACAGAGTGCAGGGTTCAGGAGTATGCTATATGCAGAGCCCAGGAGTACGTTACATTCAGAGTGCAGATTCAGGAGTGCACTGAATACAGAGTGCAAGGTTCAGGATTGTGCTATGTACAAAGTGCAGGGTTCCGGATTGTGCTCCGTACAGACTGCACTACGTGCAGAGTGCAGTGTTTAGGAGTACATTGCATTCAGAGTGCGAGGTTCAGGATTGCACTACGTACAGAAGGCAGGGTTCAGGAGAGCGCTATGTACAGAGTGCAGGGTTCAAGATCGCACTACCTACAGAGGGCAGGGTTCTGGAGTGTGCTATGTGATGAGTGCACGGCGCAGGACTGCACTATCTACAGGGTTCAGGAGTGCACTACGTACAGAGTGCACGGTTCAAGATCGCACTACCTACAGAGGGTAAGGTTCACGAGTGCGCTACATATAGAATGCACGGTTCAGGATTGCACTACCTACAGAGGGTAGGGTTCAGGAGTGTGCTATGTGTAGAGTGCATGGCTCAGGATTGCACTACCTACAGGGTTCAGAATTGCACTGCGTACAGAGGTCAGGGTTCAGGATCGCGCTACCTACAGAGGTCAGGGTTAAGGATCGCACTACCTACAGAAGTCAGGGTTAAGGATCGCACTACCTACAGAGGTCAGGGTTCAGGATCGCACTACCTACAGAGGTCAGGGTTCAGGATCGCACTACCTACAGATGTCAGGGTTCAGGATCGGTCTACCTACAGATGTCAGGGTTCAGGAGTGCAGTACTTGCCAAAACGCATGTAAAAAAACAGTCCTTTGGGGTGGTAAATCTCTTCCTCCCCTAGATACTTCCGTGCCCACAGAAGTATCGCAGTGAGGAGATTTATCGTCCCCAAGGACTGTTTTTTTACATGCGTTTTGGCAAGTACTGCAAATGTAAGTGTTTTTAATATTTTTAAAATACCTAATTTTTAAGACCAACTATGCTAAAAGCCTATTCTTTCATACCTTGCGTACTCATTCCCCAGCGGAGGGTTTTTCAGCGGAAGAGGAGCATACATCTTGAGTGAAACCACACCTGACTATAAACAAACATACAAAAGGCACAATATAACCTGTAATGGGTTAAAATTTCATTGCACATGGAGGTGTTTTGTAAGGGCTTCCTGACACACAGTTGCTGATCTACAGATGGCCGTTCTATTTCTCACACATTATATTTATTGATTTTGCATATTAAGGATATTATAGTATGTTTTCTGTTTCACTATTATACATGCTTTTTGGAAGATTATATAGGATCTTGAGTATATACATATATATGTGTATGTAGGTTAGCACTGTCACTTCACTGCAAAGTAATATATAATATTGTTCTTTTTGTTTTTTCTGAAAAATTGCCAGGTTTGTGTTGGACAGCTTATGCTATGTACAGAGGGCAGGTGTGCATATCTCACAGGTCAACACCCCCCCCCCCCCTCCTCCCCAGTACAAAGCTCTCTCCAAAATTTCTGCCCCCCTCCCTCCCATTACAGATCTTTTCTCTCCTCCCTGCCCAGTGCAGTACAGGGCTCCCCTCCCTGTCCTCTGCCCCACAGAAAAGAATAGACTGTAACTTACAGGTCAGGTCAGGCTGATGCCACGGGCTTCTTGTGATACTGTAGGCTCGAGGCAAGAGCTATGTGCCCTGCCCCCTTCTCGTCGATCCACGCCCCCTGCTCATCCTGCCACGCCCCCTCCTCTGTTGAATATGCAGGAAGAGCAGGGAGGGTTTTGAGCGTGCTGCCGAGATTGCTGTCACTTATAAAACACAGAAGCTGGGCTTCTGTGATTAGAAGTGACTGTAGTAAGCGGCAATGCAAGGAGGCAGCGCCGTAGGTCCTGGCTGAAAAAAAAAGGCATTATTCCTGCATTAAAAAAAGCTGCTAGCTGTCCCTGGGTGCCGCCTTCTCCTCCTTCGCTCCTCCCACCGGCAGTCCCCGCCCCCGTCGGCCGCACAGTGAAGATGCAGGGAGGAGGTGGGTGGAGCCACATGCCACACATTCCAATAGGCGCAGAGGAGGACGAGGAAGATCCTCCTCCGCCGTGCATTCTGGGTCCTCTTCTCTGCACGTCACTGGTTGCTAGACGCCAGGCGGCTGGCCATCTTAGCAACCAGTCTAGTGCACACTAAAGGTGCTGCTGCGGTGTCCTGGGGGATCAGATCGGGGGAAAAATTGCCACCCTGCGTGGGGCCCCCCAGGCAACTTGGCCAGTCCACCCCTGGCCATGACAACGGCCCTAGTGGTCAAAAAAACTGACCAGCCCACCGGGAATTATCCCGGTGCTCCCGATTAGCCAATCCGGGCCTGGATGGATGGGTGGCCCTGTACGCAAATTGTCCGTGTCCAAGGAGGCTCATCCATCCCTGTATGGATGTAAAAGCTCAAATGTATACAGCCATGGCCTCAGTCAGCCTGTCGATGATTTGTACAAGCTACTACCCTTGGCTGAGAGCAAAAACCCTCTGACTTCAGGAGAGAAATCAGACTCCTTTGAACATTTTCCAGCCTATGTGAATGAGGTCTGGGGTACTTTTGTACAAGGTATACTGTATAAGTAGGGGTGAATAATTTGCTTGAAAGTTTTATTTTGCTCTTTTGATTTTATTTTATTTCTACTTTCTTACTGTGGAAAAGGACAAATAATGTGGCTAATAAGGGACCATGTTTGGTGCAGAAACAGGTGCAGTATAGTAAAAGCAGCTTTCATAACCCTCAAGTGCTATTTAAATCCAATGCACCCTTAAAAGATCATTAAAACCAACAAAGAATGCTTTATTTTTGCCTCTATTGACTCCAATGCTTTTAGCTCAAATTGTGAAATTTCACAGAAATCTCCCATTTTATTTAAAGGGATGGTAAAGTCAGAAGGTTTTTTATCTTATTGCATTCTATTCATTAGGATACAAAGCCTTCTGTGTATAGCAGCTCTCCTAATACTTACCTGAGCACTCTCTCTATCCAGAGCGATGTCCACGAGTGCCTCGGCCATCCGGGGCTCTCTCCCCTGATTGGAAGAGACACAACAGCGGTGCCATTGGCTCCTGTTGCTGTCAATCAAACTCAGTTAGCCAATCTTGAGAGAGGGGGCAGGGCCGAACAACAGCTCTGTGTCTGAATAGATACAAGGAGGTGCAACTCTGCTTGAGTGTGCCTATAGCAAGCTGCTTGCTGTGGAGGCACTCAACAGAAGGGAGGGGCCAGGAGCTCCAGCGAGGGACCTGAGAAGAAGAGGATCGGGGCTGCCCTGTGCAAAATCGCTGCACAGAGCAGGTAAGTATAATATGTTTGTTATTTTAATAGAAAAAAAAAAATGAGACTTTACAATCACTTTCAGAAATTAGAGCTCCTAGTCCTATTTTCACCCAACTGCAAAAGCTGCATTGAGTATTGTACATGTTTGTTTTCTGTCCGTTTCTCTGAAATCATAGATGATTATTTATAGCAGAGTTTTCTTTCAGAAATTTTATGGAAATAATTTTTGTTCCCAATGTTCCAGTGTCATTAGTTGATATATCCTTTGAATAAAGATAAAGAAGTATCTTGATTTTAAATAGTGTGAAGCATAATCTGATTTTACAAGAACAAATGTTCGCAACTTTTCAACATATTTGACGTTACTTAATTGGTGCTGAATAACACTTTCCTTTTGTAAGAAAATTATACTTTTGAGCTTCATTGCATCTATTAATTTGAAGGCAATATTATTAGCACTAATCACAACCTGTCTGTAGTGTTGTATCTAGATAACACATTCTCCCATCTGGCTTTTTCTGTAAAATAGATATATTTTGAATTGCAGAGAAAGCAAGAGGATTCTTAACGCTTTGTTTTGTTTCAAAAGCCTTTTAAAGAGTAAATCTGGTATGTTTGTAGGAATTCTGTTGCACATATCTTAATATGCATCATAAATATAGCTCAAAAAATATTTTATTTAAAAAGTTATCCTAGGTTTAAAGCGGTTGTTAATTTCAGACGCAATATATTACCAAAGCACATCCCTCTATACTGTATACTTGTCTCTATTCAAAGCACTGAGTGTGATTTCTCTCTGCTGCCTCATTCCTCTGCTGTCAGCACAAGTCACCTCTTGAAGGTTTACCCAACACCAAGAGATAAAAAAGGTGACAGGGTGGAGCATTTAGCCAGTGATTGATATTCTTAACCCTGCAAGTTCTCATGTACTGTAAGAAGGGAGGGGGCCTCCCTTAACTCCAATTAGGGCTCAGAGCTGTTTTTACTGAGATCTGCAGTGTGAGGCTTCAGATCCCCACCCCCTTCTTTTTGTAGCTGAGAGATCCTGCGTAAATTCTGGACTTTTTTACATTCAGAGAATGCATTCAATTGTTTCAGTGTATGGGGGGCGTGACCAGCGCATGAGGCTGTGAGCACGCACGCACGCCGGAGCTCCTCCGTGAGACCCGCCAACCTACACGCCAACTATCTCAACTTGTTCAACTTGCTCAACCTACACGCCAACTTGTTCAGCGACCAGCGCTAGCTTGACGCCGCCGAGCCCCTCCTGTCCACCATGGGGAAGCGGACTTTGCGAACCCAACCACCAAAAAAACTTTGGGGTCCATAAAGAGGTATCTAGCGGTAGAAACCGAAGAATCTCCAGACGCCGGTGAACTAGATCGCTTGTCTAGCGGTGGCGGTGCACGCTCCGCCCCTCCTCGGAGCCCGCCAGCACATCAGAGATCGCAGACCGCCGATCACAGATCTCCAGCTTCCTCCTGGTGCTCTGACGGGACGGAGGTCTCGCCGAGCAGGTCCGCAGTGGCAGCACTTGTAAGTGGCCTACCCACAAAAGCCGACCTGGCTTTGATGCTTAAAGGCCTGGAGAAATCAATTAAAAAGGAGGTTTCCTCTGTCCGGTCGGATCTGAATCACGTACTTACCCGGGTGGAGGACTCTGAGCACTGGCTTGACTCGCACGCTGCAGCTATCCAAGAACTCCAAGCCACTTCCAAACGCCAGGCCCTAGCTCATAGGATGACCCTATACAAGCTGGAGGACCAGGAGAATCGGAGCAGGCGTAATAACATACGGATTCGCGGCCTGCCAGAAACCATCAAGGACCCTGGCCTGCTCCCTACAGTACGTGGCATTTTTAATAAGCTGCTTGGTCTCCCCATTGATAACCCGATGCGGATTGACAGAGCCCACAGGGCCTTCCGCCCCCGCAATTTTCAAACGGACACCCCTAGAGATGTCATCTGCAGGATCCACCACTATCCTGAAAAGGAGCTTATAATGCTCAGAGCGCGAGATGTGCAATCCCTGGACTTTGACGGGACATCTCTCTCCCTTTATCCCGATCTGGCTAGGGAGACTCTGGAGCGCCGCAGGGCACTGAAGCCTCTCACGGAAAAGCTGCGAGCTGCCTCCATCCCGTATCGTTGGGGCTTCCCATCCTGCTTAATTGCCTCCAGAGATGGCCGCTCTGCGACTCTGCGATTTCCTGAAGATTTGGAGAAGTTCTGTTTGGCTCTCAACATAACCCCGCCTGACCTCCCCGGTTGGCAAGATGAAGCTCTCCCGGCCCTATCCTCTTCGGTAGATGCTGCTTGGCAGAGAATCTCTAAGTCACAGAAACCTCCCTCTGGGCCTCGTTCCTCTGACAAGTCTGACAAGTCTACATGAACACCAGCAAGTTCAGCAATTACATCTCTGCACTTCCTTTGGTTGGGGTCTCCTTACTGTGAAATCCTACAAGTCTGGAGTTCTTTTTTCCCTATTTTTGTTTTTCTTGGGATACCCTGATTGGCCTCTTCCATCTCTGGATTAGGCTCACCGCTCACTTACGGTGCTCTATGATGAACTGTTAGTCCTTGATTTTTGATTTTTGGAATTTTTCCTTTTTTATTTTTATTTTTGATTTGTTTTGATGTTATCGATTAATGTTTTGCTCCTTGGCGGGGTCTCGCGAAGGGGCTCCGGGTTTTTACCATTATGGGTTTGGCTTGGACTCCCCACCCCTGCTGACCACCCCCCCTCAAACCCTGAGCGGTGTTCGGCTCTCCCTCGCCTGCGTTTTCTCCCGGGTAGCGGGTCTCCCGGGTGGACCGTGGGTGGGGGACTCCGTTCTCCCGCTCAATGGTGAGTGTTCCTCACCGACATACCGCCGGTTATCCACCCCTGTTCACTTCTTTCTTTCCCCCTCTGCCCTTTCTCTCCTGTCCTTCTTTGTTTCCCTATCCCCCCTATCCCCCTTCTGTCCCCTCCTTTTGGTGTTCGCCAGCTCGTGTGAAGATGTTGGTATTTGTCCGGTGTGATACCCATGGCGACTGTGACCTATATATCCTATAATGTGAGAGGTCTCCATACTCCTGCTAAACGTCACTGCCTATTTAGGGAATTAGAAGCATTGAAAGGAGAAGTGGTGTTTCTTCAGGAGACTCACATTACCCACACCTCTATTCTTAAACTGACTACCCCTACATACCCTACTTGGTATTACGGCCTCTCGGACACTCGCAACTCCAAAGGTGTCGCCATTGGGTTTCGCAGGGGTTCGCCCTTTAAACTTACACATATGGTAGCTGATGACTATGGGCGGTATTTGTTTCTGAAGGGCACTCTGGGCAGCACTGTATGTTCTTTCGCTAATATTTACGCTCCTAACCAAGACCAAGTGTCTTTTCTAACGTCTATTCTGCACAGGTTCCATGAATTTGCTGCCGGTATATCGGTGGTGGCAGGTGATTTCAATGTTCCCATGGATTCTCTATTGGACACCTCTTCCGGTAAGTCCTATATTGCACATAAATGTTTAAACTTTTTGGGGGCGTGGCCAGCGCGGGACCTAGATGGACGCCTGATCCTTCGCTCCGGCTCCAGGCACACTGAATCCAGCGACATCCACGCCACAAAAACCGGCATCCAGCCCTCGACAGCCTTCCTACACTGCCCTGCACCTGCTGCCATGACGGGGAAGAGGAAAAACGACAAGGGGCCGAAAAAACTCACGGCCTTCTTCCCGCCGCCGTCCCGGAGCAGTCGACAAGATGGCGCCGGCGGCTCGGGCCTTGCTGCTCCGGAGCAGCGGCGGGTGCACTACTCAGACCTACCGGATGATCTTCCTCTCGGGGACCGCGCCGATCGAGGTACTGTGTCTCCCCGCACCCCAGAGCCATCCAGCCCCTCATGCAGTAGCCCCGCCAAGTCCAAGCTTAGACTGGATACACAAGACCGGGCCTCGGTCACAGGCCGCACTTGTACCTCACTGATGCCAGTTTCCTTAGGACCTTCTCCTATTGCTCACTTCCCTACCCATGGAAAACCTATCATGGACACTGCCCTTAAAGAAATGATGTACACATTCCATACATCCCTGCAAGCTGACATAATGGCGCTTGCAAACAGACTGACCTCTGAGATCCACTCATTGGGTGATAGAGTACACAATTTAGAATCTTCCATGACTGATATGGTCACCACGGTTAACGACCTTGTGGAAGCCCACAAGGAAAATGTCACAGAACGCCAGTGGATAAAAGCCAAAATCGCAGATCTGGAGGATCGCTCCAGGCGCAATAATTTAAAAATCCGGGGCATCCCTGAGACTGTTCCACCTGCAGATCTACACAAATTTGCTCTGGAGTTATTTACTACACTTATCCCTGAGGCGACCGCTCTTGATCTTACCATTGATCGCATCCACAGGGTTCCAAAACCCCCATTTCTTTCCCAGCAAGTTCCTCGTGACACCCTTTTACGGGTGCACTTCTACCATATCAAGGAATCAATCTTGCAGAAATCGAGACAACTTGGTCGGTTTCCAGACCCGTACTCTAATATCCAGATCTTTGCGGATTTATCCAAGCACACCCTGGATATAATGAGACAGCTGTCCACTATCACCAAAGCTCTCCGCAATCACAACCTTCCCTATAAATGGAAACATCCTTCAAAGATTATAATTGATAGAAATGGTGTCTCACACTCCATTACCAGTCTGCAAAGAGGCCTGGACCTGCTACAGTCGTGGGGTATTATCCCTGAAGTCGCACCCCCGGCGGATGCCAAAAAGCCCCCGAGCAGGGTACCCCAACAGTGGTACGCAGTGCCCCAACGCAACCCTCATGAAGCCTGACCTTTCCTGATTGAATCCTACATTATCACCACTTTGGATGCTAGGTCATCACAGCAGCTCTGCCTGGAGCCACCCGGCCTGATTGGCTAATTAACTGTTTCACCCCACCAGGAGATGGCTTTTTTGCCGATGATCTCCACTTCGTTTTGTTTGTCTCTGTTATTTTTTTTTTTTTATGCTGGACTGTTCTGTTCTCTACTCTTCTTTCTCCCTGCAAGCAGGAACCTCCCTTTTTTTTTCAGATTGCAATGCACATGCAAGCTCACCGAACCTTCTGCAACTATCACGGTCTTCGTTCGACCTCAAGTCTTCTGCATCTCTCCAGCCATCACTCGGACCTGCTTTCTCCGGGCTTCTTAGATCAGCACCACCTGTGTCATGGTACCATCTTAACTGTGAGTAGCTACACCACACGCTGGCCCTTAGTCTTCAATGACAGTTAAAATTCTGTTGATGAACGTTAATGGCTTGAACCATCCGGCCAAGCGGGCCTCGCTGTGGAAGACAGCGATCGAACACAAGGCGCAGATTGTCTGCGTCCAGGAGACCCATTTCTTGGACACTCATGCACCTACCTGCTCACACAAGGACTTTCCTGACGTTTACACTGCCTCCTGCCCTAAAAAGAGGAAAGGTGTGCTGATAGCGTTCCACAAATCACTGGACTTTACTCTTGTTTCCTCCATTGTGGATCCCAACGGGAGGTTCCTCGTGGTGGTCGGCACCATTGACGGTTTTACTGTAACTATAGCCTCAGTTTATGCACCTAACGTGCGACAACTCTATTTTTTGAATCGCACTATTAAAACTATACGCTCTGCCCAGAAAGGCCCCTTGATAATGTGCGGAGACTTTAATCTACCACCAGGCAGGCTTTTGGACACCTCCTCCACCTCTACCAGACATCAAGCGTCATTACAGGGATTTATTCACAAGAATGAACTGTTCGATGTGTGGAGGTGTCACCACCCCTCTGACAGGGAATACTCACACCATTCTGCTGTCCATAACACCTATGCCCGTATTGATGCGATTTTGACTGACAGTGTGGTCCTTCGGAGGGCCGTAGACTCCGAGATATCCCCTATCACGTGGTCAGACCATGCCCCTGTTACAGTATCGTTTACGGTATCATCTGCATCTCCAGTGCCTAAACCGTGGAGAGCAAGAGCTGACACCATTAAGATCCCGGAAAATGCTGACTACCTCAGCAAATCCGTATCAGAGTTCTTTCAGACCAATGCGGGGTCGGTCTCGGAGTCTGCGGTCCTCTGGAATGCCCACAAGGCGTTTAGTAGGGGTATACTGACACAGCTGCAGCATAGAATGAACAAAAAGAGATCGAGAGAAATTGATAGGATCACAAGGGAAATAGTGGCGGTAGAAGCTAAGAACCAAGCCACACCTGCGGTGGCCCTTAACCAGCAGCTGATTAGGCTTAGGCAGGAACTTAGGGCGCACTTACTAGGCTCCTACGAACGCAACCTCAGAAAGGTTAGGGCGAAATACTATGCCACCAGCAACAAAGCGGGTAAAGTGCTTGCGGCAAAAATAAAGGGTCAACGTATTAAGAGCAGGATTAAATCCATTAAACACCCAATCACGGGCGCGACACTCCAAGACCCTAAAGACATAGCAAATGCATTTAGTAGCTATTATGATTCCCTCTATAATCTCCAAGCGACTCAATCCTCGTCTCCCACACCGGCACTCATACAAGCTTTTCTAGATTCCATTACTCTCCCTACCCTGTCCCCTACGCAACAAGCCCACCTTAACAGCCCATTCACGGTGGATGAAATAACATCTGCAATTGTGTCCCTACCATCCGGGAAATCTCCTGGCCCGGATGGGATGATCAATGAATACTATAAGCAGCTTAAGGACATTTTGGCCCCACACCTGTGCTCCGTCTTCAATGAAGCAGCAGCGTCAGCCTCATTCCCCTCGGAAATGCTATCGGCGACCATCATTACCCTGCCTAAACCGGGAAAGGATCCTGACACCCCCCAAAACTTCCGCCCAATTTCGCTGTTAAACACAGACGTTAAAATCTACGCTAAGACAGTGGCCACTAGACTGATGACTTACCTGCCACAGCTAATCCATACTGACCAAGCTGGTTTTAATAGGGGCAGACAATCGGCTGATGCGACTAGACGCCTCATTAACATCTGGGGGGATCCCGCAATATGATTTAAGCACCTGGCTGTGTAGCAGGCCTACCTAAACACATCCCACCGACTGTTCGGGCTTCTGTCTCGGCATGGCTGCATCTGACGCACACCAAGTGGAAGGCCACACCGCTCGTTAGCATTGTCCTGCCGATTACCAGCATCCTACAGATTGTCCCTGACATGGACCTGTCAGCGTGGCATCGCTCTTCCCCTATCTGCTTACATGATCTCTACAGTGGAGACCACTTGAAACCCTTCTGACAACTCATAGAAACATAGAAACATAGAATGTGTCGGCAGATAAGAACCATTTGGCCCATCTAGTCTGCCCAATATATCTGAATCCTATGAATAGTCCCTGGCCCTATCTTATATGAAGGATAGCCTTATGCCAATCCCATGCATGCTTAAACTCCTTCACTGTATTTGCAGCTACCACTTCTGCAGGAAGGTTATTCCATGCATCCACTACTCTCTCAGTAAAGTAATACTTCCTCATATTACTTTTAAACCTTTGCCCCTCTAATTTAAAACTGTGTCCTCTTGTGGTAGTTTTTCTTCTTTTAAATATGCTCTCCTCCTTTACCGAGTTGATTCCCTTTATGTATTTAAAAGTTTCTATCATATCCCCTCTGTCTCTTCTTTCTTCCAAGCTATACATGTTAAGGTCCTTTAACCTTTCCTGGTAAGTTTTTTCCTGCAATCCATGTACTAGTTTAGTAGCTCTTCTCTGAACTCTCTCTAGAGTATCTATATCCTTCTGGAGATATGGCCTCCAGTACTGCGCACAATACTCCAAGTGAGGTCTCACCAGTGTTCTGTACAGCGGCATAAGCACTTCTCTCTTTCTACTGCTTATACCTCTCCCTATACATCCAAGCATTCTGCTGGCATTTCGTGCTGCTCTATTACATTGTCTTCCCACCTTTAAGTCTTCTGAAATAATTACTCCTAAATCCCTTTCCTCAGATACTGAGGTCAGGACTGTGTCAAATATTCTATATTCTGTCCTTGGGTTTTTACGCCCCAGGTGCATTATCTTGCACTTATCCACATTAAATTTCAGTTGCCAGAGTTCTGACCATTCTTCTAGTTTTCCTAAATCCTTTTCCATTTGGCGTTTCCCTCCAGGAACATCAACCCTGTTACATATCTTTGTGTCATCAGCAAAAAGACAAACCTTACCATCGAGGCCTTTTGCAATATCACTTATGAAGATATTAAACAAAATTGGTCCCAGTACAGATCCCTGAGGTACCCCACTGGTAACATGACCTTGTTCTGAATGTTCTCCATTGACTACAACCCTCTGTTGTCTGTTACTCAGCCACTGCCTAATCCACTCAACAATATGGGAGTCCATGCTCAATGACTGCAGTTTATTGATAAGTCTTCTATGTGGGACAGTGTCAAAAGCCTTACTAAAATCTAGATATGCAATGTCTACTGCACCTCCACCGTCTATTATTTTAGTCACCCAGTCAAAAAAATCTATAAGATTTGTTTGACATGATCTCCCTGAAGTAAACCCATGTTGTTTTTCATCTTGCAATCCATGGGATTTAAGATGTTCCACAATCCTATCCTTTAATAGGGTTTCCACAGACCTATGCATAAACAGCAGGGAATGGTTTAGATATGGCTAAATTACTTCCTGTCTACATCGCAACCCACAACTGAGGGCTAAAATTCCGGTTAGCGCATGGCACTATTTAACAGCGTCCCAACCGACGGCTAAAGGTATATCGCTTTTCTACCCTCTGCTGGGTGAAAAGGACACATTTGTCAAAAACCGCCCTTTTACGCAATGGGAACGGGAACTGGGGGGGTCCTTCTCTCCGCTCCAATGGAAAAAAGCCTTGATATCCAGCTCCAAAGCCACGTTGAGCGCATCCCTGAGGGAACTCCACACTAAACTGTCCCTGAGGTGGTACCTCACTCCCAGTGTGATCGCGAAGTTTGCCCCCACAGCCCCGTCCACATGTTGGAGAGGCTGCGGGGCTCAGGGAACTCTTATGCACGTCATGTGGGCATACCCTCCCATCTTGTCGTTATGGGAAGAAGTGTTCGCACTGATCTCAAAAATTACCAAGACCCCTGTAAAACCATCGCCAGCTCTTGCCCTGCTTCACCTGTCGGTTGACCTAATCCCGCTAGCGTCCCGCAAGCTTGTACTTAACATACTACTCGCCACTAAAATCAATATCACTAGACGATGGAAGGAGGTTCTACCTCCTTCCCTCTTTGAGGTAATAAATACCACCCAAACGCACAAAACATTTGAACTGCTAATGGCCCCTTCCCACGAGAGATATCAGAGAGAGTTAGAATGGTGGAACCCCTGGGAACAATGGTATTCTTCCTATATAGCATAGTGAAAGCATAATTTGAAAACAATATTCTGCTACGCCACTAGGTGGTGCTACGGAGCTAACACCTTGGTCATGTATGCTAATGTGAGAAACATTTAGTACTGGTTTGTGATATTTACTGTTACAGACATTGCTATCCAGTTGATGTGCATTGATATGTTTGTTGACTGCTTGCTTCCCCCTTTTTTTTCCCCTTTCCCTTTTCCTTTTATTTCCTGTTACACTGTTGTATGACAAAATGCAATAAAAACTATTTGAACGAAAAAACGTTTAAACTTTTTGCGTACACAAATTCATGAATTTCAATTAATAGATGTCTGGCGTGCCATGCACCCTTCAGACAGGGATTATTCGTACTTCTCCAAAACACACAACTCTTACTCGAGACTTGACTATTTCTTGGTGGACCATTTCCACCTCGAACTAGTTGGCTCCTCCAGTATTGCTTCATCCTCCATCTCAGACCATTCCCCCATTTGTTTAGTTCTGAAGATTCCCTCCCTCCCCCACAAAAGATCTACATGGAAGCTAAACGACTCTTTAATCCTTGAACCCCCGGACAAACAGTACATAGGCGAGGAACTTGCCAGTTTCTTTACTGACAACTCCTCGCCCGATGTTAGCCCTGCAGTGCGTTGGGAGGCCCATAAGGCTTATATTAGGGGTAAGCTCATAGAATTAGGAGCGAGGAGGAAGAAAGAGCGCGTCCTTCGTCAAAGAGCTCTTATTGCCGAAATTCAGGTCCTTGAACGCTCTCATAAGGCCTCCCTCGCTGCCTCCACATTACACCTACATTACACATTATAACGGGAGGAACTCAAGGCTATATTTCATGCACAAAATAAAGCTATTTACCGCAAGGTCTCCCAAAGGGTGTACGAATGGGGAGATAAACCTAGTCGAGTTCTAGCACGGTCCCTGCAACAACAAAAGGCAGCTTCTTTTGTCTCAAAAATTAAACGACATGATGACTCCCTGGCGCACGATTCCACGTCAATTGCGGCCGAATTTCATAAGTTCTATGTAAACCTTTATTCCGTCCCTAAAGCTATTCCGGATCCCGAAACGCATAGATTATTGATGTTAGAATACCTGGCGAGTGCCAACCTCCCCTCTATCCCCCCAGAGAAATTGGAGTTCTTGGAAGCTGATGTTTCGGTGGAAGAACTTCAAGCTGCCCTAACCTCCATGCCTACGGGAAAGGCCCCAGGCCCCGATGGCTTTTCGGGTTCCTACTTTAAACAGTACACTGATATTCTCCTTCCCCATTTGGCCTCTTACGTTAACTCCATTTCGGAAGACTCACCTTTGCGCTCGGAGATTCTACACGCATATGTCACTGTGATCCCGAAAGAGGGTAAAGACCCTTCCTTATGTCCCAGTTATCGCCCAATTTCCCTGCTAAATACCGACGCCAAACTATATGCCAAGGTAATTGCCAATAGAATACTCCCTCTTCTCCCGCCTGTATTGCCAACAGCCAAACAGGCTTTGTTTCTGGACGCGAGGTTAGGGATAATGTGTCCCGTACCATCTCCCTTTTGTCCTTTGTCCGTCGGCACTCCCAGCCCACCCTGTTGCTCTCCACGGATGCTGAGAAAGCATTCGACAGGGTGGACTGGGAGTTCCTGATGGCCACACTCCAGGCGTTTGGCCTGGGTCCCCGTTTGCTCCGATTGATTAATGCCCTTTATAAATCCCCTACTGCCCAGATTAGAGTTAACGGTATCCTAAGTGAACCCTTTACGCTTTCTAATGGGACTAGGCAAGGTTGCCCGCTTTCCCCTATACTTTTTGCCATGTCTTTGGAACCCTTCCTTGCCAGAATCCAAGCGAACCCCTCTATTCATGGCATCACCGTTGGATCAATGTCACATAAATATGCCGCTTATGCGGATGATGTCCTCTTCTATGTACAACAACCCCTGATATCCCTTCCCAATCTTCTCTCGGAATTTGATAGATATAACACCCTGTCTAATTTTAAAATTAACCTTGCGAAGTCGGAGATCTTAAATGTTACCATCTCCCCGGCCGTAGTTCCCACTATTCGCCCATTTTTCCCTTTTATTTGGCAATCTCATTCCCTTAAATATTTAGGGGTTCACATCAACGCCTATGTAGAAGATTTAGCTCGGGTTAATTACATCCCTTTACTTAACTCAATTAGAGTTAACTTTACAAATTGGCAACACCTCTTGGATAGGTAGGGTGAACGTTGTCAAAATTAACGTGCTGCCCAGGGTGCTCTTCATGTTTCAAATGCTTCCGTTTAACGTGCCAGGTAATTTCGTCAAGACCCTAAATTCCTTGGTAAGAACATATGTGTGGCGCCGCTCACAGCCCCGGTTGGCGCTATCGCTACTGGCGCAGGACAAAAACCGGGGTGGGTTGGCGGTGCCCGACTTCGGGAGATATCTGGCTGCCGCCTCCCTGGTACGGATAGCCGACTGGAAATTTTATTCAGGGGAAAAGCTCTGGGTCCAGCTGGAGCAGAAGTTGGCGACTACCTCTTTGTATGTCCAACTCTGGATACCCCTGGCTTTTAGAAGCCTAGCTGACACCGCTTCGCCCCTTACCAGTTCGGTGTTCAGCGTCTGGGACGCGCTTCATAAGTCCCACAAGATTCCATACAACTCACCGCTTATGCCAATTCTAGGTCATAGTTACTTCCTGCCGGGCCATAAGGATCCCTCGTTTTCTCAGTGGCTTCCACAGGCTACAACTACTCTTCTTCATCATATAACTGGGACGGAGGGGATACTTCCACTCTCCAAGTTATGCCGCTCCGCATCAAAGACATTCATGGACTGTTGGAAGTACCACCAACTACAGCAGTTTGTGAAAGCACTCCCTCATCCCTTACGCCACACGCATTCTTTGAATTCGATTGAACAAATCCTTTCGCGCCCGGAACCAGGTAATGACTTGTTATAACAGTTTTTCAAAGCCCTAGATGCATTACTTCCCAGCCCAACTCCATCTCTCCTCAAAAAGTGGGAGTTAGATCTCAAGTGTACTCTCTCCCCGACACAGGAGGAGGTTATCCTACAATTGTCTCATAGCTCAGCCATTTCTGCCAGGACGGCAGAAGCCAACTATAAGCTTCTTACTAGATGGCACTATTCCCCTGCCAAGTTACAGAGGATGTTGCCATCTCTTTCGGCCGCCTGTTGGAGAGGATGCGGGCTCAGAGCCACACATGCACATATCTGGTGGTTCTGCCCTGTGATTCGCCCCTTTTGGACTACCGTATTATCTTTAGCTGAGTTAATTCAGGGTTCACCGATTGCGAAGGACCCGTGGACGGTTTTGTTCCACAATACCAAACTCCACCCTGCACAGTACCGTAAATCTATCACCCCCCACCTTTTAAATGTGGCTAAAGCTTTAATTCCGAAATATTGGAAGCAGTCAGCTATTCCATCGATACCTCAATGGCTGCATGCGGTTGATCGTATCTATTATTTGGAGGACATGACCATGGACTTCCGTGGTCAGGCACTCCTGGCCCGCAAGATTTGGTCTTGTTGGTTAACAGTCACCCACTCTAGTACATACGCCTCGTATATGGCTGACGCCTCTTCAGGTTAGAAGGTTAAGGCTGGTGTAACACTAAGGGAGTCCCCTCCCCTCCCCCTCTTTCTTTCCCAATCTGCTGCCCCCCCCCTCTTTTCCCCTTTTCTTCTTCGTTCAGTTTCTTCTCTCTTGCTCTTTTTGAGCGCCTCCGTTTAAACATTTGGTTTGATGTGCTTTAATAACCCCTGAAATATTGATCACTCATGAACACTTAGCCGTCTGTTTCCCATTTTTCATTTATGGGAGTTATCCATGTTTGTATATTTGTGTAGGGACTGTATACCTGTATTTTGTTTCACTCACGGAGGTCCTCCTTTTTGTGTTTGTATAAATACACATATATATATCTCAATAAAAACATATAAAAAAAAAAATTCTGGACTTTTAACTGATGTAGAGGACAAATGACTACAGATAAACAGGTACAATGTAAGTGGGGGGGGGGGGCTGTTTCATTTCTGTGTTCTTCCTGTGGTCTTTACTTAATTGCCCAGACCAGAATTAGAAGTCAGTATATGGCCAAAGTTAAAAGCTGACTTCAAAGCAAACAACTGCATACACAGATGAAATATATTTATGAAAGCTGTTTTACCTGACAAAGCTTCTCTATTTGTCTGGTAAGGTAGAAGACCCGATGTTCCTCAGTCACAGTTTCCCTCTGACTTTTAGGTCTTCTCCCCACTCCCACACTTAACTGGACAGAGAATGGAGAAACTGATGAGCTACAGCAGACACAACTGGCTCCTTGTGCTGCTTCTTCCTCCCCCTCTTTGAGCTTTCCAACTCAGTAGACTGCAGTAGGCTGATACTAAGTCAAATGTACATGCTTACACTGCTTGCTTTAAAAAAAATGTATAATGCTGCAATAATTATTACAAAGCCTCATTAATTTGCATGTTTTCTATCTTTTTCTCATATGTATTTGTAATAAATACTTATGTTAAAGAAGTAAGACTGAATCCCAACTTGACTACCTGGGCCTGGTAGTAGTCATGCAGGTATTATTTTGCAGCCAAGCAAAAGTTTTAACTTGAATGGAAAAAAAAGAAAAAAGGTTTGAAACAGCTCAAATGGAGGATGGTTGCCACATAGCCTTGACTCATCGCTACTGATGACCTAAACTGCCCTGGGTTTGGTTTGAGCAGGGTTTGGCTAACTTCAAAGAAGTTCAGATGCCGAACCTGATCCCCATGGAAATTAATGGGAGCAAAATTTGTCGAATTAAAAATGTCCATTGTGAAAGACCCAACCAGGACAGAGTATTTTAGGGCAAGGGGCAAACCTCCTACCCACTGATTTTGGCCCATGGAGAGAGCAGATCATTCTCCAATGATGGACAACAATGTAATAAATGAGAAGAGGGAGGCTTGGATTCATTCTCTGAATAAGGAAAATAAAGCTTCCCTTCTGGAGTGGATGGAAAGGTTTAATAATAATCTTGTTCAGACTAATGGTCAGAGGAAATATGGTGTCCCTCCTGCAGACTGGGTTGGAGAGGCTCCTTCACTTGGGACAGAAACATTTATCAACCATAACCCTTAAGCGATCTATGAAGATACCTTAATCCCACTGTATCAGACTGCTGGGACATTTTTTGTCTCCTGATGACTTTTCTAGTGGACAGAATACACAAATGTGTGTCTCTCCCATTGTTAATTGGGTCACATATTGTTTCTGTCTGTCTGCTAGTATTGTGTCTGCTCCACCTTGTTAGCAAGCTATTGTGAGATGGTATGTGTTTATAATAATAATAATGTGTAATGTACTTTGTTGCCGGATAGTCTGGTCACCCCCTGACTAATCCAGGTTAGTTTAATTAGCTTAATGTTTATAGCATAAGTTGGCTGTTGTTTAGCTATGTTAATTAAATTCCTGTTTACAGTATGTATTGTTAGGGTAATATGATCAAATAGAACAAAAAAAGGAAAGAACCCAAAGGCATTCAACAAAAGGAGGAGGGGGGATAGACTGACCTGGTCTCTTCTAAAACAAGATTTATTAATTTAAAAAATAGACAGACAATACAAAAATGAGCAGACTACATAAGACATACATTTAAAACAGGCAAAGTTGGGAAAGTTGGCAAAAAGGTACACACCTGTGTACCCCCCCCCCCCCCACAGTCAAACCACAAATATGAATAAATCAAATAGATGCAATAATTCAAATAGTAGGAAGTACCAACTCACCAATTCTGGTGGCGTATATCCCTTCAACTCCTGAACATTAGGAAGCATATAGAACAAAAATAGGAAAGAATCCAAAGGTGTTCAACAAAAGGATGAGGGAAATAGACCAACACGGTCTCTTCTAAAACAAGATTTATTAAATATCATAAATAGACAGAAATACAAAAATGAGCAGACTACATAAGACATACATTTAAAACAGACAACGTTGCCATAAAGGTACACACCCGGGTCCACAGTCAAACCACAAATATGAATAAACCAAATAAAGGCAATAATGCAAATGCCTTTAGAAGGAACAGGTGAGATCTAGGAAACCTCAGTGTTGTATTCCCATATAGGGTGATACATTAACACTGTGGAATCTATGCTCACAATCCTGCCTGTAGTACAACATATGAGGATCCTAATCACTGGAGATCAGGTAATGGTGAGCTATAGGGAACCTCAGTGCAGTCAGCCTGAAAATGGCTGTATCCATACACTTTGGACATCTATTCTTACATTTAAACCTGCGTAAGACTGCACTAACAACACTAATGTTAATTTATTGGAATTTACTCTTCACAAGAGACATGTTAAACCCCTCAAAAGGGGCCTGTCCTCTCCAACAAATTATATGAGAGAATTTGAGGTTTACAAAGATATATGTCTGTGCTTTAAAAAAGTATACCTAAGACAAGTACATCAAGGCCCTCACACAAACACCGCTGAAAATATTGAAAAAATAAACCAAAAATCAAAGAGCTTTAGAGACAGTGACCTCTTTATGGTGTGGTTCGGATGAAGATCTAGAAGATCTACCAACAACAACCCCCCAAAACCAATGGAAAAACAAAGCAAATCTTCAGATAAAATCAACAAAGATGCCCTAGCTTCGTAAGAATAAATGGTTGGGAGTATTTTTGGACCTGGTACTGGAAGATCTTTCCCATCTGAATTGGACCCATCAAGAAAATTATAATTTGGACCCCCAAGAAACGACAATCCCTACAAGAACTAAAAGATGCGCCAAAGATAGTCATTAAGAAAAGTGACAAAGGGGGAAATGTAGTCCTGTTATCTGAAGAATAATATGAAAAGGAAATAAAAAGACAACTGGGTGACACATCTACATATGAAAAGCTAATGCTAAACCCGTTTCCAACCATCATTGAAGAACTGAATTTTAAAGCTGAGCCTAGCGTATGAGGCTAACCTTATTTCCAAAAAAGAGCTGGAATACCTAAAAGTAACGGAATTCAATACACCTACCATATATATCATTCCTAAAGTTCACAAGTCACTACAAAATCCTCCTGGTAGACCAAATGTCTCAGGAGTAAAAGGCCTCTTAGGTAGGATAAGCAAATACCTGGACGCACTTTTGAAAGAAATTGTAATAAAATTACCATTGTACGTTCAGGATACTAGATACGTATTGCCCCAAATTGACAATGTACAAGGGTCTCATAATACCATACTAGCTGGTATTGATGTAGAATCACTCTATACATCAATACCCCATACATAGGGTTTAGCCGCAACTGCAAACTTCTTCTGAGAATTTCCCAGAGATGGGAGCACAAAATGAATTTCTATTAGACCTCTTGCAATTTGCTCTTTTGAATAATTGCTTTCTATTCATGGGCACTAGCTACAGACAAATTTGTGGCACCTCTATGGGTGTCCCATGGGCACTGGCCTATGCCCTGTGGGCACTTAATGGACATAAATTAGGGATAAGGCAGCCCTACCTTATACTACCCATTTGGGATTATCTGATTGCCTGTACATAACTGAAGATTTTTTTGGGGGGGCCTGCTACCCTGAAGAGGTCCACGCTATTCGGTGGACAAAACGCATTGGCACATGGACACCCCGGTCCCCAATTGAACCCTTTGATACCGACTTTTTGGACTTTGTACCTTTCATACAGACTTTTTGGCTTTGTGCAATCAAATCCATGGTTTCATGGAAAAACTCCAGCCTCGGATGCTCGGATGAGCATAATACCATCCGGATGCTCTGATTTAGATGAGCATAGCACTATCCGAGGCTCTTATCAGTGTGCTTGAGGTATACATGTCCTCACCAGAGCCCTGACAGCAGCGGACACAGACAAGCTCAGCACGATCTGAGACTCTCATCAGTGTGTTTAAGGGCACACACAGCCCTATTACGGTCCTAACAGCAGCGGGCCCACCCACTTGGGAGGAACAGCCACTAGATGCCCCAAGTGATTGGAGGAAATGCCTCTCTATGATACCTGCTTACACAGGCCGCAACAGGAGACACATGGACGACTTTGGGGAATCCCTTGCTCATGCTATATTGCCGAGAGGAATGCTTGTTTAACCAGACTATGAGTAACATCCCTTTGATCCAACCTCCACTCAGGAACCCCTCTTGTCCAGGAACATCAGTGTAGTGTAGACCCATTGTTGACCAGCAGTTGCAACTTGACTTTTTATGACTTTCATTCCTGCATTCAGTCACTCACCGATACATGGAGGTTTGTTAGATACTGCTTGCTACCTGATCCGTTGCATACTCATGATATCTGTTCCTCCCTAACAAACTGCCTTAATCCCATCAATATTATACTCTCTTTGTGCCAATTTGCATATGAGGGAGATCCCAGACCCTTTATAGGAGACATCCTTGATTTAATCAACGACCTGTTAACTGCACAACTTACATCTGGTTTCCAGAGTTTCTGATTTTGATTTGTTTGTATCATACTAATTGCCATAAGATTCTTTCCTGGTGATTTTCCGGTGTAAATGTGAGAATAAATGTCCACGGTGTATGGGTATAGCCATTTTCAGGCTGACTGCACTGAGGTTCCCTATAGCTCACCATTATCTGATCTCCAGTGATTAGGATCCTTATATCGTGTACTATAGGCAGGATTGTGAGCATAGATTCCACAGTGTTAATGTAGCACCCTATATGGGAATACAACACTGAGGTTTCCTAGATCTCACCTGTTCCTTCTAAAGGCATTTGCATTATTGCCTTTATTTGGTTTATTCATATTTGTGGTTTGACTGTGGACCCGGGTGTGTACCTTTATGGCAACGTTGTCTGTTTTAAATGTATGTCTTATGTAGTCTGCTCATTTTTGTATTGTCTGTCTATTTATGATATTTAATAAATCTTGTTTTAGAAGAGACCGTGTTGGTCTATTTCCCTCCTCCTTTTGTTGAACACCTTTGGATTCTTTCCTAATTTTGTTCTATATGCTTCCTAATGTTCAGGAGTTGAAGGGATATACGCCACCAGAATTGGTGAGTTGGTACTTCCTACTAGTGCCGGTACATGTATTGACCCGGCCCCTCTGTCCCAACAGTACTATAATACCCCCTTTTTATCTTTACTCTAATATGATCAAACCCTTAGCTGATTGTGTGCTATATAAATTCTGGGTGAGTTTTCAATAAAAAGTTCCAGTTCTCATACAAGCTATTGTCGGCTAGTCTTGTAATGTCAGCTATAATATCTGGTTCCTATGTCCAGACTGGAAGAAGCTGTATACTGACGGAAGCACTGAAGCTGGGTGCTGGACGGTACCATGCAAAAAACATAAAAAACATCCATTCATCCAGGAGCAGTGATTTTTAAAATGTTTAGAGTAAAACTCTGGGGGGTTATTTACTAAAGCTGGAGAGTGCAAAATCGAGTGCAGCGCTGCATAGAAACCAGTAAGCTTCCAGGTTTTATTGCCAGATTCATAGTGCATCAGTTTTAGCAAATCTCACCCTATATGTCCAATTCCGTTCGATAATCCTGCCTGTGCAACTGTGTATCCTTGTGATGTACAGAATGTGTTGCAGCAGCACTGATATTTACAAAGGAAGAAAGTTTTAATTACCAGAAAAATACTTTGACAGCTTCATTGTTTTGAACGCAGACCCCTTCTCTTCTTTTTTGTTGTTGTTGTTTTTAAGAAGCTATTGATGAATTGCTAGCAATTTCAATTATATCTTTTTTTTTTTTTTTATAAACATTATTTTTGCTGTAGGACATCCCACAACAAGAATGAAAGAATTTAAGGGGATTTTAACCAGTTCAGCTGGATGTACTACATACGTCCAAAGAGTGAACCTTTAAACACAAGCTGATAGAACAAAGCAAGGTCCATAAAGACATGGATAAACAAGTTTTGGGGGTGGAGGAACATGACTGTCCTGAAGTTTGCCCGCTGATGAGCACCTCATAATGCACTGCGCTGTTGCAGTGAATAAATTACTGATGATTGGCCAAAGCATGCACCTGATCTGTATGCTTTGGCCAATCACAGCACAATGTCCTGTCAGAGCCATGATTGGCCAAAAGCAGCATGCCTTTAGCCAATCATGGCTCAGGAGCTAAGTCCACACCCCCTACTATATAGGGCTGCTGCTTACACGGCAGCCTTGCATAGTGTGTGATACCAGAGGTTAGGCAGGTAGTTAGTGGACAGTGAGCTGAGTTAGTTTAGTGCAGTCAGTGTAGTGTACAGTCATACTCCAGTTTTATAATGTATGGATATGTAGCAGTCCTGGGTCCCCTCTCAGTGCTCCTCAAATTTTGTGTCCCTCCCTGTCACTTATAGTCTGTGAGCAGTGCCATGTCAAGCTGACAAAGATTTCCCATAGATGCCAATGTTAGACAGGGAGCAGTGCCATGTCAAGCTGACCAACATTTCCCATAGATGCCAACGAGCATTGAAAGCTGAAAATTGGTCTAGGCAAGAAGGGGGTGAAAGTGCCCTGTATTTAGGTGGTCAAGGGGAACCCTATGACAGAATTAAAAAAATAAGGCATGGGGTCCTCCCCAAAATTTAGACCCTTAGCCTAGCATGCAGCCTGGCAGGCCAGGAAGGGGGGGGGAGCAAGTGCCCCCCCCTGAACAATATGAGACCACTTGCTCTCAACATGGGGAGGGTGCTTTGGGGTGTTGATGGGGACAAGGGCCTCTTCCCGACAACCCTGGGCTGTGGTTGTGGGGGTCTGCAGGTGGGGGGCTTATCGGATTCTGGAAGGGGCCCCCAGATCCCACCCCCCCCTTTGTGAATGGGTATCGGATACATTGTACTCCTACCCATTCACCAAAAAAGTGTACAAAAAAAATAAACACAAAAGACAAGTTCTTTATTCAAAATTAAAAATAAAAAATAGTGTCCCCTGATGTGAATCCATTGTCAATCATGACGCTCGCCGCACCCGAAAAATAGAAAAAAATTTAAAGACGCTTCCACCTCTTCAGAGGCGTACCCGCCAAATGACGCTCTTGAGCTTTGACAGCTCTTTTATAGACAGGGTGCGGGGCAACCTGATTAGGTCACCCGGTGGCACCAGCCCCTTCTGACGCCACGTGAGCTGGCAATACATAACTGCCGCGAGCAAGTTTAAATTACCTTTTTTTCCTTTAGAAATGTCAGTATTACTGCAACAGGCTACATACATCGCACAAATGCGCCACTTTACAGGCACATTAAGGGGAGCCCCAAAGCATGATATTTAAATGATTTTTTTATTTTTATTGTTTCACTTTAGGCATTATTAAAATCACTGCTCCTGTAAAAGCAATTGTTTTAAAATAAATTTTTTGCATTGATACATGTCCCCCAGGGCAGTACCAGGTCCCGATACACTTTTTATGGCAATAACTTGCATATGAACCTTTAAAATGAGGACTTTTGATTTTTCATGTTCGTGTCCCATAGACTTTAATAGAGTTTGCATGTTCGCTAGAACTTTTTCCCTGTTCAAGATGTTCTGGTGCAAACCGAACAGGGGGGTATTCGGCCCATCACTATACACTTTATTGAAGGACAGCGCTGCACTTTTTTGTGACTATACCCTATGGACTAAGACCGGGATGTTCATGTGCGTGTAAAGGCTAGCGTCCCAATACTTATGAAGATGAAGTCCTCCAATTAAGCTAGAATAGAGCTCAGCAGCTAATGTTACTAGTGAAACTAGTCAGGTTTTCTATATTTGCTCCCATTCAGATCATAAGTATTATTCATGTACAGTGCCTTGCGAAAGTATTCGGCCCCCTTGAACTTTGCGACCTTTTGCCACATTTCAGGCTTCAAACATAAAGATATAAAACTGTAATTTTTTTGTGAAGAATAAACAACAAGTGGGACACAATCCTGAAGTGGAATGAAATTTATTGGATATTTCAAACTTTGTTAACAAATAAAAAACTGAAAAATTGCACGTGCAAAATTATTCAGCCCCTTTACTTTCAGTGCAGCAAACTCTCTCCAGAAGTTCAGTGAGGATCTCTGAATGATCCAATGTTGACCTAAATGACTAATGATGATAAATAGAATCCACCTGTGTGTAATCAAGTGTCCGTATAAATGCACCTGCACTGTGATAGTCTCAAAGGTCCGCTAAAAATGCAGAGAGCATCATGAAGACCAAGGAACACACCAGGCAGGTCTGAGATACTGTTGTGGAGAAGTTTAAAGCCAGATTTGGATACAAAAAGATTTCCCAAGCTTTAAACATCCCAAGGAGCACTGTGCAAGCAGGGGAGGGCTGGCAGCCTTAGGCCCGGGGGGCAAGCCTAGTCAAGTGGCCCATTGAACCATCAAATCAGCTCACCATCCATGCCCACCTGGTTTCATAACAGATATTGATGTTATGAATCAAGACAAACATAATGCAATGTGGTAACATAATTTAATGTTAATAGCAAAAAAGGAGGTTTAACAAAAATACATGACATCACGCCAGGCGGGGCCTAGGAAGCTCCTGTCGGGTGGAGAACACTCTGCCTGACAGGGAAGTGACCATGTTAGTATTGTGCCAGCCGGGTACAGGAGCGTACTCTACACACTCATACTGTGCCGCTGCAGCTCTGCAAATATTACATTGTGTAGCAGCGACCGGCAGCAGTATACAGTTTCTGGCCCCTACATTTGTCCAGCCCTGAGTGCGGCCTTTTTACCCAGCATCAGAGTGGCCCAGGGGGCAATTGCCACCCAGCCCCCCTTCCCAGTCCTCCCCTTTGTGCAAGTGATAATATTGAAATGGAAGGAGTATCAGACCACTGCAAATCTACGAAGACCTGGCCATCCCTCTAAACTTTCAGCTCATACAAGGAGAAGACTGATCAGAGATGCAGCCAAGAGGCCCATGATCACTCTGGATGAACTGCAGAGATCTACAGCTGAGGTGGGAGACTCTGTCCATAGGACAACAATCAGTCGTATAGTGCACAAATCTGGCCTTTATGGAAGAGTGGCAAGAAGAAAGCCATTTCTTAAAGATATCCATAAAAAGTGTCGTTTAAAGTTTGCCACAAGCCACCTGGGAGACACACCAAACATGTGGAAGAAGGTGCTCTGGTCAGATGAAACCAAAATCAAACTTTTTGGCAACAATGCAAAACTTTATGTTTGGCTTAAAAGCAACACAGCTCATCACCCTGAACACACCATCCCCACTGTCAAACATGGTGGTGGCAGCATCATGGTTTGGGCCTGCTTTTCTTCAGCAGGGACAGGGAAGATGGTTAAAATTGATGGGAAGATGGATGGAGCCAAATACAGGACCATTCTGGAAGAAAACCTGATGGAGTCTGCAAAAGACCTGAGACTGGGACGGAGATTTGTCTTCCAACAAGACAATGATCCAATACATAAAGCAAAATCTACAATGGAATGGTTCACAAATAAACATATCCAGGTGTTAGAATGGCCAAGTCAAAGTCCAACCCTGAATCCAATCGAGAATCTGTGGAAAGAACTGAAAACTGCTGTTCACAAACGCTCTCCATCCAACCTCACTGAGCTCGAGCTGTTTTGCAAGGAGGAATGGGCAAAAATTTCGGTCTCTAGATGTGCAAAACTGATAAGAGACATACCCCAAGCGACTTACAGCTGTAATCGCAGCAAAAGGTGGCGCTACAAAGTATTAACTTAAGGGGGCTGAATAATTTTGCACGCCCAATTTTTCAGTTTTTTATTTGTTAAAAAAGTTTGAAATATCCAATAAATTTTGTTCCACTTCATGATTGTGTCCCACTTGTTGTTGATTCTTCACAAAAAATTACAGTTTTATATCTGGCACTGTTTTATATAAGGCACTGTATATACAGTATGTACTTCAAGTGACTATGTCTAATTCATTTGAAATTGAATACTATGTCACATCCTAATGGCTTATAATAAGAGAATGGACTAAAGTAACTTCTGTTTGTACGCTACTGAATGGGTTTGCACTGATATACTTGAAAATTAGTGCAACTGCACTTGCAAAGTGCACAATCTATTTGCCTTTAGCAAATCAACTCCATTGTGTCATCATATTCGGACATTTAGCAACCTATTGGAATATACAGTTCTGGCTTAATTAAAAGTTTGCTTACAAGAATATATAGCATATTAATGTTGAATGCAAATAAGTGGGGAGTAGCCTATAAGGATGTGGTTTTTATAAATGTATTGAATAAAATGGGAAAAAGTAAGAAGAGATCAGTGCGAGTAAGGTTGTTTTTTTATTTTTCATTTAAATGTGTGTTTGCCTAATTTCATTAAACTATCCTGCTATGTGCAATAAATTATAATGAGATTGTGTCAAAAGCAGTTTCTCACATGTTTTGAAAGATATTGATAATTGTTGAATAGAATGGTTACTTTGAGTACAAATCAGTTTTGTTTTCTCTGTCTGACCTTGAGATTAAGCTGTTTGCTTGTGTCATGAACATGTGCCAGTGTAAAAAAACAAAAAATAAAATATTTGACCGGGAGCAGTGATTTTCTTAAAGTACTGACACATACAAAAAAAAAAAAAAAATGGAATTAAATTGCAGACAAATGACATCTCACCTCTAGCTTCTTTATTTAAAAAAATGACATACAGGCACCCCAATGGTTCCTAAATATTTGGGGAGCTTTGCAAGGGTCTGTGTGCTGTTTGTTTGCTTTTTGTTTGAAATGTAATTTGCTGGCAATTTAACCCTTTCACTGCCAGGTCCAGGCCAGCATATGGACCTACAGACCTCATTTCTCCTTCTGCTATAAGGTCATGGTCACTTCAGTGCAAAAATGTTCAGCAGACTCTACTGAACAATCCTATAGCTCTGATCAGTGGATGACAATCCCGTGATCAGAGCTATTCCCCCAAAAGTGACCCCCCTCACCACCAGCCACTGATGCCTCTACCACTTCTCCACTGCTACACCCGCCTCCACATGCCCTGCATTTTTTAACATTACCCTCCCCACTGCCACTCTAATTCCCCCTACCCTCCTGCAACAGTCCCCTGCACCGATTGCTGGCTTTAGGTACCCCTCTCTCTGTGCCCTCCCGCTGGCTTTAGGTACTGCTGGGAAGCCACAACAAAGTAATACAAGCAAATGCAGCACTCTGGGGGCTGTTCCGACCCCTTTCAGTTACCCCATGCTCATCTGATCCCAGGAGTCTGTGTTGCAGCCAGCTCTTCCTCCTCCCCCTCCCCTTCCTACCAGCTGCAGCCCTTGGGGGCAATCTGAAACTCAGGATGGAGAGTAGTGTTTGGGGGAGGCTTGGTAAACATGTGCTTACCACCCACCTTCTTTTCCTTGGATGGACATACTGTAGTGAGCAATCAGTCCTGATCCCTCCTATGTTCATTGATCATAGTACTATGTTTTCCTATACTCCAGTTTTGCGAATGAATCGGAATCTCTCTACTCACTCAAGTACAGAGCAGCTTTCAGGATGCAGAGAAAAGGACTGTCTTCAGTCCCTTTCTCTGTCTCTAAAAGGAGACATCAGGGGTATCTTTAGACCTCTGGTATCTCATCAAAGACCCCCCCCCCCAAAAAAAAAAAAGTACAAAATGTTGAACAATAAAAAAAAACACCATAGTAAGCCCATATTACACAGGCTGTCAGATCAGGTCTGCCTGTCAGTTTTTCAGGCGAACCTGATCGGACCATCTATTCACCCCTATGGAGTGGCAGATGTCAGCAGTGACATGTCCACTGACATCTGCCACTATCTGATCCGATCCTGTCTGCAAAATCTTCCACTGGTCTGACGGATCAGATGAAAATAGACAGGCGGTCCATTTTTACCCAATTCTCCCGAAGAAAGGGACTAGGTCTGTCTCCACTCTGCTCAGTAAGTTCTATGCTCCTCTTCCATCCCATCTCCTCCTCCATCCCATCTCCTCTCACTGTAGTCTCATCTCCTCCATCCCATGTTCTCCTCCTCCATTCCATGTCTTCTAGTTCTTCCTCTTCCATCCCATCTCCTCCTCCTCCAGTTCCATCTCCTCCATCCCATGTCCTCCTCCTCCAGTCCCAACCCCCCATCCCATGTCTTCCTCCTCCAGTCCAATTTCCTCCATCCTATGTCCTCCTCCTCCTCGTCCTCCTCCTTCAGTCCCATCCCCCTCCATGCCCCATCCCATGTCCTCCTCCATCCCAAGCCCTCCTCCTTCTCCATCCCATCTCCCTAATCCCATGTCCTCCTCCTGCAGTCTCATCTCCTCCATCCCATGTCCTCCTCCTCCAATCCTATCTCCTCCATCCCATCTCCTCTCACCGTAGTCTCCTCTCCTCCATCCCATGTCCTCCTCCTCCATTCCATGTCTTCTAGTTCTTCCTCTTCCATCCCATCTCCTCCTCCTCCAGTTCCATCTCCTCCATCCCATGTCCTCCTCCTCCAGTCCCAACCCCCTATCCCATGTCTTCCTCCTCCAGTCCAATTTCCTCCATCCTATGTCCTCCTCCTCCTCGTCCTCCTCCTTCAGTCCAATCCCCCTCCATGCCATGTCCTGCTCCTCCAGGAGAATAATTCTGCACAGACATACTGAACAGACACAATCAGCAGTGTAAGAACACAGTGTCATATCTCCAGATCACACTGCAGACGTTCAGAAACCTGTCATTTAAAGTGAGACTAAATCTACATTTAACTTAGTTTTGGATGGAGTAGTGAAGAGTTAGAACCCCCTCCCCCTTCTGATGACTCCATTTTTTTTTTATTTTGGTTACCAGAACAAAGAGCTCCTTGTGCCCATGACTCCATATGGAAAATCCAAAACGTTGAGTTGTCCCCAGAGCAGGAAAAGAGAGAAACTTTCCAGTTCTGGTGACAACTGTCTCTGAGGGCATTTCCCTCTCACTACCTGTTGTGTCTATGGGACCTCACAATGGGACACAGATGGGAAAAAAAAGAAATGGGGTTTTAACTCTTCCATAATTTAGCCAAAATTGATAAAACGTGCTGGCTTTATAAATACTGTAGTGTTATACATAACTAGAACATCTAACAGGGTTATATCATTGCAGGAGATTTCTTCTAACTTCCTATCTTAGTGTCACCAGGACAGGAAGTGGGGGAATCTCACTGTGGGGACAATGGAAACAATTGCTGGCTATATCCCCACAGTGAGATTCCCTCACTTCCTGTCCTGGTGACACCAAGACAGGAAGTGAGGGGAAATTGCCTGCAATGATATAACCCTAGATGTTCTAGATATGTATACAACTAATGTATATATATATAAAGCCAGGCCTTTTTTTCCATTTTCACTAAATTATGGAAAACCCTGTTCATTTGTTTTCCCCATCTATGTTCCACGGATTGTAGGAAAAAAAATTGCCTAGTTCATCCATCAACACACACCGTGTTAATAGGGGAAACCCTCCTGAGGGGTCACAAGCCACTGTGTTCTCCCAACACAGTGATTATTGCTAGAGGCTTTAACAGCTCCTAGCAATAATCGTATGTAAAATCCGAGGGGCTGGTTGTACCAAAGATGTTCGATTGATCAACTTGGGTACATTCAGTCTTCCCATATATGGTTTGAATCTCAGCCAGTCCATGCTGAACCAGCCGAGATTCAAATCGTCTATGGCTGATGTTTTATTAGAATGTTGCTACCCATCAGATTGTGCAACGGAAGGGAGGTTTGGACCAAAAAACCCTTACTGCGCATGCCGATGACGGGTAACGGTAATGTGATAGAACACTCATGCGGACATTTTACTACACCCAGCTACGTCTTTCATTGCATAGTAATTTTAGCAATAAAATTAGTGTATATAAATATAGTATATTGATATCTGTGATGCTGTTTGGATGTTTCATTGCGAAAGCATAAAATGTTAGCGCTGAGCAATGCGGGTTGTACCAACATGGCCTCCGCCACCTTCCTACTGCTGCTGTCCAGCTTCTTTCAAAATATAACATCAAAACAGCATCAAAGATATGAATATACTATATTTATTTATATACCCTCACTTTATTGATAAAAATACTCAGAAATTCAAGACATAGCTGGGTGTGGTAAGATGTCCGCATGTGTGTTCTTTCAGATTACCACTACCCGTTAGATTATTAAGTGTTTGGAATGCATAGAGCCGTGGAACGCATTGTGCATGCGCAGTAAGTGTTTTTTGGTTCAAGCGTCACCTACATTGCACATTCTGATAGAACACAGGCCTTAGTTACACTTTAGCTCCAATCTTTACACGGGCCCGATCCAGTTTTTCTCAGCAGGGGATCTGTCCGCGGATTCCCTGCTGAGCTGAGCGGAGCACGTGATTGACAGTTCCGTGTCCACTCATGCTGTCTGTTTACATCCAACTTCCCTCCGATCTGGCCAGATGGAGGGGGAACGGATGCCCATTTTTTGCCAGATTGGATTGGAGGTAGGCGGATGTAAATGGACACAATTCCGTTTACATCTGCCGCTCTATAGAGGAGAATGGAGGGTCCGATCAGATCTGCCTGAAAACAAACAGGAGGACCCGTTCGAACTGCTCACGTCAAAGGGACCTGAAAAGCAATCCACATGGATTGATTTTCAGAGCATTGGGTAATTTAGTGAACCTGGACTTATGACAGTCACTGTAATGCTACCCATACTGCTGTCCTTTTAACATGGTGACAAAAGCTGACACCTATGCTACACATGTGAAAAATTACTTTCACCCTGCTAAAAGGAAAGCAATAGGGTTGGCATTATAGTGACTTATTAACATGGGGAGGACGGGGGGGGGTCACAGGCTATGAACTCCACAACAGCTTCAGGGAAAGTTTAATAATCTATCTCACCTCCATCTCTGCAGCAGCTTCTTTGCAGAGGAATTCCATTCCACCAACACAGGAAGCCCGAGGCTCTGTAGTGATTGACAGCTCACCCTGTGTACCCATTGGCTAGGGAGGCAGAGAAGCCCGCCTCCTGCTGCCTCCTCAGCCAATGGAAGGCTGAAATCATCTTAGGTCCCTCCCCCATAACATCTCTGGAGTCACAGCCATGCTAGCTAGTCTACTACGGTATGCTGGATTAAAAAAGACCGGACCAGCAGCCTCCGGTGTCTCTCCTGCTCCATGTCTCCTTCGGCTCCTCTCTTGCACTGTGCAGTGCACACTTCCTGGTTGCCGGGCCTGGGCCCCTCCTGACACTCAGGCCCCTTACAAGTGTATTACCTGTACCCCCCTGATGTCGGCCCTGGGCAGCAGTACGCATCACACTATGAGGCGCAGCGGCGATGCGATGCCAGCCTGCCCGCATAGATGAGAGAAAGAAGTATCGGGAGCTTGGGCAGAGGCAGAGTGGTGTCACCCTCGCCCCGGTGGACACCCTGGGGTGGTCCACACCCCCCTTGTGACACCCCTGGATCCAATCCTTATTACAAACCACTAATAGTTTTTTTAAAAACTGGCAAAACCGGAAGAGATAACATACTTGTCGCTTCCAGTTTCTTAGACCAGTTCTCTCCTTGCTTGTCTTCATCTGGTCCTTGAGGCACTACTCCTCCAAATGACACCAATGATGGGGCATTGTTTCCTTTTACTGATGCTGAGGAATTTTCTGCTCCTAAAAGCCACAGTCTGGCCCCCCTAAAGCCCGAAAGGACAGTAAACTATCCCTTTGCTCAGAAAGTTTGGAGATCTATTTAACTGCCAGGATTGCTTTTACTAGAAAGTGCTCCGCCTGCTGGAAAAAAACAATACTGGAATGATGCCTGCAGCTTGAGGCATTATCCCTGTACAAGCACTCAAATGTGGGCAATGTACCAAAAAAAGTCTCTTGATGTAAACTTATTATCAAATCATAATTCCCACGGTCTGCCAACACACCAAATTTAAAAACCCTACAGACCTAGGACACATATCCTGACAATACTGTTTACTGAATGGCAGCTCCCTATACACCCTTTCCGCAATAAAGTAACTACCCAGTAGATAATTGCAGTGTTTATTACAGTTACTAGTTCTTCTTCCTTTTCACTCTGTAACATAAACAGTCATAAGATTGACTGTGCATTTGCTAGCTGCCTATGTTCACTGCAACTGTCTCCAATTCTTCAAACCTCTCATTCAGTGTCTTATAAGATCATCATTACTGTTCATCACAAAGTCCCAAGGCATTTGCTAATTGGCAGTGTTCACAACAAGCTGTCACTTTTCTCCTCATGTCTTTTAAAAAAGCGATGTACACACAAAATCTTAATTGGTTCAAGAGGGTCTTCTTGCTTAATTTGTCCAACTTTAGGTCTCCTCTTCAGTGAAAAAAAATTAGGTGTGAAGTGTAAATTTGTAGCAGCAATGTACATCCACCTGATTGCATTTTTATAGAGAATCATAGTAGAAACTGAACTGCAGAATTCAGCTGTATCTTTTTCAAAAATGTTTTTACTAATATAAAATGTTTTAATCCAGTGTGTTTATTTCACTATTTATTTCCATAAGGTGAGCAGGTAAGTCCTCATGCATACTGGAAGTGCATGAGATCACAGAGTTTTGCCGAGGTCAATAGGCACAGGTTGGGGTGTGACGAACACCCACCAAGATTGACGCTTGATCTGGGAGCTCTGAACATCCGCCGGGAGATCTGTTGATCACAGGAGCCCACAGACTTGATCAACAGCTGCACTTGCATCCCACAGCTCTGAGAACCATCCTGCCATGCCCTTCCGAGAAAAAGAGAGACACCACAGCGGCAGAAGCTCTTGGCGGTGGAGACCAAGCCTTCCGATCCGCAGCTGGACCTTTAGCGGCTGCTAGCATATCACTCTCTTCTCATGCACAAATAGCCACCGCTGTGGTGAGCGGCTCTGGAACATCTACCCCCACCTTCACAAGTCCTGCCAAATCAAATCCTTGCAGGGACTCCTTTCCTCAATTCGAAGATGGCATGCAGTAAGAGGTAGGTGGAGAATCCACAGCCCATTTACCCACACCTGCTCTTGACCCAATAGCCACATTTCCTACAACTGACCAATCTGTATCTGCTACAGTCCTGAAGGTCATGTTGCTTTCACTGAAGCCCTCCATACAAGCAGACCTTATGAACTGTATTACACAAAACAAACTGGAGATGCAGGAACTGGGTGAGCTTATTAACCATGTAGAGAGCACAATCTGTGACTTTGCTAAAAGCTACAAGACCTTAGTTGATGCACACACGGCACAAAGTAAAAAGATCGCATGGATCAAGGCAAAACTTGCAGGCCTAGAAGCTAGGTGCCACAGAAACAATGATAAAATCAGGGGAGTCCCCAAATCAAATCAGTCTTCACAATTACCCCACTTTGCAAAAGTTCTATTCCTTTCATTCATTCCTAACCTTACACCCACTAACCTGACTATTGACATGATCCACCGCCTTCCTAAGCCATCATTCTTCCTGGTTGAAACCCCTAGGGATGTATTCCTTAGACTTCATTTCTATCAAGTAAAAGAACAACTTCTGAAAGCGCTTAGACGCCCAGCACAGTTACCTGAAAAAGCAGCCCTGTTTCGTCTTTTGCCAGACCTATCCTAATTTACATTACAACTTCGAAAGGACCTACTAAGCATAACCAAGGCACTCAGGAATCATGATATCCCATACAAACGGAAATATCTAGAAAAACTAGAAGTCACCCATCTAGGTACTACCTCTCATATAACCTCCTTGGAAGAAAGTCTGTCCATACTACGTAGATGGGAAATCATCACAGCAGCCAGCCCACTCCCTGGCTCAATCTCCACCCAGAGTAAATCCTGAATGGCAACATGTTTGCCGTAATGGCCATACAAGATAATGCCAATCCAAGCCATGGGCTCAGCTTTACAACTTCTTCAGCTACCTTAATACCTCCCAGTGGAAAGATGAGTGTATTTCACTGCACTCTAACCCTGCACTATGATGCAGCACACGCTGATTACCTCTCCACCACCTTGAGAGACTGTTTTTATCTGTTGTTTTTCCCAGGTTGGAACTTCCTATTCTTCTGGGCACAACCTGGATTCACCGATACGAGATCCTATCCTCTCTACTCAACTGCCTCAAAGTCAAGTTCACCAAGTTACTCAATTATGCTCCACACCTCAGCAACCCTGGAACTCATGGAATCTTCTAATCTCCCTACCTCTAATTCCAAGTGACAAAGCCTTTTCATCTGGTTAAATCTCCAGCAAACCTGGAACTCAAGGTATTGTCACTAAATGTCAATGGCCTAAACCATCCGGCCAAAAGAAGCTCCATGTGGAAGGAAGCCTGTAAACACAATGCTGCGGGCAACCCCTTGCTGCACCCATAACCTTTACCGCCATATCTTCCTTGCCTCATCTTGCAGTAAAAAACGAGGTGTACTTTTAGCAAATACCCATCAAATCCGCTTCTTTCGAAGATTACTAAAAAAGTTCACTCGCTAAAATACGGTAACGGACTAATCGAAGGAGACTTCAACGCTGTTAATGACACCATCCTAGACACTTCACCCTCTAACAAAGGCACACATCCGGAACTAAACTCCTTACTGCACGCACAAATCAGAACTTTTTGATTAATGGAAATGCCATTATAGTAATCAAAAGGACTTCACATTCTTTTCCCCCAGGTATACCTCATATTCGCGTATTTTCTGACTGATAAATGGCTCTTACAGCAGGCCTCCTTCTCCTCGATTTTGAAAATAACTTGGTCTAATCATGCTCCAATTGAGTTAACTACTGAGGAGAAAGATGCCTGCCCTAGAGCATTTGTATGGAGAAGCAACAACTCGATTATTCAAAAACCTGGAAATTTAGACAAACTATACCAACACCTCCGGGAATTTGTCTGCATTAACGCTTCCTCCAACCCACATATCTTTACCTTATGGAATGCCCACAAGGCATTTATCAGAGGGTTGATTGTACAACTAAGCAGCAAAACAAAACGTCAGTTTACAACTGAACTATAAAACCTTCTCCAATCTATCCATGATGTCGAAACACAAAACAAATCTTCCCCTTGTGAGTTCATCTTGACCACTTTGACCAAATTACGTTACTCCCTGAGAACCTTATTATGCTCTTAACATGATGCTTACTTAAGAAAACTCAAACTGGGACACTATGCCCACGACAATCGAGCACGGCAAATTACTGGCCAATAAGCTAAAATCGTACAGTGCCAAAACCAGAATCCCCTTACTCTTCCACCCATTCTCTTAACAGAGGCTCACCAACCCACAAGCCATAGCAGATGCATTCTCTGACTACTACGGAGCTCTATATAATTTAAAGGCTGACAAATCCACTCTCCTACCAACCCCGGAGTTAATCAAAGACTTCCTTGCTCACTGCAATCTTCCCTCTTTATCATTTGTACAACTAGACTCTTTTAATGCCCCCTTTTCAGTCACTGAAATAGCCCGTGTTATCAAGCTCCTGCCTTAAGGCAAATCCCCGGGCCCAGACGGACTCATAAACAAATATTTTAAATGTTTCTCAGACATTCTATCCCCTCACCTAGTAGAGGTTTTTATAGAAGCAGTCAAAACAGCACCATTCCCGGAGGAGATGTTGAAGGGCTAATATAATAACCTTACCTAAACTAGTTAAAGAACCAACCACCCCCGGCCAACTTTATCAATGCTCAATTCTGACATCAAGATATATGCAAAACTCGTTGCCCTTTGCTTAAATGACATCCTCCCTTCTCTGATCCAGCTCGATCAAACAGGGTTTATCAAAGGCAGACAAGTCTCCGATGCCATCAGGCGTATTCCAAACATAATCCAATATGCTGAATGAACTCAAATGCCTTCTCTGCTCCTATCTTTGGATGAAAAGAAGGTATTTGTCAGAGTTCATTGGGGATAGATGAAACAAGTACTAATCAAATTCGACTTTTCTGGCTCTATCCTTACAGCTATATTGACGCTCACTCTACCCCTTCTGCTAGAGTCTTTTCATCAAGTCTTATGTCATTTCACATGGGACGAGGCAGGGATGCCCCCTATCTCCTTCCATTTTTAACCTGATGATCGAGCTTTTGGCCGAAACCATCAGAACACACCCGGATATCTCAGGATTCTGTTTCCACACCAGTCCTCATGTCATCAACTTATTCGTGGATGATGTCATTTTAATTCTCACCAACCCATCCGCCTCCCTTCCCCACGCACACCAGGTATACTAGCCCTCTTCAGTAATTTATCATATTATAAAGTTACTTCTACAAGTCCTTCATCCTAGACCTAGCAATCCCTAGCCATACACGTTCAAGCCTGGTCAGTAACCTTCCATATTCCTGGGCCGACGAAGGAATCCCATACTTGGGTATTACTCTAACCTTTCCTTCCAAACTTCTAAATGAAGCCAATTATAAACCGCTCATTAATAAACTACAAGTTTAATTCAAACAATTCTCAAGTTGTGAGATCTCCTGGATGGGTAGAATAGCCGCTCTAAAAATGATGATGCTACCACAAATCCTTTACCCTTTTAGAACACTGCCCATCACGATGAACTCCACTTATTTAAAAACCCTTACCTCCATCACAAGAACATGTATTTGTCAAGGCAATAAAAGCTCGCTGCCCATACTCCTACCTCATCAAACATCGAAAACTAGGAGGGGTCAGTCTAGTAGACGTTCCCGACTCACTCAAATGAAACAATGGATCACCCCATCCCCAGACAACCTATGGCTGGATATTAAATCCTCCCTTATGCACACACATGATTTATCAAGCCTTTTATTAGCTGATAAATGGAAAATAATAAGTCTAAACCCCTTTCCTGCCACCATTAAAGCAACATTAACAGCCTGGGGACATTTTCCCAGCAAGCAGTTCATGACTCACAGGCCACAAAAATCCAAATTCCAATATCCGCATTAGAGTTCCATATTCCTTTTCTTTCCACAAAAAGATGGAAATTGTCCAACATCCATGGGGTAAATGACCTAATGACAAGCAACAAATCCAAACCTTTCCAAGACATACAAAATGCCTTCCATCTTCCAACTAATGATATCTTCAATATTACAAGGGTTGCAGTTTTTTAAAGCAATGTCCCACACATGTCCTATCCATCCCCACCACCTCATGGCAATTCCTAAACAACCCTATCACCCAAGAATAAGGAAATTTCCCTTTTTTACTCCTTCCTATAAAATAAACAGACCTTTCACAAAACATCCCCAATCTCGGATAACCAATGGCTTGAGGCTAAGCGCTATGCCCAACAATCTACTCACAATCTACGCACAAATAATTATCTCCTGGTGGTTCATGACCCCTAGCCATTTAGCAACAGTTTCACTGTTCAGCCCTGCTGCCAGCAGCTTGTAAAACTTTATAAGAGTCTGAGAGCTGCTGCAACTAGATGATGGAAGGTACTGGATGCTGGTAATAACGCTTAGGGCACAGGAACAAATGCCCAGAACACAAACAGTCTAAGTTCCAGGCATTCATCCCTGAGGCATTTGTCCCATCCCAAACATTAGTACAACTCGGTGCACCATCCAGTCCTGTCTAGCTGCAGTAGCTTTCAGTCTCTCTGATGGTAGCCAAGTTGAATGGTGCATCTGTGCCTTCCACCTGCACCAAAATACCAGGACCTCATGCACCAGGGCTTAAAAATAAAAAACAATGTACATAGGGGCTAAGAAATCCAAGGTACTGTCTTTCAGGAATAGCCTCAGAACAGATTAGTTGCACATAAACTGCAGTGTTTTTTATGAGAATGGGTAAGAAAACAAGCCAGACTGCACTGACTCCCCCATGAGCTTTTTTGAAGAAAATGCTAGATGCTAAAGGTTATATGGACTAGTAACACCATGACATGGTGGTAAATGCCTGCATCTCCAGCCATCGGTACGCAAGCCAATGAACCTTGTGAGGCTGGTATATGCATCAAAGTGTTATAAATCGATACATTCCACATAAAAAGGTATAAAGGTTTATGGGAATTAGAAAGATTTAGTCTTCAATTTAGTCTTCACAAAAAATTGTATATTTGGTATCAAACTTGTAAGAGCCGGTTCACACTTCTCTGACTTGGGACTCGACTTGTGTGCCCTCAAGTCACCCCAAGTCTATTGTTATCACAAATTCAATATAAATGAATGACAACCGTCTTAATATGCACTACTGAAGTCGCCCCGACTTCAGAAAAGGTCCCTGTACTACTTCAAGGTGACCACTATCTGACTTGTGCACATAGTCTTCAATTGGAGTCGCCTCTAAGTTGGATCCTTATCTATTTTCAAGTGACTTGTTATCAGACTTTCCAGGAAGAAGAAAAAGATTAGCCAGGCATTCCCCACAGACAAAGTCGCCTATCATTTAAGTCTCTTCAAAGTAGTGCACAAGTCTCTTCAAAGTCTCTTCCAAGTCTCTTACAAGTCTCTAAACAATTCTCTTCAAAGTCACGCTAAAAAGCCGCTCCTTCATGGGGCAACTTTCTGGTCGGGGTAGTGTGAACCGGCTCTAACAAGCACATATTTACATTCTGTATAAACACCCTATCATAATTCCCTGAATTCAATAAATATTTTCCCAATGTTAAAGTTAATATGGTTTTAATTGGGCAATTATGCTTTACAAATACCAATAGTTCAATACAACAAGGGTTTTCCTGTCTTGCGGCTATTGCAAAGTGTCAAGTGATTTGTCAATTTCACTATTAATTGGCAAAATTCCTAAAGCTTTGCAGCTGAGTAATGTCTGTGTTTGTGCTTGGAAATATGAAAACTCACACTTGGCATATTTACTAATTCCTACAGTGAGCATTTCATATTCCACCATGATTCTGGAGATGATTTTGGACTAATATAGAATTGCGAATGTCTTTAAAGACTGCAAAATTCATTGGATTTGTATGTGTTGCTGGACTAGCAAGATATACCGTACACACCCCATGTTAGGAAGATTACATCTTTATGGACTTTGCCTGTAAAAAAACATGTACAAAAAAATGTGCCACATTCTATTAGATAACCTAATATATTGCATATTGAATATTTGTTTCCATAATACCTGTTTGTGTGTGTGTGTGTATATATATATATATATATATATATAATGTGTACTGCAGTTAGTTTATAGTGTACTGAAATGCTTCATATTTTTTTTTTTTGTTAGGGCTCTTGTGCAAGGGCCAGCTGAGCCAGTTCAGCTTAATTCCCAGCATATTTCCTCTGCCCAGGCAGTCCAGGTGTAGCATATAGCCTGTCTTTGACATGAATGGTTATGCTTCACTGTATTTAGCAGTGCTATATTAACCTAAATAAAAGCAGAGCCCGATTTAGACCTTGGGGGCCCGGGGCACTTCGGGTTTGGAGGGCCCCTTATACACAGAGTTGGTTTACAATGACAGTCACAATGACAGTAACATATTTTTTCAAATGCATGACAAAAAATCATTCTGAGGTGACACATGCCCACACACACACAGTCACAGTCCCACAGCACCCTACGTATGGTTTGCTTGAGCCGCCAAAATTCATTTTTGAAAAACAATACAATATACCAGCCTAGGGTTTTACAGACGATAGCTGGCAAAATATTACTTCCCAAGATACCATTAATAAAGGACGGTACGTTTTATTATTATACATTTATATATTTTTATTATTATTCATTATTTCATAGATAATTTTTCATTTTTTTTTTATATAATTTTTGTTTAGAGGGGGACCTGGGGAAATAGCCCCTTTTGCTCCCTTATAAATCAGGTGTGAAATGCATGTACTGCAAAAGGATGCAAACAATAGACAACAGTGTACACTAATATAGCTTTTTTAAGTTGCGCTAAGTTAATAAACATATAAAGTTCACAAGTGTATTATGATGATCCTGGTGAGTTTCACTATCATCCACCACCTTGAAGAGTAATCCTGTGTGTCAACACCACCACCACCAAATAGCTGAAAAACTCCCTTACCAGATTACATTGACCCCTCATTACAAAAGGTCACAACCACTTGTGGCTCTATACCCAGCCAGGGTCTTTTAACTTCAAAGGGTCCTCCAACTTGACTAACCACTCTTCTCAGCACGGTGTCATAGAAGTTCCCCAAAATATAAAAGGCTCCACATAGTGTAAAATCGAAGAGTTTTTTTGCACAAATAAAAGTAAAGGTGCACTTACAATTTAGAAGAATATAAAGCCCAAAAATTGCATGCCTAGGCCTGCACACACACAAAAACCTGTCACACAAATCCCTTCTGGGACTCAAGGGTAACGGTGACGTCAGCGTGTCGCTCTTCCCTACACATTTCATCATACGTTGGCATTGTCCAGGGGCATACTGAACTGGGCTGTCCAGGTGGAGGAGATACACTGGCAATTATGATCAAAAGGCTAAGCTGGCCCATGTGCAATGCTCTTAATGTTATAGAAGCATAGTGAAATGAAAAAAATGTATATTTAGATTTTTAAAGGGGTAAGTTCACAGTGTTCTGTTAATAGGAAAACTACAAGGTTCGAAAGCCTGTGCGGCTGTCTGCTTGCAGTTCTCAATGAACTACCACGGCTTTGTTGAGCACTGTGGTAGTTCATTGAATCTTCCTGTCACAGTGTAACTGCTGCCTGCCTGTATCAGAGGGACGGGCAAACACAGACAGTCTGCAGGACTGTGGCATTGCCTTTACAATGCTTTACAAAAAAATATTAAATACATATTTATTTTATATATATATATATATATATATATATATATATATATATATATATATATAATTGAAGAGAGCCCACCCCTTCTTAAAGCCACAGGGGCACACTGAACTCCCAGCCCATAGCACTATGGCAGCAAAGGTGTCAGTGCATTGCTTGGCCAATATAATTTATAGTACATGGACTGGGTGTTCAGTGTGCCCCTGTGGCTTTAGGAAGAGGTGGGCTCCCTTCAGGTTTATCTGCCCTACACCTGTCCATATAAATGCATGAGCTTCCATTGTTGGAGACTCACAGAAATTAGAGTTAGGTCCACAGAAAATTGGTTACCTTGTCGGGGCTCTGTGGCTTATGCATGTATTTGCAAATGTGTGCAACTAAACCCCTGTTTTTAATACATACTGTTGGGCCGGGGCCACTGGGCCACAATTCCTTGCAGGGCCCAATGCGGGGCCACGCAGGTGCCAATTCAGTTTAGCCATCGGCCCCGGGGGACACGACCATGAAGGGGAGGAGCTAGAGGAGACACCTTTGGCCTCTTTGTGGCCGCACAGCCATGAATATAGTTCAGCCGTTGGCACAGGGGGTCTAACCATTAAGGATGGAACAGCTAGAGGAGACACTGGCTGCACACACCATGGAGCCGGATCAGAGAGATCGTAGTGTGCAACCGCTGTGTAACCTGGATAGGAGGAGCAGTGGGGGTGGCTGCATATAGAAGATTCATTCTCTCCATTTCCTCCTGCAGCCTCTGAAAGCCTGAAAGAGGGAGAAGAGGAGAATCAGGCATTCAGAGGCTGCAGGAGGAAATGGAGGGAATGATTCTTCTATATGCTGTCACCCCCCTGCTCCTCCTATCCTGCTTCTTCCTGCTACGCCCCCCTGTGCTCTCTGCCCCTGTTCTCTCTGGCCCCACAGTACTTTCCAGCTCCCCCCAGTGCTCTCTGCCCCCCCGGTGTTCTCTGCCACCCCGTGTTTTTTCTTCCCCCTGTGTTGTCCGCCTCTCCCCACAGTGCTATACAGCCCCCCTAGTGCTCTCCACTTTCCCTCTGTGCTTTTCACCTCCCCCCTGTGCTCTCCACCTCCCCCATGCTCTCTGCTTCCCCCCAGTGATCTCCAGCCCCCCTAGTGCTCTCCACTTTCTCCCTGTGCTCTTCACCTCCCCCCTTTGCTCTCCGGATCCCCATATGCTCTCCAGCCCACCCCGTGTTCTTGCTTCCCCCTGTGCTCTCTGCCTCCCCAGTGCTCTCCAGACCCCCCGTGCTCTCCAACCTTCCCTGTGCTCTCTGCCCCTCCTGTGATCTTCTCTTCCCCCATGCTTTCTGCCTCTTCCCAGTGCTCTTCAGCCACCCTAGTGCTCTTCACTCCTCCCTGTGCTCTTCCTCTCCCCCCTGTGGTCTCCACCTCCCCCATGCTCTCTGCCTCCCCCCAATGCTCTCCAGCCCCTCCTGTGCTCTCCTACCCCCAGTCCTCACTGGACCCCCATATGCTCTCCGGCCCACCCCGTGTTCTTGCTTCTCCTTGTGCCTTCTGCCCCACAGTGCTCTCCTCTGCCCCCCATGTTCTCTGCCTCTCCAACACCCCTAGTGCTCTCCACTTCCCATCTGTGTTCTCTGTTTCCCCCCAGTGTTTTCCGCCTCCCCCCATGCTCTCCACCTCCCCCCAGTGATCCTCAGCCCCCCAATACTCTCTGTCTTCCCCTGTGCTCTCCAACATTCCCCAGTGCTCACCAACATCCCCCAGTGCTCTCTGACATCTCCAGTGCTCTCCGCCTCCACCTGTGCTCTCGCCCCCCAGTGCTTTCCGACCCCCCCATGTGCTCTCTGGCCCACTACCTGCTCTTGCTTCCCCCTGTGCCCTCTGACCCTCCCCCGTGCTCTCCAGACCCCCCCAGTGCTCTCCACCCCACCCCAATGTACTCCATATTCCTCCCTGTGCTCTGTGCTCCCCTCATGCTCTTTCCCGGCCACCTCGCCCCCCGTACCTCTTCCGAGGTTCCCCCCTTTATTTTCTCGGAGTGTGGAAGGGGCCAGTTAACATTTCATGGGGCTGTAAAATAGAAAAAATGCAAAAAAGTTGGACCCGGCGCTACCACTTTAAATCGTGCATGTGCAAATTAGAAAAGTGCATATAGTGCTAAAGTGCACCCAATAAGATATAAAATATAAAATATATGTATAGTATATAAAGTGCTACGTGCTATTTATGGGCTGTGCTTAGTGTGCCACATTGTAAACATCATATGTTATACATATAAAGTGCCGAGTGCTGATAATGCCAAGAACCACGTGTAGTGATTAAGGAGACAAATAAACAAGCAAAGTTATGGCGTTGGTGGATGCCCCACCAGAAACACCGCTGCTTACCACACTCTCTCGGCCAATGCCTCGACACTTCCTGGTCACTAAAATAAAGGATAAGCCTCCATTGCGTAGCATATGTTATGTCAACCAAAATAACGTAGCATCCACTCACAGTTAGGGAGTTCACTTTCAGCTTGAGAGGTGTTCGCCGGACCGCTTCCGCGTTCCACCGGCTCAAACCACCGTTCCCGGAAGTGACGTATTGACGTACACAAACCACGCCCTACGCGTTTCGTCATACGACGTCATCTGGAGCGTGCCATCCATCACTACTCCCGGTCTTTTTATAGGCTGGGATGCCGCCATCTTGGTGTACCAAGTTTGAGGTCGAACACGGCGGCCATCTTGGTGCACCTATCCCGTAGCCTAATGATCTTTATTTATCATGTGAACTCCCTTCATGCTGTGTTTGCCGTACATATAAAACCATAAACTTTATTAAAACAACAAGTACGACTAAACTTAAATGCCTATTGGTAATTAAAATGGGATGAAAAATATAAAAAATATAAAAAAGAGAGATGTGCTAAAGGTGATGTGTCTGGCTTAATCGGTAGTGAGCCGATGTCCAGTAGTGCCGTGATATAAATAAATAAAAGAATACTCATTAGATATTTTTATTGAGTGACAATGTGATCTGGTGATGTGTGTGGGTTACACTTAGTAAGTACGTGGGCCGATGTGTCTGCGCAGATGGTGCTAGACTATAAAGAAGAAAGTGCCCATATATGTACCAATCTAATCGGTGAGATAGAAATCGTGCTGAAAAAGAATTTTTGTGCTGAAAAAAATTTCTTTTTCTGTTGTTTTAAAACCTCCTCAATATAAAAGACACCTACATCAAGCTTAAAGGAAACCCAAAACAAGGATTTGAAAAAACTTTACATAAATACGTGGAAAAAGGAAAAGACTTGGGAATCTTAAATAAGAAAGAAGCTAAGTATATTTGCCTGGAAAAACCAAAAACCCCAGTTATTTACTACATTCCGAAGATACATAAAGATGACAAGAAGCCACCAGGCCGCCCCATCGTAAGCGGAATTAATTCAGTGCATTCAAGGCTAGGGGAATATTTGGACCAGTTCCTACAGCCTTTGGTCCCAGTAGGAAAGTCCTATCTGAGGGACAGCAAACAATTGCTAGCAGAAATAAAAGATCTAGAAATAGAGGAAAGTGACATCTTGGTCACAATAGATGTAAACTCCCTCTATACTAATATCAAACAAAAAGATGGTTTACAAGCGGTAGATTGGGCCCTGCATGCCCACACAGACATGAAGGAGACGCAGATTGGATATATACTGGAAGGATTAAAAACAGCGATGGAATCAAACTATTTCTGGTATAAGGGCAATTACTTTGTCCAGAAAAAAGGAGTAGCTATGGGGGCTAAGTATGCCCCCAGCGTAGCAAATGTGTTTATGCAAAAATGGGAGGAGGAACAAGTTTTCAGTATACCAAGGAATAATCTGAAGTATTACCGTCGATATATCGATGATATTATCATTGTGTGGAAGGGAAGTGAGCAATCCCTGCGGGAATTCTTTGACGAAATCAATATGAATATATATGGCATCACTTTTTCAGGAACCTTTCACCATGAACATATTGCATTTCTGGATTTGGAATTAACAAAAAAGGATGGAAGATTAAGCAGTAAAACGTTTTTTAAAAAAAACGATCGAAACGGATACATTCCTAAAAGCAGCTGCCATCATCCGAAGTGGCTGGGAAACATCCCCAAAGGGCAACTGATGAGAATCAGAAGGAATTTCAGCGATATTAGAGACTTCGAAACACAAGCAGAATTATTAATTGACAGGTTTGTGGAGAAAGGGTATAAAAGGAATGAGTTAACTAACATCAAGAAAATAGTAGAGAAAATGAACAGAGAAGATCTGATAAAGGATGCGCCAAATAAAGGTAACGGGAATAACAAAAACACCGAGTTTGCATTTCTAACGGGATACAATACCCAACATAAGGCCTTAGAGAAAATTGTGAGAAAACATTGGCCTATCCTACAGGCAGATGCAACACTTAGAGACATCCTCCCTGCAAAACCAACTTTCATATATAGAAAAGCACCAAACCTTAGGAACCGGCTGGTGCACAATGTTGTTGATCCTCCTAAGCAAATAAACCTTCCAACCAGCCTAAAGGGCTTCTTCAGGTGCGGAAAATGTCTCCCATGTAGAACATCTAAGGAAAAGAGAAGAAAAACAACTTCCTTTATGGCACATAGTACAGGAAAAACATATGTAATAAAGGAAACCATCACATGTACAAGCACTCATGTCACCTATGTGGTGGAATGTCCCTGTAAATTACAGTATGTAGGCCGCACCACCAGACCCCTATTTGTCCGCATCAGGGAGCACGTAAAGAATATCAGAAAAGGGTTTGACAAGCATAGTCTGTCACGACACTTCAAGCTTCACCATTCCCAAGACCCCACCGTAATGGTATTTTACGCTATTGATAAAATAAAAAACAACTGGAGAGGAAGTAACAAAAAAATAGATGTATCAAGGAACGAAACGAAGTGGATATATCAGATGCAGACCCTTCAACCAAAAGGCTTGAACATTGACATAGATCTGAACTGTTTTATTACTGATTTTTAATCTTTTAAGGCTTGTGCCCCCCTGGTTTGATTCTCCTTTTGATTCTCCTTTAATCCTTTTAACCTCCCTATAGGCCCTCATTATGAGGGTTTTTTGGGTTTTTTAGGTTTATAAGGATTTTTAAGGAATTCAGTCCTCTCTTACTTGTATCACAGCTCCTTGGTTTTAAAGAAACTTGTTTTGGAGATACAATTTTTACACTTTTATATATATATTATTATATATATATATTTTTTATACAAATTTTTTATACATATTTTTCCACATATCTTTAGGTAATATATATATTTTTACCTACCTTGGAGCATTTATAATCTATATGGTTTTCCCGCATAACATTATTTGGGTCCTCTGGAAAAGCCTGGATGTATAATAGATTGATATATTCATCTATTTTATTTTTATTTTTATTACTATTTTTATGGAAGTTCACAAAAACATGGACCTACATTTCAGCGGATGGACTCATGGAAGAACCTGTTTTTTGTTTTTGTTCTTGTTTTTGTGTTGGTTTTAAAACAACAGAAAAAGAAATTTTTTTCAGCACGAAAATTCTTTTTCAGCACGATTTCTATCTCACCGATTAGATTGGTACATATATGGGCACTTTCTTCTTTATAGTCTAGCACCATCTGCGCAGACACATCGGCCCACGTACTTACTAAGTGTAACCCACACACATCACCAGATCACATTGTCACTCAATAAAAATATCTAATGAGTATTCTTTTATTTATTTATATCACGGCACTACTGGACATCGGCTCACTACCGATTAAGCCAGACACATCACCTTTAGCACATCTCTCTTTTTTATATTTTTTATATTTTTCATCCCATTTTAATTACCAATAGGCATTTAAGTTTAGTCGTACTTGTTGTTTTAATAAAGTTTATGGTTTTATATGTACGGCAAACACAGCATGAAGGGAGTTCACATGATGAATAAAGATCATTAGGCTACGGGATAGGTGCACCAAGATGGCCGCCGTGTTCGGCCTCAAACTTGGTACACCAAGATGGCGGCATCCCAGCCTATAAAAAGACCGGGAGTAGTGATGGATGGCACGCTCCAGATGACGTCGTATGACGAAACGCGTAGGGCGTGGTTTGTGTACGTCAATACGTCACTTCCGGGAACGGTGGTTTGAGCCGGTGGAACGGGGAAGCGGTCCGGCGAACACCTCTCAAGCTGAAAGTGAACTCCCTAACTGTGAGTGGATGCTACGTTATTTTGGTTGACATAACATATGCTACGCAATGGAGGCTTATCCTTTATTTTAGTGACCAGGAAGTGTCGAGGCATTGGCCGAGAGAGTGTGGTAAGCAGCGGTGTTTCTGGTGGGGCATCCACCAACGCCATAACTTTGCTTGTTTATTTGTCTCCTTAATCACTACACGTGGTTCTTGGCATTATCAGCACTCGGCACTTTATATGTATAACATATGATGTTTACAATGTGGCACACTAAGCACAGCCCATAAATAGCACGTAGCACTTTATATACTATACATATATTTTATATTTTATATCTTATTGGGTGCACTTTAGCACTATATGCACTTTTCTAATTTGCACATGCACGATTTAAAGTGGTAGCGCCGGGTCCAACTTTTTTGCATTTTTTCTATTTTACTGCCTCAGAGGTAGGTTGGAGGCAGCTTACACCACCATTTGAGCCTGATTCAGTACAACTCCATAGCGCTGGTATACAATCCCTTTCATTTCATGGGGCTGCTTAGTCCAAAATGCCCTGACCTATTTTTTGTCCCAGTCCGGGCCTGTATGTCAGACATCTGCCTAATTTTAAACTAAAAGTACACAGAAAAAATGAATAATAAATTGAAAGGAATACTCTCAAGCTTTCTGGGTCTTTTGTGCACAGAAAAACATGAGTCAAGCAGACCTACATTTTTTTAAGTGCAGTTTCATTGCAGTGGTAAGGTATCCTAGGAATGTGCACTCAATGTAAAGCACACCCATCCCACTGCATGCAAGAGTTTGGAAAAAGACTGCAGAAAGTGTATAATCCCAGCAATAAACCTGTTCTCTTTTGGTCTGGTAAATATAGCATTGGAAAAATCTGTTTGAAAGTGAAATGTTCCTGTTGATCTTGTCAGAAATTGAGAGTTGTTTTGAGTCCTACTTGAACGTCCCCCCTATGTTTTAACTTGGATTACAAAATGATGATCCTTTATGTTGTAAAGATGTGGGAGTGGGAGTGGGTGAGTAGTTTAGCAAAAGAAGCTAGGAGGGCTGACACCACTCCCGTCCCCAACAGCACTAAAGAGCTAAGTGCATTTTTCTGGAATAGGAATTGTTCTGTACTTACAGGTTCTTTAAAGGGTTAAACACAGGAAATGTACATGTGTTGCAGAAACATACTGTTTTGTTTGTTTGGTTTTTTTTTTTTTTTCTATTTTTTTGCCTTGACATGCAATTTACCCACTTGACCTCCAGAAGATTTACCCTTCTTCATGACCAGGCCATTTTTTGCTAAACAGCACTGCGTTACTTTAACTAACAATTGCGCAGTCCTGTAACCTGTACCCAAAAAAGGTTTATGTCCTTTTTTTCCCCACAAATAGAGATTTATTTTGGTGGTATTTAAACACCTCTGCAGTTTTTATTTTTTGTGCTATAAACAAAAAAAGACAATTTTGAAAAATAAACAATATTTTTACTTTCTGCTATAAAATATATCCAATAAAAAAATTAAAAAAAAATCAAACTTCTTCATTAATTTAGGAAAATATGTATTCTGCTACATATTTTTGGTAGAAAAAAAAATCCCAATAAGCGTGTATTAATTGGTTTGCGCAAAAGGTATTATGTTTACAAACTACGGGACATTTTTATTTATTTTTTTATTAGTAATGGCCGCGATCAGCGACTTATTGTTGTGACATTGTAACAATGTTGCGGAGAACATTCTGACACTAACTGACACTTTTGACACTTTTTGGCAACCAGTGACACTAATGCAGTGATCAGTGCTAAAAATATGCACTGTCACTGTACTAATAACACTGGCTGGGAAGGGGTTAAACATCTAGGGTGATCAAAGGGTTAAATGTGTGCTTAGCCGCCAGTGTTTATGTGTACAATGTGAGGTGCTTATACTTGGGGAAATAATCAATGTAATTCCCTGATTTGTGGGAAAAGTAAATCCATTACTTCTCTGCTGACAAGAAAGGGCTCTGCCTGCTGTTTACCGAGGAAGAGCCCTCTCCTGTGTGTGTTCCAGACAACAGGCAGGTGCTGGTGTGGATCTATTGACCGGCACCCACTGATCGGCATTTGCTGTGTAAAATCACAGTAGAGCCAGGTCAATGGTGGCGCTAGCAAGTGCCCCCAACCTGTAAGTGCCAGATCAAGGGACATAATCTGGTGCAGCAGGGCCGCCTTGTCGCTGTCTATCTATGTTAGAAAGCAGTTTAAGCGGAAGTAAACCCATCTATTTGATGGTTTCAAAAAACAGTTAACGTCCCCAGCATGCCGGAAATGCTAGCTGTCACATTGGTTGTGCTCTCAACCAAACGATCAAATCATCCAACGGCTGGTATCATAACTGATCACATTTGCAGCATCATGGCATTTGCAGGCTAAGATGGCAGCTTCCTTGGCTGAAAACGATAGGAGGGTTTACTTCCTCTTTAAGGATCAGTGCTCAAGCTCATGCAACACCATTTCAGCAGCTGGGCAAGAAGTGTGCTTAGAAAAAAGAATAGATGTGAAAAACCCTTAATCAAGTTTTTCCTTATAAAAATCCAATGTGGCTTCTGAATATAGGGCAGTGTAAAGCCGGTCATACATAGATCAAAACTTGGTGGGTTTAGCCTAGAGCAGGGAGTCCCAAACTATGGCCCTCCAGTTGTGCAGGAACTACAATTCCCATCATGCCTAGTCATGTATGTAAATGTCAGAGTTTTACAATGCTTCATTGGATGTGTAGTTCTGCAAGAGCTGCAGGGCTGTAGTTTGGGAATCCCTGGCCTAGAGAATAGGTGCAGGAACTCCTCCCTTCCGAGTTACCCCTTGACCTCACCCAATACCCACCTCCGAGCACCATTCCTTTATTCCACCACTTACCCAACTCCCATTGCTAGACTTTTAGAGATTACAGAACTGAGTATCCAAGTATTTTGAATGAAATGTGTTTATGATAACAACAAAAACAGTAAAATAGATCTAGCAACAATGGACACAACAGCAACAATGGACACCCAGCAGCCAGCCTCAGTAGACCCTCCAGCAGTCAGCAACAAAGACTCCTCCCTCAACAGTAGATCCCTCCCAGCAATGATTGACACTCCAGCAACATAAGACCCACCTCCAGCCACTACAAGCAACAGAAGACCTCCCCAGCAGCAATAGATCCCCTCCAGCAACAATAGATTCCCCAGCATCAATAGACCCTCCAGCACCCCTTGCTATTACATAAATTTAGTTCTGGAGGTGCTGGAACTGCATTCCCCTGTGTTCCTGCTGAAAAAAGCTCTGGGTTTAGCAGGGATTGGATACATTTTGCCACATTACATGCCACAAAGACCAAAGAGCTCATTGTGGACTTCCGGAAATCCAACAGCGGTAGACATCTACCAGTCAACATCAATGGAACCGAGGTAGAGCGAGTCTCCAGCTTTAAGTTCCTGGGAGTTCACATCTCTGAGGATCTGTCCTGGCAGCTGAACACGTCAGCTCTGGTAAAAAAAGCACAACAACGTCTGTATTTCTTGAGAAGTCTCAAGAAATCTCATTTGTCCCCGGGGATTTTAACGAGCTTCTACCGCTGCATCATTGAGAGCATCCTGACCAACTCCATCACTGTATGGTACGGAGGCTCCACTGTGAGTGAACGTAAAGCACTGCAAAGGGTGGTCAAAACTGCTCAACGCATCACTGGCACCCAATTACCTGCCATTGAGCACCTTCACCACAGCAGATGTTTGCGCAGAGCTCACAACATCATCAAGGATTCTTCGCATCCCAGTCATAAACTGTTTAACCTCCTTCCATCAGGAAGGAGATACAGAAACTTGCGCACTAGAACCAGCAGGTTCAGGGACAGCTTTTTTCCATCCACCATCATATTACTGAACTCAACATTACACCGCTAATCATTACAAAACAAACACAAACAAAAGACTGTATATAACCTCTGTACTATACATGTACATACTACATAGTATATCTTTTCACTCCTTAGTACATCTGCACTATTTATATCTGTATGTATCTTTATCATTACAGTACATTTTGCCCAATATTTCACATTCATTTGTGTATATATATTTTTTAATTATGCTAGATGGTTATCTGCACTGTAAATATGCTAGATATTATCTGCACTTTTGCACGATTGCTACATTTTGCACTTCTGGTAGATGCCAAACTGCATCTCGTTGCTGTGTACCTGTACTATGCAATGACAATAAAGTTGTATCTATCTATCTATTTTGATCCATGCATGGGCAGGGTGGTTGTACAGAAGTCATTCTACTGATTCCCTGTTGGAAAATGTCCACTCAATCAGGACAGTCGGCTATAGCTGTCATCAGTGTATTCTGATGGTGGGGAAGTATCTCTGTTATCAGAATACATTAGCTCAGTAGGGGAAATTTCGTTCTTTTTTTTTCCTTCAACCCACTGGTTGAATAAAAAAAAAAAAAAGATGACCAATGTATGGCCAGCTTAACTATATCACTGCTAATAATAGTCAGACACCAAGTCCCCATTATGGGTCAGAAGAAAATTATCACTGAAACTGTGGCTGGGCGTTTTACAATGTTTAGTTTGCTAAGTGACTGAGTGCTTCCAATAATAGGGTTTATTTTTAGTAATGTTACTCTATACTGCCATTTATTTAGCTTACATTTATAAACCACTGTATCTTGTGATATAGAAATCCTGCACAAGCGATCTGTGGAGGAATACTTTATAAGGATTAGCACTGTCAGAGGTGAAGCAATGTTTGAACAAATTTCCAACAGGAATTGTTAAAGGGTAGTGTTTTATATTTAGGTGTTATATGGACACTGCTGCTTCTCATACAAAACAAAATGCATTCAAGTGCTGAGTTACTATATTATTCTATATTATTCTATACTACATTGAGAAAATGTATGGTTTCTATATGTATGAGTATGGTTTATATATGTAAAGGATCCTGATTCTGTTAGTATCTAGATTCTAGATTAATAAATACCCACTATAAAAGGCAAGACAAAATGGAATTTCATATTTATAATACAACTGAGTGTGTTGTGGCTGTATGGTGTTTGTCATATCTGTAAATCCACTTCAAACGAAATGCATAAATATTGGCTTATGGATAAATAAGAAAATAACAGCTGAGTGCAGAAGCACATTTAGCTCCTGTGTAGCGTAGTAGGCATGAATATCTAAAACCACGGTGAGATGCTTTCTTTAAACTAACCCTATGTGTCTGATGAAAAAGTGTTTAGGAAAACAGATGAACAGATGGATGTTTGTACCGACAAGAAAGTGGGCAGTTCCAGTGAAACACTTTAATTAGAGCAGATTCATTTGAAACGGATTCAGTAAACCTTAACCACTTCAATACAGGGCACTTTCACCCCCTTCCTGCCCAGGCCAATTTTCCCCTTTTAGCGCTGTTGCATTTTGAATGACAATTGCGCGGTCATGCAACACTGTACCTACACCAAATTTATGTCATTTCCCCCCCCACAAATAGAACTTTCTTTTGGTGGTATTTGGTCACCTCTGGGTTTTTTCCTTTTTGCTAAACAAATAAAAAAAGACCGAAAAGTTTGAAAAAAAAAAAAAACGTTTTTTTGTTTATGTTATACAATTTTGTAAATAAATACGTTTTTTCCTGCACTGATGAGCACTGATGAGACTGCACTGACCGGCACTGATGAGGAGGCACTGATGGGATGGCACTGATAGGTGGCACTGACGGGCACTGATAGGTGGCACTGATGGGCACTAATGGGCACTGATAGGCGGCACTGGTGGGCACTGATAGGCAGCACTGACGGGCGGCACTGATGGGCACTAATGGGCACAGATAGGCAGCACTGGTGGGCAATAATGGGCACTGGTGGGCGACACTGAAAGATGGCAATGATGGGCACTGGTGGGCAGCACTGATAGGGAGGGCACTGGCGGCAGCACTGATGGGGAGGGCAATGCGGGGCTCCCTGAGCCCTGATTGCCATCCCTGGTGGCCATAGTGGGCATCCCTGGGGTCATAGGTGGGCATCCCTGGGGTCATGGGTGGGCATCCATGGTGGTTCTAGTGGCACCCCCCCGAGGGTCTGCACTGGTAATCAATGATCTGATTACCAGTGCCGACCCCCTCCTGTCAGGGGAGCCGCCAATCGGCGCTCCTTTACTCGTGCCTGTCACGATCACAGCCGATCAACGGCTCTTCCTGTTTACTATGTGACCAGCCGTGATTGGACACGGCTGGTCACATGGTAAAGAGCTACGTCAGTAGGCTCTTTACCGAGATCGGAGATGCAGGGTGTCAGGCTGACACCTCGCATCACCGATCGCCGCTCTGTATTATTCTGCCGCTGTCATATGACGTCCGGTCAGGATAATACAACCACATTCCCGCCGTCAATCTGCTATAGGGCGGGCGGGAAGTGGTTAATATGCCCAAATACAATAAAGTGTATGCAAAGCCAAAACTTGTTTCTTCTCATTTTAGAGATGGTTAGAACCTAGATGGGATGGATGGGGCTTAGAACTTCTGCCAGGTTTCTTTTGCTGTGTGTGCTCCCACTAGGGAGATTAACCCTCACTAAATGTCCTCGTGACTATTGTCTCAGGTACAGAAAATAAGGGAAAATCTAATATTTTGGGTTGTCAGAGGAACAAAAGAGCAACTTGTCTTAGTGACAACTGTTTAAGACAGCGTATACATGAGTCAATTGGGTTGAACCAATGGGTTGAACAAAAAAAAAATCTGACTCAATTTCCCCTTCCACACATTCGAAGCGGATGGGGAATCCTTTCCACTGAGCTATTTTAATCTGACAGGAGGGATGCAATGATTACTGGCTAATTGGTTAGCACTTCTCCCTAGCAGCACTACGGTTGTTGGTTTGAATTACAGCCACAGCACTGCCTGCCTGGAGTTTGCATGTTCTCCATGTGCTTGTGTGGGTTTCTTCCCATACCCCAAAGATATGCTGGTGGGTTAATTAGCTCTGGGATGGAACTTAAGATTGTAAGCTCCTTGAGGGTAGCGATTGACGTGAATGTACAATATGTACGCAAAGGTGCTGTGTAAATTGACAGTTCTATATAAGTACCTGTAATAAATAAATCTGCACTGCTGTCTATAGCAAGCAGAAAAAAACAACTGGGTGGCTGTACAGAATGTGAAATCTGAAAGGCCGGGCGGCTGCAAAAAAAGTCCAACTTTATTCCAATAGTAAAAGCACTAGACCACTGTGGGGACAGAGAGGATAGTCAACAAGTTTCAGCGCTTACACATGATGATTGGTCATTGGAATAAAGTTGGAAGTTCAGTACAGCCTTCCAGACTTTTGTATTTCATTGTATGAAGCTAGCAGAGCTTGGCTGGCACTTGGATATCTGAGGTGTGTCGAGGACAACAGCAGCTACCTCACCTTGAGCAGCTGTCTACTTTCCATTATACTGGACATGGTTATACAGAAGTTGATCAGTAGATTGACTTCTGTACATCCTTGCTAATACATGGATTGAAATTCGGCTGATTTGTGATCTATGTATGGCCAGCTTAATAGATTTGCCCTTGCTATGGAGATCTCTCCTTTTAATTTCCAATGTGTTTCTGGGACAGGAAGTGAAGGGCTCTTACTTATTCCCTACTCTATTCAAAGCTTAAAGTGTATTTCCACTCCACTTTTGAAGTCAAATGAAACTATATGTTTGGTCTGTATTTCTACTCAGACAGCATACCTATAAAAAAAAAAAATCCTACCTTTTAGATGTTTTTAAGGAGAAGGTGTCATGGATGACTGCAATAATTTCCCCACTAGCTCAGCATGGTCTATCCAATAGCTGGGTTGGGGACTGCCTAAGTTCAGTTCTCATCAGTATACAATGGAGAAGCCTAACTTCTAAACCTTAAGCCTTCTGTTAAAAGAGAAGTGCAAAAAAAACAAACATTTATACTCACCTAGGTGAATGTGGCATTGGCTCAATGCTGCATCCGTTCCCTGCCACTTCTAAGACCAAGAAATAAGCAAACAAAAACTGCTGGGAGCCCGAGCCAGCTGCCGGTCCAGTTATCTGGGTCGATAATGGTTGGATCTCTTCAGAGCTATGACAGGCTCAGTGATGTCAGCTGACAGCGGACATTAGCCCGCTGTCGGCTGAAAGTAGGTCACAAGAGTGCAGGACAGAGTGCACACCTGTGATCTTCAGGAGGATTTAAGGCCAAAAGAGCTTTGGCCCCTTCTCCTTTAAAACCGACAGTTTTCAGATATAGTATAACTGATGAGATTATATCTGCCTGTACAGTCCAAACACAGCATTAGAGCCCCCTAATAACAAAATAACTAAGTAGATCTTTTCCTTCCTAGAAATTCCAGAAAATAGCATTGGAAAAAGGAAAGCTGTAATTTTTTAACCACTTGCCCTCCGGAAGATTACCCCCCTTCCCAATCAGGCCATTTTTGCGATATGGCACTGTGTTAATCTAACTGACAATTGCGCGGTCATGCAATGCTGTACCCAAATAAAATGTATGTCCTTTTTTCCACACAAATAGAGCTTTCTTTTTGGTGGTATTTGATCACCTCTGTGTTTTTTATTTTTTGCGCCATAAACAAAAAGACTGACAATTTAGAAAAAAAAAAAAACATATTTTTTACTTTCTGCTATAAAACACATCCAATAAAAAAATTTTAAAAAAAGGAAATTTCTTCATTATTTTAGGCCAATATGTATTCTGCTACATATTTTTGGTAAAAAAAAATCCCATAAAGAGTATATTGATTGGTCTGCACAAAAGTTATAGCATCTACAAACTATTGGATATTTTTATTTATATATACGGTATATATATATATATATATATATATATATTGTATAAATATTTTTGTTTTTACTAGTAATGGCGGTGATTAGCAACTTATAGCAGGACTACTATATTGGACACTAACTGACACGTTTGACACTTTTTTGTGACCAGTGACACTAAAACAGTGATCAGTGCTAAAAAATATACACTGTCACTGTACTAATGACACTGGATGGGAAGGGGTTAACATCAGGGGCAATCAAAGGGTTAAATGTGTTCTTAGCCAGTGCTTGTGGGGGAGGTGCTTTTAATAAGGGAAGGCATAGATTCATGTCCCCGCTTTGCAGGAACACAGGATCAATGCCTTCCCTACTGACAGAACAGCAATCTTCCTTGTTTACATAGGCAGATTGCCGTTCTGCCTGTGTACTGAACAATCGGTGGGTGCCGGCGGACATCAAGCCTGTGGTACCCGCCATTGACCTCCTGCTGTGTGTGATCACAGTGGAAGCGAGCCAGAAGTACCTAGTACGTGATCCGGCACAGCCGTGCCACTTTGCCACCATATATCTAAGTTATACGGTCGGTAAGCAGGAAGGTTATGCTATGTGAATGGGGACATATAACAAATGTAATGTAGATGTTATTCTATTTTAATGCCCTTAAAAAAAAAAAAAACACAAGTTGTTTAGAAAACTGGTCCTATGAAGTGATTCTGAAAATGCTGCTAACAAGTATACTGAAAAAGCACCATAGAGAGATCTGACAAACCTCTGGCACTTCCTAGAAATATCAACGTTTCTTGGCCCATGCAACCCCATATACATTACAAATAAACCTTGCCAATAAGGCAGCCTACCAAAAATGATTGGTCTGAATAACCAGATACTGGGGACTGCATCATGCTACTGGTGTGCCTGCGCTCTATACATTTTATAGCAGCTTTTCTTTTGTGGACCCTTATGTAAAATAAACTGATCAGTGCACAAAAAAAAAAAAAAATTGTACCCCATGGTAAGGTATCCAGTATTAAAATTATGTTTATTATAGTCAGGCTAATAAAACCTGATTGATTGATGATCTATTTATGACATGTTATACTAAAAATCAAAATGTAAAAATTACCAGGATAAAAATATACCCTGTTGTTCTTGTCCATTTTGATTCTAATTGATCCACAATGTTTTCCTAAAACAAGATATATATGCATTTTAAAATGTAAAACTCCCCAAGAAAATCATATTAATTTTATGTACCTGTGTTGCATTGCGTCTGTTTTTACATATATCCCAACTGCTCTTTTTGGCAGCAGATCGCATCACATTTGTTGCAGAAGACAATTTCTAAGATGTAAATGAAAATAAATTGACAGAAAAACTGCATTTGCTACAAAAGCAGGTATATATTTAATGCAAGTTTGCCCTCCACTGGAGAATATAGTGCAGTCTCAAGAAAAGGCTGCCTGTAACATACATTTATTCTTCCTTTGTCTTTATGATTCATTCATTACTGTATGCTGCATGTTTAATCTTAAACAGTAAATGTTGTATGCAATATTTATACAGTAACATGTAAGTACCAAACAAAGCCCAAACATTTTGTACTTTCATCCTCTTAAAATAGTGTTCATTATAAACAAAATTGGTGCAGCGCACATTAATAATAAAACCATCCAATAATTATCTATGTCAGTGTGATGATTTTTAAAACGCATGTTCTAAATATACCAGTGGTTTGATTGGTTCCAAGCCTTATGTGGTGCAAGTATGCGGCCAGTTGCTGGAGATTGAAGGAATTAAATACCATTGAATGGCCCCGACCCTCGCCTGACCTAAATCCAATAAAACACCTCTGGGACATAAGGTTTCGGTCCATCCAACGCCACCAAGTTGCACCTTAGTCTGTTCAGGAGCTCAGTGATGCCCAAGCCAGATCTGGGAGGAAATCCCCCTGCACACGATCTGTCGTCTCATTAGGAGCATGCCCCGACATTGCCAGGCATGCATACAAGCACGTGGGGGCCATACAAACTACTGAGTACCATTTTGAGTTTAATGCAATGAAATTTCAGCAAAATAGACTAGTCTGCTGCAACATTTTTTTCACTTTGATTTTCGGGGTGTCTTTGAATTCAGCCCTCTGTAGGTTGATAGATTTAATTTCCATCAAATTATGTGGCATCCTTTTGTTCCTAACAAATTACCAAGTCCATATCAGTATAGATATTTAGCAAGATATTTTTCCCTATTGAGATCTGATGTGTTTTCAAAGTGTTCCTTTAATTTTTTGGAGCAGTGTACATTTTAAAGTAACTGTACATTGAATGATCATACCTAAGAAAAAAAAATGACAGAGTATCTATCTATCTATCTATCTATCTATCTATCTATCTATCTATCTATCTATCTATCTATCTATCTATCTATCTATCTATCTATCTATCTATCTATCTATCTATCTATCTATCTATCTATCTATCTATCTATCTATCTATCTATCTATCTATCTATAATATAGATATAGATATAGATATATATATATATACATATAAATAAATACCTTTTTTTTCTTTTTATAAGTGATCACATAATCTCTGTTCTCAGCTGCACAAGGGGCTTAGAGAGCTGGGGGTGGAGAACCACCAGTATACTGATGTTCCCAGTGAATAGCAGTGCAGGGAGGTGTATCAACAAGAGACTTGGCCATTGGAGGAAAGGCAGGCTGTTCTCCCAGCACAGCCAGACAACTGAAGACACTGGGATGAATGTACTCTCATGCCTTGCGTGGTCAGAAAGGAAAGCTTTGGGACTGGCAGAATCACCAGGTCTGGCAGATTCCCCAAATATTTCACACAAAGTGATAAATACAAAGAGACTAGGGTACTTTTGCAAAGTACATTGTACAACAGGCACATATCAAGAATATGAAATGTTAAGGTAACATAGTCTTTAAATCAGTAATCAGGCAAACAAACTACATGTATTAAAGTATAACTAAAGGCAATTTTATTTTTAGTTTTGGATAGGGTGTAGAAAGGGTAAAACCGCTGTCAGTATGTATTGCTGTCTGTGTCCCCATTAAAAAGATTCACCCTATCTATTTTTTCTGTTTACCATTATCACAAACCACTTGCTACCCTAGTCCTGCAGATATACTGCTGGGGGGTGGCACATGCAGGCTCAGTCACGTATATATACGTGGTTGAAGCTGCTGCAGTTAGGAAGCATGCTGAGCGCCCTTCCCATGTCCGCTGTATCCGCGTATCATGTGATCGCTGTGACTGGTCATAGCGATCACATGATCACAATGTATACAACTTGTCATGAATGGCTTTCCATTCATAAACAGCTTGCTTACTGTTGTGACCTGTGATTGCCCCAAAGCAATCACATGGTACCTGGCTATCTGTACCATGTGATTAGCTTAGCCAATCACAGATCACAATTAAAAGCAAGCTGTCTGTGAATGGGAATCCCATTCATGACAGCTAAAACTATAGCTTATACAGTGATCATCACTGTAAAAGCAATAACAGTGTATCCCTGATCATCGCCACACCAGTCATATGATGGTGCTGTACTGCACTGGTGACAGTATGTAAAAAAAATTGTGGAAAAATATGTATTTCATTTCTTAATTTTCCCAAAAATTGTGACAAAATATTGGGGTGCTATTACCCAATAAGATGAGAACATTTTCAGAGCTACCTGGGTACGGAAAGGCAGTTGCACAGCTGTAATATCAATGTCATGAAAAGAGGTAGTCCGCAACTCCTTGCTTCCTCTTTTAAATCTTCAGAATATATTGGTTCACCATAAAAGACACAGTATCAGACAGCAAAAGTAAATGCATTTCAGCCTTGTGGGCCTTGTTTACTGCACATTTTAGGGCCTCAAGAAATTAAATCCATCAGTACATCAGAAATGGTCAATTTTCAAATATACAATAGTTTTTGACGCTATAACTTTCACACAAACAAATTAATTTACACTTGGTACAATTGGGATTTTTTTTTTTACCAAAGACATGTAGCAGAATACATTTTGGTCTAAATTTATGAAGAAATTCGATTTTATTGGATAGATTTTATAACAGAAATCAGAAAGTATTGTTTTTTTTTTATATATATATATATATATATATTTTTTCAGTCTTTTTTCGTTTATATAGCTAAGAATAAATGAAAAAAACTGTGGCAATCAAATACCATTAAAAGAAAGCTATATTTGTGTGAAAAATAATTATATGAATTGAATGTGTGTACAGTGTTGCATGACCATTAAATTGTTCAATTAGTGCAATTCCAAATAGCAAAAAATGACCTGGTCATGACGGAGGCAAAACCTTCTGGAGCTCAGGTGGATAAAAGTGAAAGTAAAGAAAATCCCAAATTTTGGGTTGTCCCAAGAAAAGTAATAGAAGGGAAATCTTCCAACAAGGACAGGATAGTTCTGGTGAATCGGGGGTGGTCCCCAAGGGATTCCCTTACTGTAATTTTCAGGTATTTCCTCTCACTTCCTGTTTGGCTATGGGACAGAAGGTAACGGGAAATCCTAGAAATGGGAGATGGGATTGCAAAAAAAAAAAAAAATGATAACCCTCTCTATACAAAATGAAAAAAAAATCCAAAAATCCGAAATTAAAAAAAAAAAAAATGTTTTGCTAAATGTTTTATCTTAAGCTGTTGTGGCCACAAGAAAGTCCAGTGCTAGAAGCTATGAGGAGTGCAAAACCCACTTTCTGAACCTATCAAAATGAACTTTGGTAGAATTTCCATTTAAACATCAGAATATAAACACAATATTTCTACAAAATGATTGAACGTTTGCATTATTAGGAACAGCTTACCCTTGAATATAATGTAAGAGACAAATTAATGTCTATAATTTTATGACTCTATAACTAATTATCTATACGGCTCTTCATTTTTTATTATGCCATTAAAATGCCACTTTTATCTTTAATATTCTTATTTTTTGTATTAGTGATAGATAATCCCAAGCCTTCCTGGAAAGAATGTGAAACCAAGAAACCTCCACCGAACTCCCACCATAACACAATCTGTATTGGGGAAAGCAGATGTGAAACATAGTAAAATGTATAATTGCCTCACTAAATAATCAGAACATGCCTTTTGCTACTCTTCTTTACTATATGGTAATGTATTTGGTTTAGACTTAAATCCTTAGGGGGTTTTTTATGTTCAAATAAACTCCAGAGTGCATCTAACATATTATAATATCCATTATTTTGCATATGATGCTAATTTTAATGGAATAAGCCTAGGTAAGTAAACACTCAACAATCACAGAAGTGGCAGTTTCTTCAGGTGGCTGAAGCTCCTAAAAATATAAAAGTTTCCATAAATAGGTGGAAGGACAAAGGCCCCTTTCACACTGTAGAGTCCGTCGGCGGACTCCATTTATCTCAGCGGGGGATCGCTGCTCTGTCTCCGCACTGTGCGGAGACAGAGCGGTCAGGTCCCCGCTGTTCTCTATGGGGGAATCAGATGGGAACGGACCGTCTGTCCGTTCTCATCCGATCCAATCCGCTGGATGAATGGAATATAGGGTTTTCATCCGTCCAGATTTAACGGATCGGACTTCAGCAGACATGTCTCCGCTGACATCTGATGCCACATATAAATGCATGGGGCATCCGTCCAGATCCGCCTGAAAAACAGACTGATCGGTCCGCCTGTGCGAAAGGGGCCAAATAGGTTTAACCGGTTGCCGACCGCCGCACGACTATATACTGCGGCGGTCAGCCCCGGCCAGGCAGAGTGACGTATCGGTACGTCACTCGCCTGTCACTGACTTGCGAGCCTATCGCGGGCGGGTGCGCGCCCGCCGAGGCGCGCGCCCGCCGCGGCTCGTTCACAGGCAAGTCAGTGCGTGTGACCGGCGGACTCGATGTCCGCCAGTCACACTGCGATCGCTCCTGTGAAGGGAGAAAGACAGAGCAGCTTGTGTAAACAAGCTGCCTGTCAGTTCTCCCTGTGTAAAAGTGAAGATCTGACCGTTCTACTATGTAGAACGGTTGATCTTTGCTTTTACACCAATAGGAATGTCCCTACACAGTAGAAAGCACGCCCCTAGGACACACTTAACCCCTCCCTGTCCAATAAAGTTAACCCCTTCCCTGCCAGTGTCATTTTTGCAGTAACAGTGCATATGTATAGCACTGATTACTGCAGTAATGTCACTGGTACCCCCAAAAGTGTCAAAAATGTCAGTCAAGGGTCCGATCTGTCTGCCGCAATGTCGCAGTACCGAAAAAAAAATCGCAGATCGCCGCCATTACGCGTTAAAAAAAAAAACACCAAAAATAACAAAAATCTTTCCCTTTGTTAGTAAACGCGATAACTTTTGCGCAAACCAATCAAAATACGCTTTTTGCGATTTTTTTTACCAAACATAGGTAGCATAAAACAAATTGGCCGAAAAATGTTAAAAAATTTTGATTTTTACTTTTTTTTTGGGGGAATTTCATATAAAAAAAATGTGAAAAATATTGTTATTTTTGCAAAATTTACGCTCTTTTTTTGTTTATAGCGCGTGATCAAAAAATCGCACAGGTGATCAAATACCACCAAAAGAAAGCTCTGTTTGTGGGAAAAAAAGGACGTCAAATTCGTTTAGGTACAGCGTCGCACGACCGCGCAATTGTCCATTAAAGTCAAGCAGTAAAAAATCGCAAAAAAACCCCTGGTCCTTTAGCAGCCAAATCCTCCGGGGCTTAAGTGGTTAAACAATATTTTATTCCAGGGATTTTTTTTTCCATTTTTTAAAAAGGCAACAAAATCGCTTTAAACATCTAATTACTGTATGTGAAGAATCTTTCAAATTTCTCTACACACGTTTGACTAAAATGCAGGTATACTTTTCTTCATACAGGTTACACTGTAATAAATAAGACCTAATTATTTATTCATAGATATCTGTGGTACACACAGTTGTGTTAGATTGCATTTTGTTCAGATTCAGATTATTTTATTAATCTCAAAGGGAAATCATTATTTCTAATGGATACCTAATTTTGGAGGAAATATGTAATACAGAGTAGATTAAAAATGAATTCTATTTTTTATTTTTTTCCAAGAGCAGATTAGGAGGAGAAAAAGACTTGACGACTGGATACAGCTAGATGCTGTGCAGTGATGATCCCTTAGTCCAGAGAGGACTGTTATTGTCTCACCACAGTTTTACTAACATCAGGACATGTAACTACACCATTAAGCAACAGCATTCCTTACAGAACATGAAGGCATTAACTGTGATAAAGGCATGATCAAAGGGTAGTTAGATAAAATTTATTTTTTTTCCTTCAGATATTATCCTTTGTTTTTTGTAATCTCACATTTATCTTGTATAGCGTAATGTCTGCAATTTCTTAAAGTGACTAGAAGAATAAAAATTGCTAAAAAAAAAAAAAAAAACGTACCCACTACAAGAGGAAAATTCTTATCTCTCCCACTACCCATGCTGCCAATTGCCACTGCATCCTACTCTGTAGGGGACTGGGAATCTGCTATCCCATAAGTGTTAGATTCTGAAGATCCTTCAAGCAATATTTTTTTTCCCGTAACAAAGTGGCCATTGGGATAGGTGAAAATTAATTATCTTATTTGCAGGAAGCACATTATTTAAAATGTTAATTTTAGTGACAGAGGTATTTGAAAACACAGCAATGCAACTAAATAAGAGTTTTTTTTTCCCCCCCCCCCCAATCACGTGACTACTTTATCAGCTATAACATAATGATCACATGCAGGCTGGGGGCTTCATTGTCACAAATGAAAGCAGATGAACACACTGCCACTTTTAGGCTGCTATCTATTTAATAGTTCAACTGTCAGTACAGTTGTATGTAAACAATGATAATAATAATACGAGTACATTCAAATATATAAAACAGTTAAAAAATTTGCTTTTTATGGCTTTGTCAGCCTATGATAATAACAAAAAACAGCCAGAGATGGAAAGCTATATAGTGATAGTGAAAATTGAAAAATGACAATCAAACACCCACTCACTCAAACATTTGCAATACAGTAAAACCTTGGTTTGAGAGTAACTTGGTTTGAGAGCGCTTTGCAAGACAAGCAAAATTTTCAAATAAATTTTGACTTGATATACAAGCGATGTCTTGATATACAAGTAGCCTCAAGTCACAGCTGAGTATAAAAGAGAAGACAGGCGCCTCTAAGTGTAGCAATATGGTTAAATTTAATGAAGGTTCAACATTTAGCAACTCACATGGTTGAGGATTGGTGCAGAAGATAGTCTATGTGAACAGCTTTACCCCGGATGCCTGCATACTTAGATGTGCCTGTTTTATTCATCAACCATGTGAGTTGCTAAATTTTGTACCTTCATTAAATGGAACCATAGTGCTACACTTAGAGGCGCCTCTCTTCTCTTTGATACTCTGTAGCTCCTGCTGAATTTTGCTTCTAATCCCTTTGTGGAAGCGGCTATTTTTGGATGGACATGTTATGGTTATATAACCTATCGAAATGCTATAATCTTTTTATATGGACTATAAACTGAAGGATGAATAAATGGTTGTGGAACGAATCATCTGAGTTTCCATTATTTCTTATGGGGAAATTCGCTTTGATATAAGAGTGCTTTGGATTACAAGCATGTTTCCGGAACGAATTATGCTCGCAATCCAAGGTTTTACTGTATATGCAAAAGAGTGGTACTCATATGGCAGGAAAAGGCTTATAAATGAAATTTGGTTTCATTGCCTTGTGCTTTTTTTTATTTGATTATTTAATAAACATTTATATTTTTATTAAGTATTGAGTTGGTAATTTTTGGAAATTTAGTGCATTTATACCCTGGTTACCCAAATATGGTGCTTTGGGGCAACATTCTCTTTTTGCTGTCCCTGTTTTCCTTTTTAATAGGACAATGTAACAAATACAAGCTTTATACGCTTCTAAAAAAAATGATTTAGATTTGAGAGTTAGTGATATTGGTAAGTCTCTCATATGGCAGGAAAAGGCTTATAAATGAAATTTGGTTTCATTGCCTTGTGCTTTTTTTTATTTGATTATCTAATAAACATTTATATTTTTATTAAGTATTGAGTTGGCAATTTTTGGAAATTTAGTGCATTTATACCCCGGTTACCCAAATATGGTGCTTTGGGGCAACGTTCTCTTTTTGCTGTCCCTGTTTTCCTTATATGATAAAAACAAAGCAGAGTTTTTAATAGGACAATGTAACAAATACAAGCTTTATACGCTTCTAAGAAAAATGATTTAGATTTGCGAGTTAGTGATATTGGTAAGTCAATTAACAAAATGTTGTAGCTGCTAAATTTGGCGAGTGTTAAAATGAACAGTAAATAGTGGTATTAAGTGTTGGTAGCTTGCTAATAGTGGCAAAATGGAGAGGTTAAAAAGCGTTTAAGGGGTTCAACTGACTCATAAATACAAAGAACACATGAAAAAAAATCTGGGTAGAGTGATGAGGGCTTAAAATCCTTTTTTACTGCTCACCGTGTCCTTGTTAGCAAGAGGACTTTCACTTTCAAGGACCAGTTGGTGTGGGCATGTCTGCAGAGCTGCATTACTGCCCCCCTCATCCGAAAACATTGCTGGTGGCGGACAACAGACTCGAGTTTGTTTGTGAGTATAAAATGATCCAAAAGAAATAGGTGATAATATGTGGGCTTTGTTGATTACAACAAAACAGACTTGATGTGTGGCAATCTGTTTAACACACTAAAAACCATATAGATAGATAGCATTTTTGTGTAATTTACAATTCTGTACGTCAATTCTTTCAGTAACTACTTTTATTTTATATATAAAAATCTTCGTTTATAAAAACACTACATTCTTCAAACAGAAACTTGTATAATGTAAGAGATATTCTCTTACTGCGTATTAAATATTATTACAGAAAACACCTTGATGTTCTGTAAGTGAATTTAGCTTGTGGCATTGGGCTTTTATACTCTTCTGTGACCTCTTATGTTCTTGTTTTTTACAGCAGATGGTATGTAATTCCCAAAAGAACACAGTAGGGTATATACGTGTAACATAAGCAATATAGCCATATAGGTATTACTTTCATCTTGCTTTTTCAAGAAAGATGAAAGAAAAAGCAGCTATAAATTTCCTGAATAAGTCTATTCTGGATGCGGTGAATAGTGTTGTGTACATATTTGTATGTGATCGCCTTCTCAAGGGCGTCAAGGCTATAGTAATCATGATCATTTACACAGTCAATTTATGCACTTTTACTTACTCTGTAATTATTTCATTATTAATAAGTCCTCTGCAATCAAGAGGTTGCGAACAAGGTTTGAAAGTGAATTCTTTTCTTTTTTTGGTTGAGTAAAGATGTATGGATATTATACCCTTATACATATTTAATGTCATCAGCGACCAGAACATTTCCTGGAAACATGAGACAATGTTTTCTTTTTAATGAACATGTAACAAACTGTCATACATTTTAATAAAAGAATGTGACAAATTGTTATCCAATGGGATCTTCCATTATTCAGTAAAGAATTCTTATGCCTAAACCCCAATAAAAGCCAGTACCCTTGATCTCTGCATGAAAGCAACGCTGAGTCAGAAAAAAGCTCTCTAATTAGCAGGGAGCATGAAGAATTTGCTGATTGCAGAATTGTAATCCTTTCCCAGTTGGGAGTGTTTTGGACCCCCACAAAGTGATAACTGCTTCCTCATAGCATGCTGGCAAGAGGCAAGATTTTTTACTTAGGATGTGGCTGCTTCCTAACCACTTTAAGACCGGAAGGATTTGCCCCCTTAATGACCAGGCCCTATTTTGCGATTCGACACTGCATTACAGACAATTGCGCAGTCGTGCGATGATGTACCCAAATAACACTGACATCCTTTTTTCCCCACAAATAGAGATTTCTTTTGGTGGTATTTGATCATCTGTGCGATTTTTTTCTTATGCGTTCTAAACAAAAAAAGAGCGACAATTTTGAAAAAAAAAAAAAAAAACTATATTTTTCACATTCTGCTATATAACATTCCCAAAAAAAAAAAAATGTAAAAATCCAAATTTTTTAACATTTTAGGCCAATTTGTTTTCTGCTACATATTTTTGGTAAAAAAAAAAAAAAAAATCGCAATAATATTTTGATTGGTTTGTGCAAAGGTTATCGCGTCTACTAACTACGGGAAAGATTTATGTCATTTTTATTTTTTTTTTTTACTAGTAATGGCAGCAATCTGCAATTTTTTGTGGCACTGCAACATTGTGGCGGACAGATTGGACCCCTAACTGACATTTTTGACACTTTTGGTGGTACTAGTGTCACTGACATTACTACAGTAATCAGTGTTAAAAATATGCACTGTTACTGTAATAATGACACTGGCAGTGAAGGGGTTAACAGTATAGGTGATCAAGGGGTTAAATGTGAGCCTAGGGGAGTGATTCTGAGGGGGGGGCGTGGTTTCTGAGATGACCATAGACACATGTGATCCTATATAGAAGGATCACATGAGCTCTGTGAACATTTCAGGGAGAAGGACGGTCGGCCGGCTGTGTTTACAACAGCCGACCATCCTTCTCTCTCAGTTTGGAGCAATTGCGGGTGTCAGACGGCAATCAAAGCCACCTGACACACGCATCCACTCCCCCGCTGCTGAGTGGGGGCGGTAGCGCGCCGGGGCATGTGCTCACCCCCTAGCTTCCTGAGCGTGACCGACATAGATCTACGTCGGTTTGCGCAGGAGAGCCACCCTGCTGCAGTAAATAGGCGGCGGGGGGGGGGGGGGGGTTGGGAAGTGGTTAAAGGAAATGGCTGTCAATCTGGATACACATACAACTTTTGTTGTTCAATTTCCTTTCAATTTACCTTTAACTATGTAGTGCAAAGGCCTGCCTGATTGCATAACAATTGAGCGTGTTCAGGTTTGACCTCATAATATACGGTTTTGGTAAATCTAAAGGGAAAAATATAAAGAAAATGGTGTAGTGTGTATCCAGCTTAAGGCTGGCCATAGAATGATGAAAAAAAAATATCTCAGATGACGCCTCTGTTTTATGATGGCTTGACACTGAAACGCGTAAAGGTGTGGCTTGGATTGTGACATAATTCCGCCTGTCCAGCTTGTGGATTCAGAGGGAGAACCAAAGCCAACAGTGCTAATGAGTCTGAGCATGTAACCTTAGTGTCCGGTTGACACTCATTAAATGTAAGTGCAATATTTTCTGTGATGCTCCGAAAATATCAAGACATTTTTAAACTATGGATGCCTCTCTTTTCCCCCACATACATGTGAGAGAATGTGATGAATATGGATGATAAAGATGAACCCCTTATGTGCTGGAGAGGATTCTCTGTCAGTCAAGAGAAGCGGTTTTATTTAATCAAAAAGATACTTTTCCACATTGATTTTTTAGATTAGGTGTTCCATTTATGGTGATTACATGGGGTGCTCAAAGGAAGTCACAAGGTGATTTTTTTGGACTGCACTTTTTGTTTTTCATTTTTTGTATCGTCTTGCACTGCAACACTTGTTTTCATGGACTGCCCTATTTTTGCACCTTATATGAACTTTTTACACATGTAATTCATTTTTTGGATATCTGAATTATTTGTTTTAAATCAACACTTTCATTAATTATTTAATTATTTTTTTACACTTAGGTTCTTTATTTTAACGTTCTCTGCTTTTTTGTTTTGTTCGTTTTTAGATCAGTTCAATATCCGTGTCAGAAATGACTAGGGTGGTATAGCACAGTTACATATTTATGAATTTTAAAAGGAAAATCTAAATTTTAGTCACTGCATCTAAGCACACAAAAGTCATGTTTAATTTTCCCATTTGGCACATATCTTGTTTTTTTCTATCCACTCTATACAGCATAGATGGGGGATCACCCTGCTAGGCTATTGTATTCTGACAGTCCTCCCCCTCCAAATGGTGAGGTTCTCATACTTTCAGTTTTTTAGTTAAAGTTCCATTTTAAAGTGGACTTCAAGTCCAACAATTACTTTAAGTCCCCAGCTTCTGTCAGGTACCTGAAGTCTGAAGTGGAGCTTGAGTGCTGAGGATTTATGTGAAAACGTAGTCAGGGAGGTTGGGCCGGCAACAGATCGGGCAAAGCGGTATACAAACGAAATCCAAAGAATGGTCAGGCAGGTAGAGGTCATACACAAGCTTGCGGTGAAGTATGGAATTGGCAGGCTGGAGAGGAGTCAAGAATTCAGGCAAAAGTTCATACACGATAATCAGTAACAGAACACCCAGGGCGATAATCCAAACAAACGGGCACTGAGTAACAGGAAGTGCTGCTATTTATGGGCTGTTTAAATTGCACATTGTTTGCAGCCTGCAGCAGGTGGGGCTAGTGAGTCCAAAGCAATGCATCAGGCTGGAAAATCACTGCAAGGACTCTAGAGCTTCCCTGTGGCACAACAGACAAGGCTGCAGGCTGCAAAACTGGGAACCTCCTGGTTCAAGGACACTCAGGTACATAACAACTTCATCACGTTGCTGCTATTGAAAAAAACAGTTCCAGAAAATATTTATCTTAAAACTAGAGCTGCAACAAATATGCATAAGTAGAGGAGAAAACAGCAGCCAGCCACAATTCTAGCAGTCCTGTTGCAACAGATAGTATTTAAAGAGACTAGCGGCTATCTTTTTATAGTATAGGTACACTGCGGGCTAAATAAGTAATTAATGATAAATAAAGTGACACTACACCACTTTGTAGTGCATGTAGTTATCATAGCTGCTGAGCAGTTACCGAAGCAGCCTTTTTTCACCAAATTTGCTCTCTAGTTTTTAATGAATATAGCTCCTTTTTTTTTTTTTACCACCATTGACATTTCTGGAAGTTTCAGAGACTTTCTGCTTCTGGTAGCCACAGCTGCTCCTTCTTACAGCCCTGACATCACAAACTGCCAGGGAGGCCTTGCAGCATCTGAAAAGGCAGTTTGTCTATACACAACTACTGCCATTGACTCCTGAATGTGTCAACAATCCAGTCCTGTGAAGTGTTCACATACATTTCTTACCGGATGCAAGGGATGGGTTCTGGATGGGAGATATATGTCCCCATTGTTTGGATTATGATGCCTTTAAAGATAATAATTTGAATACAGTTTTGGAGCATTTAGAAGTTCTCTGCCGTGCAGGGCGAGAGGTTCTGTTTAGAAAGGGGAAAACTGACTTGCAGTTTTCCCAAGATTGTTAATTCCCTTTATGGGATCCAGAATTTGGAGACTTGGAGAGACTTTGGGTGGGAAAAAAACTCCAACCAGGGGGACTGTGGTCCTTAGGGGGTAATCTGCATGCGGCAGAGGCCTGTAAACAAACAGGAAGCAGTCAGCAGGTGTCTATGAGTTGGATGGTGCATGACACAACTGTGTGGACTGGCTTGTGACTAAGACACAGTTGCCGAAATTTTGCAACATTTCTGAACCCCTGAGTAGGCGGGAACTTTAAAAACCCTGCATGTGACAGCAGTGAGCCAAAAGCTTATTTTTATGGACTGTTTGGTTTAGTTTTTCCATTTCAGAAAATAAAGAGTGTTACTTTTACCTACATGGCTGGCTGGCGATCCCAGGCTCCCTCAAATCACAAAAAAAGGATCACATTAGCATGACAGAGAAGGCTGCTTCTTCAATTGATCAGCTCATAACAGGGCATGTTTAACTTGCAATTAACAGACTAGTAGCAGTGCAATTGATTTACTAAAGTTAAATAGGTAGTTCGCTTTGCAAGAAAATTTTTCGTACGGAATGTGGTAACATGCTACTTTGCAAAGAAAACCCATTCACATGCAAAGGGAATAAAAAACATAATTTTTGCTTGAACATGATTGAATTATGGAAATCAGCAGAGCTTCACCCCATTCATTAAGCTCTGAGGAAAAATCCCTAGCAAAGTGCAACTTCTCTTGTGAAGTGAACAGTCTATTTTCCTTAATACATCAATCCCTGTTTCTCTAAGCCATGACATGTATACAGCGTACAGTCTACCTGTCGAGGGCTTCTGTTTTTTTTTCCAGGTATTCATACCATGACTCTACATTTTTTGTGGACCTATTTGCTATTTCTAATGCTGGAGAGTAATTCCCCAAACACCTCTGTAGACACCTTCTGCCTTTCACATAAAGAGTCAGAGGGGTTTATTTACTAAAGGCAAATCCACTGTGCACAACAAGTGTACAGCAAGTCACCGTAGATCTGAGGGGGGCATGCAAGAAAAATAAAAAACAGCATTTTTGATTGCACATGATTGGATGATAGAAATCAGCAGAGCTTCCCCTCATTTTAGATCTTCCCCTAAGATCTACAAGACTGCACTTCCAAGTACACTTCCAAGTGCACTTGCAGTGCACTTGGAAGTGCACAGTGGATTTGCCTTTAGTAAATAAACCCCAGAATATTATTGGTGTCAGTACTAAGAGGGTAAGATTTTAGAGCCAAAAGCGGTAACCCAGAGTCACACTCGGGATAGCGCTAGGAAGATCGCTGGATGCTGGAAGAGGTTTTACTTACCTTTTCTCCGGGATCCAGCGAAGAATGTGGGCGGTTTGCGGCGGCGGAGCTTCCTCTCAATCGTCTGCGAGCCCCGGCTTCCGTCGACGTCGACGTGACGTCCGCCGGGGGGTGGAACCGGTGGCAAATTCGAATGTAAAACACACCAAACACACTGATACCGTTCAAAATAAAAAAAAATCACATTACATTGCCCCCAGTGCCCTTTCCTGCAGTTTTACTGTACTTTTTATGTAAATATATATATATATATATATATATATATATATATACACACACACACACACATATATATATATATATATATATATATATATATATATATACACACATATATATATATATATGTGTGTGTGTGTGTATATATATATATAATTCTTGTGAATGAGCAGCCCAAACCAACTGTATACATTATATATATATATATATATATATATATATATATATATATATATATATATATATTTATACATAATATATGTATACATACATATATATATATATATATATATATATATATATATAATAAATGTATACAGTTGGTTTGGGCTGCTCATTCACAAGAATTACATGCAAAATAATGGTACCGCTTTCAGCACCTAAAATCCAAAAGAATCATACCGCCAGGGAGGTTAAAGAGACTCTGTCAAGTAAAAATACTATAACAATGGAAAGAAAGAAGGAAAGAAAGAAAGAAAGAAAGAAAGAAAGAAAGAAAGAAAGAAAGAAAGAAAGAAAGAAAGAAAGAAAGAAAGAAAGAAAGAAAGAAAGAAAGAAAGAAAGACAAGAAAATTGCATTTCCATGTTCTGTGTACTGAGGCAGACCAGATATAGTAAATGCAGAGTCCCTAGATTTAGTAACACTTTAACAATTACTTTCTAAATACAGTTTATAAGGCAGTTTTCTATCCATACTGTATATAGACTGAAATCCTATAATCCGTAAAGTTGAACTGAACTCACAAAAATGCTAACAGGCCTGAGATGTGCTGTACTGCTTCTTGAATATATAAGAAATGGGGGTGTGGTAGCTTAAAATGCAACAGTGCCTGAAGTGCAGAACCTGTGGACGGGTCAAAGAGTTGCACGAAGTGTGAGAGGTTCTGGGAAGCCAATACAGTGCACCCTACGTGCTGCTTAGCGTTCCAGAAGGAAGGCTTCTCATGGATGGGAATTTAGCGGGAAACCCATGGTGATAGTTTTTGTCTGGTTTCACTCCAGGCAACCAGTGGATCCCGTATCAGCAGTTTTTTCCAGAAATGCGAAGGGATAGAGCGTAATTTGCAGTGTAGCAGAGCAGGTAGGCTGTATGGGATTGCCATATGGGATTCAAATTCAAAATTTGTGTATTTAGAGCATAAATATATCTAGATTAACCACTTGCCTACAGTGCACTTTCACCCCCTTCCTGCCCAGACTGATTTTCAGCTTTCAGCGCTCTCACACTTTGAATGACAATTACTCAGTCATGCAACACTGTACACATACAAAAATTTGTGTCCTTTTTTACACACAAATAGAGCTTTCTTTTGATGGTATTTAATCACTACTGGGTTTTTTATTTTTTGTGCTATAAATAAAAAAAGACTGAAAATATTGTGAAAAAACGCATTTTCTTTGTTTCTGTCATAAAATTTAGCAAATGAGTAATTTTTCTTCACAAATTTTGGCCAAAATTTATACTGCTACTTATCTTTGGTAAAAATAACCCAAATAAGTGTATATTAATTGGTCTTTGTGAAAGTTATAGAGTCCACAAGCTATGGTGCTATTCATTGAAAATTGATCACAGTTGATCACACCTGATATACTGAAGGCCTATCTCATTTCTTGAGACACTAAAAAGTCAGGAAAGTACAAATACCCCCAAATGACCCCTTTTTGGAAAGTAGACATTCCAAGGTATTTAATAAGGGGCATGGTGAGTTTTTTGAAGTTGTAATATTTTCCCACAACTCTTTGCAAAATTAAGATTTTTTTTTTTTTTTTTTTTTACAAATTGACGTATTAACAGGTTATTTCTCTCACACAGCATATGTATACTTGCAACTACACCCCAAAACACATTCTACTACTCCTCCTGAGTATGGCGATACCACATGTGTGAGAATTTTTCACAGCCTTGTCCACATACAGAGGCCTAACATCCAAGTAGCACCGTCCGGCATTCTAGGAGCACAAATTACACATATCATTTCCTGACAACCTATCGCACTTTTGAAGGCCCTGGAACACCAGGACAATGGAAACCCCCATAAAATGACCCCATTTTGGAAAGCAAACAGCCCAATGTATAATTTTTGAGGCATAATGAGTCTTTTGAATATGTCATTTTTTTCCACAAGTTTTTGGAAACTGTGGAAAGAAAATGAAAACACATTTTTTTTACACAAAGCTGTCCATTTATGCAATATTTCTAACACATAGCATGTACATAGCAAAAATTGCACCCCAAAATACATTCTGCTATTCCTCCTGAGTATGGCGATACCACATGTGTAACACTTTTACACAGCCTAGCCACATACAGACGCCTAACATCCAAGTAGCCCTTTTCACAAAGTTGTCCATTTATCCACTTTAAGACTGGGCCTATTTTTGACACTTGGTGTTTACAAGCTAAAATCATTTTTTTTGCTAGAAAACTACTTAGAACCCCCAAACATTATATATTTTTTTTTAGCAGAGACCCTAGAGAATAAAATGGAGATGGTTGCAATATTTTTTATCACACCATATTTGCGCAGCAGTCTTACAAATGCAATTTTTTTTAAATCACTTTTTTGAACTAAAAAATAAGAAAACAGTAAATTTAGCTCAATTTTTTTCCATAATGTGAAAGATAATGTTACGCCGAGTAATTAGATACACAACATGTCATGCTTCAAAATTGCGCATTCTCACAGAATGGCGCCAAACATTGGTACTTAAAAATCCCCATAGGCAACATTTTAAAAATTTCTGCAGGTTACCAGCTTAGAGTTACAGAGGAGGTCTAGGGCTCAAATTATTGCTCTCGCTCTAACGATCGCGGAGATACCTCACATGTATGGTTTGAACACCGTTTACATATGCGTATGCGTTTGCTTCTGCGCGCGAGCTAACGGGGACAGGGCGCTTTCATTTTTATTTTTTTTATTTTTTCCTATTTATTTTATTTATTATTTTTTTATTTTTACACAGTTTAAAAAAAAAAAAGTTTTGATCATTTTTATTCCTATTACAAGGAATGTAAACATCCCTTGTAATAGAAATAGGCATGACAGGTCCTCTTTATTGTGAGATCTGGGGTCAAAAAGACCTCACACCTCACAACTACACTAAAAAAGAAAAAAAAAATTGTTGAAAAAAGAAAGAAAAAAAAAATGGCCCTTTAAACCGGTTGCTAGGCAACGACTTTTGACGTAGCTCCGGTCCTCCAAGACCATAGAGTCGAGTGAGGGCCATCTTGCCCTCACTCGACTTCCTGTCTCTGAGGGTCCGGGACCGGATAGTTTTCCCCGCTGCCGGTGGGTCCGGTAAGCTGGGAAAACGTCTGGGACGCGGCGGGAGGGGGGGGGCACCTCTTCCCCTGCACCGCAAGGGTAATTCCGCAGAGAATCCGCCACTGGGACCACCCTTATCTGAAAGCCGACCGCCCGCCGTTTAAAAAAGTATTTAGCTTTTAATGGCCGACGCATATAGTCGTTAGGCGGTCGGTAAGTGGTTGCATGTATATGGCAAACAGGTAACGATGACTGATGGGGTGACAAGTGACTGATAGGGTGACAGGTGACGATGACTGATGGGGTGACAGGTGACGATGACTGATGGGGTGACAGGTGACGATGATTGATGAGGTGACAGATGGCGATTGATGAGGTGACAAGTGACGATGATTGATGGGGTGACAGATGACAATCAATGACAGGGTGACAAGTGACGATGATTGATGGGGTGACGATCACTGATGGGGTGACAAGTGACGATGATTGATAGGGTGACAGATGACGATGGCTGATGGGGTGACAGGTGGCGATGACTGATGGGGTGACAGGTGACGGTGATTGATGGGGTGACAGGTGACGGGCGATGGTCACCGATGCGTGACAGGTGACGGGAGATGGTGCACGGCGGTACTGATGGCAGTCTCTGGTGACCGGTGAACTTTAGGCTATGTCCACATGTGAGCGTAGCGATCATGGGCAGAATCACTGCGATTCTGCCCGCGATCCAGAAATCATTGCAAATCGCGGGACGCCTGTGCGTTGCCCCTGATTTGCAATAGCACCCCAAACGCTGTGCGATGTTGCCGCCATTTCCGCCTGCCGAATCGCGGTAACATCACGCAAACAACGCATGACGCCCCAAAGAAACTATTGTACCTTTTTTGGGCGTCATGCGATGTTTGCGCGATGTTACCGCGATTCGCCAGGCGGAAATGGCGGCAACATCGCACAGCGTTTGGGGTGCTATTGCAAATCAGGGGCAACGCACAGGCGTCCCGCGATTTGCAATGATTTCCGGATCGCGGGCAGAATCGCGGTGATTCTGCCTGCGATCGCTACGCTCACATGTGAACGTTATGGGTGTCAATTTCTGGGCACTGATGAGGTGACTGTTGGGTGACAGGTGACATTGGGGGGGGGGGGGGGGCTGAGGACTGTGTGGGGACCTTTATTTTTGTGATTTTACATTTGACATGTGTACAGAGCAGTAACTCACTGTTTCTAGCTCTGCTCTCCTCATACTGGAAACTGTATGAGGGGAGAAGAGCTAGTAACAGTCAGTTACTGCTCTGTATTTACATTTTGCGATCGGCTGTGAATGGATTCACAGCCGATCACATAGTAAACAGTCACTGTCAGTGACTGTTTACTACTGCCAGTGACAGCTGTGTTCCTATGGAACACAGTGCCGCCGACATGACCGCGCTGCGCGCTCCCGATCGCGCATGCGCGGTCATCTTGTGGGCGCCTCCATTGTGATCGGCTGTGTCATTGGAACACAGCCGATCATGTGGGAAACAGCCACGCCCATTGGCTGTTTCCCCCCTGCCTTAACAGCAATGGAATTGTTTGAAGAGGGTATAGGAGTCTGGCACAGCTTACCATTTTAAATAAGTGGCACCTCCTGAGAAGCGAGATGGGGAGATCCATCCATGTCTCCAGTTCACCCTTGATCCTTGACAACACTGGGGTAAAATAAGGTGATATATGGGAGAGGGTGTTTTGCCAATCTTTATACCAAGGTATGTAATTTGGGTTTTGGCGACAGAGAAAATCGAGGAGCTGATCCAAGAGGGTGTCCTAGAGTGAAAAAGGGGGAGGATTTCACTCTTAGAAAAGTTATTCCACAGACCAGAGTACTCTCTAAACCTCTACAGGTAACTAAATATGCAACTGGTGTTAGAATTGCAGGTCTCTATTAGAGATTTATTGATTAACTGACAGCCTGAGCTTTTAGTCACTTGCATGTATCGAATACACCTAGCCTACACATTATTAATAAATTTGGGGTGTAGGGGTGTAGTCGGTACTGTGAAGGCTTATATGAATTGCATTCTATTTTTAGAACACTAATGAGATTCTCTTTATTGCTATGGATATTTTGTAAACCTGCATAGTGGATGCACCCGACTATCTGCAGTATGGCTGAAATGATAAAGGCAATACAATATTAATGTGACTTTTCCTTTCCTCCTTTTTTGTATAGGGACTATTTAATTGGTGATATACGATATATCTAAACTTGATGATGACTTTTGATTGGTTGGGACATCTCCAGATCCAATGGACAGAAAATGATGGTTGTTGTATGAAGATATTGTTTATTATATGTTTACTGTTGTATCACCCATATATATGTGATAATATTTGTGAGATATTTTTTAACTATGTATATTTTATAATAAAAGACCTTCACGTGTGTATTTTTGTCATAGAAAAGCTCGCCATTAAATATTTTTCTAAAGAGGTTGACTGTTGCCCCTGCGTCAAATGCAATTAATGGCAAGACAATCCACCACCCAACTGCAGCAGGGTGGACTGATAAGTGTGACTATTGGGGAATTATAGTGTTCTTATATAGAGCTGTATGTATATGTGTAATGTCTGTTAAAAATGTCTTATCTGTATGGTTTTAATTAATACTTTTCTTGCACAATGCAATCGCACTATATGTGCTTTTAACGTACCTTTAAATCCCTCTATCTAGTTTGTTAGAAACTATTTTTGTACACATAGCTTTTTAGGATGTGGTACCAGACAGAAATCTGTCCTTTATAGGGCTGACTTCGTCACCCCTCCCCCTAGTGGGTTCTGAAGTAAAAAAGAGGATATCATCCTCAAATAACGCTAGACGAAAGTCTTGTTGACCTATGCCTATTTATCAAGAAGTCAGATTTACATGCAACAGCACCTTGTCTATATGGAAAATTTGTAGGAGGCTGCATTGTGTGTGTCTGTGTGTGTGTGTGTGGGGGGGGGAGTTAAGGGGCTGCAATGTGGGGGGTTTAAGGAGACGTTTTGTGGGGGGGGGGCAGTTAAGGGGCTGCTTTGTGGGATATTGGGACAAAAACAATAACAGTAATAACATTAATAGCTAAAACAATTGAGATAATAGTATATATACTGTTATCTTCTTCCATAACTCACCGCCAAAAAAAACACTGTCTGTCCTCAGTCCACCTGTCACTCCTGTGTCTGCCACGGCCAACGCCCCTAGAAGATTCAGCCTGCCCTACGTGAGATGGAGTGCGCTGATGCCTGATGTCATTGCGCACACAACAATAATGTGAGGAACGTTCCCTGGAGGAGATGCTCTGCCTACTCATAGTCATCAGTTTGCACTACGGGTGGCAGTATGAGATGGGGAAATGCTGCATGTAACACACCACCAACTAAAGACACACAAAACTGCTGGAAAAAAAAATCTTGGACATCAATTTGCTGCCCCTCTCAAAGTTCTGCTTGGGTCCAATGGACCCAGCGGGACCCATGGTAGGGCAAGACCTGCCTATGCCTATTCCATGTAGGGAGGGGTGGGAGAGGATGTATCGGGACAGAGGTTCCAGGGCCAGATTGAATAGGAGTGGGGATAAGGGACGTCCCTGTCTGGTGCCCTTGTGAAGTTTGACCGGGTTTGACATACGGCCTTCTGCTACTATATTTGCGGTGGAAGCCGCATACATGGTGGAAATTAGTTGAAGGAAGGAGCCTGAGAAGCCAAAGTGTTGTAGAACCAGAGAAAACCAGGAGAAACTGATGTTGTCAAAGGCCTTTTCTGCATCGAGGGAGATTATAGCTATATCGCTTTTGGGATTTTTTTTTTTTGCGTATTCAAGGACCGTGAGCACTTTCTGGATGTTAGAGGCCGTGGAGCAGCCTTAAGTGTAGCCTGCCTGTGCGAAGTGTATGAGGGTGGGCATAATTTTAGCAAGTGTGTTTTCCATAACTTTTGATAAAATTTTGGAGTCCAGGTTTAGTAGGGAGATTGGCCTAATAGAGCCGGGCTCTGTAGGGTCTTTACCTTTGTTGGCAATTCATTGGGGCTGGGAGCCATTGCCATTGGGGCTGGGAGCTTTCCCGTTCGCAAGTGAGGATATTGTCTTGTGTATCTCCTGTTTCATTATGGGGGAGTTGAGACTGGTCAGTAAAGCGGGGTTGATTTGTGGTAGGGGGACCAGGTCTAGGAAGGCCTAGGCTGAGAACTTATCAGTGGAGTCTGGGCTGTAGAGATTGGTATAGAATTGTTCTAGGATTAGGCTGATACCATCTGCCGAAGAGGTAGCAATACCTTGGGTGTCTTTTAGCTCTGGTATATGGGTGGAGTCGTGTGCCCCCTTACACAGTCCCGCCAACAATTTCCCAGACTTGTCACCATATTTGTGGTATTGTAGGTCGAAGTGTGATTGATTAGTGCTTGAGCGTCCACCCACAGATCAAAGTCAGCTTTGGCTTCTCGCCAGAATTTGCGTTGCTTCGGGGAATTGTTCTGCAATAACTGGGTTTGGGTATGTCACAGCTGGTCACTAAATTCTTTGCAGTGTTTGAGGATTTTTCTTTTGTACGATGCGGCAAAAGCTATGATCCTGCCTCGCAGAACTGCCTTGCCTGTGTCCCATTACAGTTTGGGATCGGTGTTATGAGCAATGTTTGTCAATTCATATTCCGACCAGGTCTCTTGCAGTACCTTTTGGAGGTCAGGATTGTGGGCCAAATATTGTGAGAAATGCCATGATTTCATTGGGAGCGACGTGCCGAAGTTTCGAATTTGCACTCAGATGGGGGCATGGTCTGGGATAGCTGGATAATGGTGTCAGAGGTGTGTGGTAAAGTAGCTGCATTAACAAGTAAGTAGTCAATTCTAAAGTGTGATGTGGAAGAAAGTAGAAGGTGAATTATTTGCCCTCAGGGTGCGCTAAACACCAGGGGTCGATGAGTTGTAGGGCAGCAACAAAAAAGGATAGTGAAGAGGGGGGATAAAGGGGAGGAAGGGCAGGGTAAAGGTTTTGCTACAGGTTTGTTTTCTAATGGCTTAAAAAACAGAGTTGAAATCACCCCCTCACACAAGTGTAGAAAAGGGGCCAAGGGAGTGGTGACTGTCTGGAAGAAGGACTTGGTGGGGAGTTGGGGGCATAAACATTGGACACAATCAGATCTCTCTAGACACAAAGTGCAGATGGAGGGTCAGAAGACGTCCCTCCGCATCATTTACTTTTGACACTATCTCACAGGGAAAACTTTTGTGAATAAGGATAAAAACCCCTGCCTTGCCTTTTGTCGATGCTGATCTATACACTTTCCCCATCCAGAGCTTGGACATGCATTGAACGTTTTCCGTAGGAAGATGCATTTTTTGTAGGAGAGCGATGTCTGATTTCAATCTTTTTAAATGTCGGAGCACTGCCATACGTTTGTGGGGGGATCATAGTCCCTTGAGGTTCCATGAGGTGATTCTCATGATTAAAGTGTGGAAAGGGCTAAAAGTTGCAATATGAAGCATAATCTGCAGAGATATTGATTTGATCTATACGGTCAAACTGATGGTGTTGGGGAAGGGGGGTAGGGGAGGGGGGCAGTGGGGTGGAGGGGTCCCTGATGGGAGTAGGTACGGGGGGTGGAGGTAAGATACAACCCTAGTATAAAGTAGATAGTAAAACATAAAATTGAAAAACTCACAGTTGGAATGAAGTCTGGACTTCACTTTCTTCCACACATATCTTACCAACCTAAGGACAGCGTTACCGGAGAGGCGACAGTGGTCAATGTGCTGAGACGGGTCTACCAGGTACTTAAGGCGGAAGCATTGTTGGGACTAAAAGGGGGTCTGCTAGGTGTCATACAACAGCAGATTTATTGTGTCGCACATCTCTGGAAGGCTGTAACAGAATAATAACAAAGACAGTAAACCAGCACGAAACAGTATACATAGTCATAGTCGGGCAACATTGAGATTTAACATAAGGTGGGAGATATCTGGCATACGCTGAGAGGCCATATGCTCTGACTGAGTGGCAGTGCAGATGTGGCCAAGATCAAAGGCTCTGGGAGAGATCCAGATCAGTGGTGTTTGATTGAGCCAATGTTCTCAGAGTAGCAAAGCCATTTAGGTGGGTCTTTGCTGGGGCTACGTTGATCCCTGGGAACCTCTTGGTGGTGATTGGTTTCCATTGGTGTTAACTCCTAAAAGATATGCTAGTGTGATTTGACGTAGGAGGCAGCTTCCTCGGGGTGAGAGAAGGACTTGGTCTCCCCTAACTGGTCAGTTAGCCCCTAGGCCAGCGTAAATTGAATAGCTTTGAGGTGAAGTACTGAGCAAATGGCTGAAATGTCTTTCTTTTGCGTGACACTTCCTGAGAATAATCGGCAAAGATCAAAAGCTGTTGACCCTCCAGTTGAAGAGATTTGGCATTGCGAAAAGATTTTAGAATTGCTACCCTTTCTGAATACTTTAGGTAGCATACAATAACAGGGTGCGGGGATCGCCTGTCATTTGAGGGGTCTCCTACACAGTGTGCCCTTTCTGTTATGCATGGGTTGATCACCCAAGAGCCGTAGGGATGTGTCTAGAGCAGATATCTGTCAGGAAATAAGAGTTGAAGGACTCAGGAAGGCAGATGATATGTAAATTGTTTCGGCGAGAACGATTTTCTAAATCGTCTAACTTTTCCAGGATATAGTGATGGGTTTGTGAGGTTTGGTGTGCAGCAGTCTGCGAGCCTTGGGCCTCCTCCTCCAGGTCAGAAATGTGATGCTCAGCCTCAAAGAGCCTGGCTGCCTGCTCTCTAATCTCCCTTCTGAGCTGCTGTAATCATGGGGGAGAGCACTGCAGCCACTGCCTGAGCTATTTTCCTGTACTGGTCTTCCAGGGAGTCAGAGGTAGCGGGAGCTGGCTGGGATAAGAGAAGATTCAAACTCACAACCACACTATCGGCCATCTTGGATTGTTGAGGGCTGAGGGACAGAGGGTCTGGAGCCACAGCTTGTGCAGTGGCAGAATCGCCTGTGATGAGGTATCGTTCCATATGCTGGTGTGCTGGGAACGAGTGGAAAGCAGGAGAGGACCCAGTGGTTGTGCCTGGGAGACAGAGCCAGTTTTTTTTATCAGTGTCCCCGCTGGAGCCGCCGTCTCGTACTGCCTCTACATGTAGCGCCGGGACCGGAAGTCACAAATAATGTTTTAATGTGATGTGTTAAAACTTACTGCAATTTAACCACTTGACCCCCGCCCACCATACATATAATGCGGCACTCTGCTGCTGCTGGGCAAAGTGACGTATCCCTACGTTGCTCGCTCAGGCGCCTATGTGGGGTGAGTGCACTCCGCCGGCATCACAATCCGCCCCAAGCACTGATTACTGTAGTAATGTCACTGGTACCCCCAAAAGTGTAAAAAATGTCAGTTAGGGGTCCGATCTGTCCGCCGCAATGTTGCAGTCCCGCATAAAAAAATCACAGATCGCCGTCATCACTAGTTAAAAAAAAACCAATCACAATGACATAAATCTTTCCCGTAGTTAGTAAACGCAATAACTTTTGTGCAAACCAATCAAAATACGCTTATTGTAATTTTTTTTACCAAAAGTATGTAGCAGAAAACAAATTGGCCTAAAATGGTAAAAAATTTAGATTTTTACCTTTTTTTGGGAGAATTTCATATAAAAAAATGTGAAAAATATTGTTATTTTTTCAAAATTGTCGCTGTTTTTTTGTTTATAGCTCAAAAAATAAAAATCGCACAGGTGATCAAATACCACTAAAAGAAAGCTCTGTTTGTGAGAAAAAAAGGACATCAATTTTGTTTGGGTAAAGCGTTGCACGACCGCGCAATTGTCCGTTAAATTCACGCAGTGCCGAATAGCGAAATAGGGCCTGGTCATTGAGCAGCCAAATCCTCCGGGGCTAAAGTGGTTAATATTAATTTTACATGTGCATTACATGCATTTTACCTCCTTTGTAAATAAGTACTAAAATATACATTTAGTGCATTTTTGACTATATTGACTATGTTGACTATATTACAAAGCGTGTTTTCCAAGAACTGCATGCAGATGGGGATTTTTCAAAAATGTAATGCACTGTACTGTTACACAACTGAATCATGTAAAAGCTTGATAAATTATAATGAAAACACATTTTGGCACAGTTACCATTCGATGGTGTGAGCAGGCCTTTTCATTTTTCTGTCCACTGCAGGCATGCTTCTTTCTAAGTTGAATAACACCAAGCTGGAGTTGAGCTTTAAAAAATAGTTTCACTTTAAAAAAAAAAGAAGAAAAGGTGAACTAACAATGTACACTCTCCCCACCCCCAGTCTGCACGGTGTCCACCACCATGGGTGATGAATGGTCAGTGCCTATACAGAGAGTGCAGTGGTCCACGGATGTGCAATGCATCTAGGACTGATCAAAGCAATTCTGATTGGTCAGCGACAACACAAGGCATTTTACACCTTACACATCTTACACCTGAGCAGAGAGCTGGTGTAAGTAAGTCACTGGCTCTCTGCTTTCACCCCCCCCCCCCCACCATGCTCACTGGAGCACTAGGCTGTGGAGCGGCCGGTCCAGGCTGAGCCGGGTGCCGGTCCAGGCATGAGGGCAGATCCTGATCATGTGGTTGTGTTTTTTCCTGCCAATAGTGGGCTTCAGTCTGCTGAAAATGGGTAACAGGAGTGCAGAACGGATTGCACTTCTGTGATCCACAGGAGAAGTACAAACAAATGAGCTTAGGCTGTACTTCTCCTTTAAAGTGGTGGATGCCCATGTAATGCCCCTTAGGCAGTAGCAGTTTGAAGCCTCACAAGCTCAGAATCCTCTTGTTGCACTTACTATGCACATTTAATTTTGGCTAATAAAAATAGTTACAAAAAATAAAAAGTTGCTAGGTAACAGAATAATTAAATCGTTCAATTGTTTAGGACCTTTTTTAAACAGAAACATGTCACAAAACGACTTTTGTTTTAAATGTGCCAGCTCTTGATTCCTAAACTGATTACAAATGCAGTGTGAGCAACAAATATTTTAATTAATGAGGCTGAAAGCCTTGCCAGGCAACTAATAAGGAGCCATATATGCTTTTTCCAAGATGTTCAGGTATGCATGGAGCCATGTCCATCCTTAAGCCAGAAAGAAATGAGAGGGGGTTGGAAACTAAGTATAGAGCAGGAAATTATGCCTCTTGTTTCCGAAGGATGTAGAGATATTGTAATTAGAGCAGTAACTAGGCTACGGCTTCCTTGCCTTTGAAAGACTGCAAAAGGGCATCCGCCATATCTTTTTAGACTTGCACATCTGCTATGATTTTATAAGTTTGAAGTAATCTGTACTGAGAGAAACTTTGAGGCTGCCATTGCTGGCCTCCTTTTAAAATGTTAGTTGTCTTGTCTGTCTGTGGACTCGGAATTCTTGATCTGCATACCCAGAATAAGCGACTTAGAAAATACTAAAAACAACTAGATCAACATGGCAGCCAGCAAACTAGCACATGAGCAAGAATAGTTCAGCAGTGGCAGCTGCCATACTTCCTCAGTACAGATTGCCTTTAAAGTAGAACTATAGGCAAAACCTTTTTTATTCATTTTGGATAGAGCAAGGGAAGGTTATAACCCCTTTCAGATTTTATTTTATCACCTGTGTCCCATTGCAGGGATTTCCCTTAACTTCCTGTCCCATAGCCAAATAGGAAGTGAGAAATCCCTGCAAATACAGAGAATTCCTTAGGGAACCCCAGGTCACCAGAACTAGTATCCCCATTGGAAGATTTCCCCTCTAATACTTTTTTGAGGGACAACCCAAATTTCGGATTTTCTTTTACATTCACCTTCAATTATAATGGTAAACAAGACAAAAACAGAGAATGAATCTTCTTGAAAGGGGCACAGACAACAATAAATAATGACAGGTGTTCTATTCCTTCTCCACCCTATCCAAAACTAAAAAAAATAACTTATTTTTCTTAACCATAACCTTAACCTTAACACACTTCCTGTCCTAGGGTGACTGCAAACACCGCTTCTTCGCCTCTCCTCCATAACATAGGTGGCAGGTGTCCAGTAGTTGTCCTAAATATTGTGCTAAATATCATATGTACGAATGCAGTGCCCCCACTGAATTAAAGCTATATAAAACTAAAATATCTATTAACCTTTGTGTTGATGAATGAATACTTTGTTGATGGGTAACATCAACAAAGTATTCATTCCTCAACACAAAAAAATATTACTTAGCTGTTAATCAGAGGCTTTAATTAATCAGTTCTAATAGTTTATTAATGGATTTGAATAAATTCATGAATTCATGGATCATGGGCAAGATGTCCTCATTTTGATTACAGCACATGGATACTATTGCTTATTTGTTTTCATCGTCTCCAGCTTTTTTGTACTCCTCACTAGCACATTGCTGTGTCTTTATTTGGTTTCCTGTTGGACCACAATCCCCCTGAAATACCACTTCGTGCCACATACCTAACCCCCTCCTTTATGCCCCCCGACTTTGTTTGATAAGATTTCTAACGTCATTAGCATTTAAACAAGTCTAATGACTGCATAAACAAACAGCTACGTAGACAGATGAAATTCTGTACATTTATAGAAACTGTATTCCTTGCCAAATGGTTCATATTTCTCTCCATGTGGTTCTGAGATAGCAGAAACAAGAGAGTACAACAAAGTTGGTTATTTGAATTTTCTCTACAGCAGTTAAGCAATACACCTAGATTATCTCTCCCCACCAGCTTGTCATGGGACCATGAAGGGGGAGCAGCACACTGATGGGTCAGTCCTCTGCTTACCCTACTCTTGTATACCTGATTGGCCCCCAGCGATGTCCCTCCCTATCATAGTCTGGATTTCAGTTTAGGAAAGCAACAGACTGATATTAATTCCAACTCAGGTACTTACTCTAGCTACAGATAGCACATTTAATGATTTTTTCGAACATTTATACCCGGTTCACACTCATGCGAGTGCCGGGTTCGCATGTAATGTCGGAGCGCACTGCTCCGACATTACATGCGATCAGCTGTGCGGTGCGAGTTTAGCCATACAGTTTGTATGGCTAAATTCGCATCGCACCCGGTGCAAACACGCACAGGAGGCATTTTTGCAGCCGCATCAGGATCGGATCGCACAGCGGTTCACACTTGTGCGATCCCATCCTGTGCGAACTGCACGATCGCACTGCGATATGCGATCAAACTGGGGGTGTCGTTAAGATTACATTGACACCCCCAGCGTATCGCATATGGCAGTGTGAACTGCCGGGGGTGCGTGTGCGATGCGGGAAAAGGCTGCGAATTCGCAGCCTTCCCGCATCGCAATAGTGTGACCCGAGCCTTAACTGCATTGATTCAAAATTTTTGTTTACCTGGAATTTAGCATCCAAAGAGAAATGTTTGGCAAAAATAGGATATACTGCACAGTGTGCAGAAAATATGAAAATCACTGTATTTATTTGGAAATATTTTGCAAATAATCACAAACAGGTAATTTTCCTAAAGCAGAAAGGGATATATTAGCTGATCAATTATCACTTTTTGTCCTTTTTTTTTTTTTTCCGAACGCCCATCAAAAGATTTGTCACATTTAAACAGCACATTTTTATCTGCATTTGCCTATATCTGTCCTATCAAGTTTCACCCACTGTTCAACATGTGTATTTCCCATGCTTATGTGGGTAATCAAGATCTCTTTAACACTTCCCATATTTATAATACTGCCATTGTTACATTTGCCAGCATTAATGCTTTACCACATTTACTGTTTTCAAAGTCAAATGATTGATCCTATTACTGACTCATTATCGATTGCAACAGATTTCTGCCACACTCTATGCTCATTACTGCTTGCCATGACTAAAAAAAAAACAAATTCTGTCCCCACAGGTGGCCCAAAGCTTATGTAACTTAGATTAGAGCCTAACAACCAGAGACAGTACAGAGTGCATTCATTTCTCTCTCGTAGACTATGTTCAGCAGACATGCAGTGAGCTAAACTTAGCATGGCAAAAAATTATGAAGCACTACTAAACAGAAGGTTATAAGCAAACACACCTTCTCATATGCATTTATATTTACAATTTATTTACAGAAACTATGCTTCGGTTTAAAGAGTAACACAAATTGAAAATATTATTTACAGTACATCAATCTGACTTTTATCACACACATATAAAAAAATATTAAACAGATCACAGTTCTCTTCTAGAGGAAGGAGGTTGCTAAAGGGATCTTTTGGGGAATATCATTGTTTCCAGCAACAGAATGTCTCCAGCCTATAAGCCAACCTTTGGGGCACTATTTAATTGAGCAATTCTGTATGTGGCAAATGAGATGTAATGTTGGTAAATGTAAAGTTATGCATTTGGGGGCCAAAAACATACATGCATCATACATTCTAGGAGGAAAACAGTTGGGGGAGTCAATGATTGAGAAGGGTCTAGGTGTTCTGATAGATCATAAACTAAAAATTAGCATGCAACATATGCCTTTCTTTCGGGAAGGGAGCTAGTTGGCAGATTCGATATACTGGAAACCACAATGTTACTTTTTAATTGTACTGTCTTTGCTCTCCCATTGCCCATATAATATCCGGTGTCTTCAATACTGCATTGTCCTCAGGACTGCTATCACATGGTCATGCTGACCTCAACCTATTGATCACCTTGTACTATTTTTACTGCCTTATCTCCAAGCTATGTTACTCTCTCAACATTTTTGTTGTATTTTGATGCTATGTTCACTTGTTTTTCTTGAATAAAAATTATTGAAAGAAGAAAAATTTGCATGCAATGCCAAGCTGAAGTTTCTAAAGCTAGGAAAATAGTTTCTTGTATTAAAAGAGGTATAGTCTCCAGAAAGAGAGATATAATTTACCCCCTCTACAAAGTGCTTGTAAGACCTCATCTAGATTATCCACTTCAGTTTTGGGCTCCAGGTCACAAAAATTATATTGGAGAACTAGAGAAAGTGCAGAGAAGGGCAACCAAACTAATAAGAGGTATGGAGGACCACAGCTATGAGGAAAGATTAGAGGAACTAACTTTATTCTTTTTTTGAGAAAAGGAGATTAAGAGGTCCTATGATCGCTATGTATGAATATGTAAGTGGTCCATATGGTGAACTTTGTGCAGAGTTATTCCCTTTCATGCCATTACAGAGAACAAGGGGCCACTCTTTATGTCTTGAAGAAATGTGAATTAACCTCTACATACAAAAAGGCTTCTTCTGTGAAACAGGAATATACTCTTCCCAGAACTAGTTTTTGCCAACTTAGTGGATAGTTTTAAAAAAGAGCTGGATGCATTCCTACATGCATAAAATATAACTGGATATTACCATTTATAGATAATAACAAAAAAGAACAAACTTGATCCCGGGAATATTCAATTGCCTCTTAGGGGATCAGAAAGGAATTTCTACCCCTGCTGAAGAAAATTCGAGTATGCGTCATAGGGTTTTTTTTTACTTTCCTCTGGAATAACTGTCAGTATAGTATTGTGTATACACAGATTTCTATTTATTTTTTTTTTTTCTATTGATTGAACTATACTTGTGCCTTTTTTCAACATGACTAACTATATAACTATACTTGATCATACAGCTGTACATTTTTTGACGAGTGGGTGAGGGTACAACAAAAGGAAATACATGTGCACTTACTGTACATTGTGGTATATCACCTTCGTTTTTTTCTAAACAATTTCAAGTTTGTGTTTCAAATTCACCAATTTAGAACAGCTGCCATTTTTAAAATGCAGTATTTGTCTTTTTTTAAAAAAAAAATACATTGATGTAAATGTGTATCCGCATATGTAACTGAATTGGGAGTTTTCTCTTGAATTAGCAGTTTAGTACAATGCTTTCTTCGTGGCTGTGTGATTGATAACATCATAGTGGTTATATCTCAGTTTAGTTAGTAATAGTAGACATCTAAATGAAAGCAAGAACCTGGTCATCATGTATTTTATATAAACTTTGTCCCAGCTTAGACAAACAACTCCTTTCTTTAATTCACATGCACTCTAGAAAAGAGTATGGCTTCAGTTTACTTTAAAACAGAATACAATAAATGATATTGATGAGTGACGTTGTGACATTTCACTTCATTTTGAAAAAAAAAATGGGCATTTGGGCAAAATGTTATCATTTGATGAATTTGAGGGCATCTCCAGCACTAAAGAATGGTTTGGAGTATGAACAAAGTAAGTGATCACCATGTCAGCATTAGAGCACTAGGATAAAATAATGTTATGTTATGAATATTTATGTCTCTTCAGCCTACCATTAGGAGGTTTATTGCCAACGGTGTAGGCTAGCTGAGGGTATAATGTTTGGGTATGACATTTTGAAAGTCATATTTTCCCTGGGCCCCTTTCCTGGGGGAGGGATGTGGGTTTATGATGTAACCTCTGGAGTCTGTATCCTAGAGAGGGTGACCATGTGTTTGGAAAATACAATCCTGATTCCAAAAAAGTTGGGACACTGTACAAATTGTGAGTAAAAAGGAATGGACTAATTTACAAATCTCATAAAAATATATTTTATTCACAATATAATATAGATAACATATGAAATGTTGAAAGTGAGACATTTTGAAATGGCATGCCACATATTGGCTCATTTTGGATTTCATGAGAGCTACACATTCCAAAAAAGTTGGGACAGGTAGCAATAAGAGGCCTGAAAAGTTAAATGTACATATAAGGAACAGCTGGAGGACCAATTTGCAACTTATTAGGTCAATTGGCAACATGATTGTGTATAAAAAGAGTCTCTCAGAAGTCAAGATGGGCAGGGGATCACCAATTCCCCCAATGCTGTGGTGAAAAATAGTGGAGCAATATCAGAAAGGAGTTTCCCAGAGAAAAATTGCAAAGAGTTTAAAGTTATCATCATCTACAGTGCATAATATCATCCAAAGATTCAGAGAATCTGGAACAATCTCTGTGCGTAAGGGTCAAGGCCAGGAAAACCATACTGGATGCCCGTGATCTTCGGGCCCTTAGACGACACTGCATAACATACAGGAATGCTACTGTAATGGAAATCACAACATGGGCTCAGGAATACTTCCAGAAAACATTGTCGGTGAACTCAATCCCCCGTGCCATTTGCCATTGTCGGCTAAAACTCTATAGGCCAAAAAAGAAGCCATATCTAAACATGATCCAGAAGCGCAGGCATTTTCTCTGGGCCAAGGCTCATTTAAAATGGACTGTGGCAAAGTGGAAAACTGTTCTATGGTCAGACAAATCAAAATTTGAAGTTCTTTTTGGAAAACTGGGACGCCATGTCATCCGGACTAAAGAGGACAAGGACAACCCAAGTTGTTATCAGCACTCAGTTCATAAGCCTGCATCTCTGATAGTATGGGGTTGCATGAGTGCGTGTGGCAGGGGCAGCTTACACATCTGAAAAGGCACCATCAATGCTGAAAGGTATATCCAAGTTCTAGAACAACATATGCTCCCATCCAGACGTCGTCTCTTTCAGGGAAGACCTTGCATTTTCCAACATGACAATGCCAGACCCCATACTGGTTCAATTACAACATCATGGATGAGTAGAAGAAGGATCAGGGAACTGAAATGGCCAGCCAGTCGTCCAGATCTTTCACCCATATAAAACATTTGGCGCATCATAAAGAGGAAGATGCGACAAAGAAGACCTAAAACAGTTAAAGCGGAGTTCCGGGCACAGAAATGATTTTTTGTTGAACATACCCCCGGGACAGTCAGGGCTAGCACATTCCACAATGGCTAGCCTCTGATCTGTCCCGGTTCGCACTTACCTTTTAGAAGAAATACTTACTTAGAAATTTTCTTCCACAGCGTTTCCATCTCGGTTGTGGGCAGCTGAAGCCGGCGCGGTCCTCTTCTCTGTCTTCTTCCGCGTCTTCGTGTCCCAGAATGCACTGCACCGGCCCCTCTCGTCACTTCCGGCGCGGCGCCGCATTCCTAAACAGCTTCTGGGCATGCCCAGAAGCTGTTTAGCAGGGGAATGCGGCGTCGCCCGGAAATGACGAGTGGGGCCGGTGCGGCGCATTGATTCCTGGGAGCTATGACGTTTAGCTCCCAGGAATCATCGCGAGGCAGGAAGTGACGGGGTGAGCCGCGGCGCTGGAGGAGGAAGCTGTCATAGGTGAGTATTTACGATCGTCAATAAAAAGGTGAGTAAACAAAAAAAAAAAAATAACTATCCAATTCCTTTTCAGGTGCGGCATACCTAGCGGAGGGGCACAAAAAAAAAAATCTTTTTTGTGCCCGGAACTCCGCTTTAAGCAACTAGAAGCCTGTATTAGACAAGAATGGATCTTAAAACACAAACAGAAAAAATATTCAGCGCTTAATCACTACCCTAAATAGGCAAAAGCAGCTGAACACTTAGGTGAAGGTCAAACCAACAAAACCTCAAAAGTAAACACAAACAAACAGTCCCGTTGAAAAATGCATCCATTCTGTACATTCTGGGCAGAGAGCAGTAAGTTGGATGCATTTTTCGACGAAAGGCATTATTCAACATGACACCGGGGGAGAGTGTTGTCCTATGGATGATCTCTGTTATAATAATTATGTGCCAACAAAAACTTGTTGAGGCTGTTTTCAGATTCTAGACTAGTATCCTAGTAACATCCAGATAAATAGATGTGATCTTGGATACTTCTCCTTCTTTTTTTATTTTCCTTCCTGCTGCAGCTGGGTGTGGTCTGTGCCTGTCTTATATCTACGTTGTCACTTGTTCTCTTCTCTTTGGGATTAGAAACCTGAAAACAAGCCAAGTTTAGGTGATTGTTTGCCTGTTTCCACCTGTCAAGCTGCAGCTGGGCGTGGCATTCCTACATCTTCATTGCTTCACTTGTTTGTACCTCTCAGGGATCACAAGAAGCTGAGATCAAGCCAAGTTGAGATGACATGACCGTATTGAGCCCAGGATCTCTGCAGAGGAATTTTGTCGGCAGTGCTGTTCGTTTTGCTTGATGAGCCATAGTGGTCAAGTGTAGTAGGTGAGAGGCGATGATACTCACTGGTGGAGGTGTTCACTGATTTGATGTATTGTTCACCCTTTCTACACTGAAGGCAATCTCACTTTGGCATCCTCATATTTCTCTTTGGACTCTTATGGACTGTTTACCTCACTATATGTTATATTTGTCATCATTTTAGCGCTGCACTACTGTTTGTTTAGATGAGAATGGGACAACATTCCTATTCCTAAACTTGAGCAACTTGTCTCCTCAGTCCCCAGACATTTGCAGACTGTTTTAAAAGAAGAGGGGATGCCACACAGTGGTAAACATGGCCTTGTCCCAACTTTTTTGAGATGTGTTGATGCCATGAAATTTAAAATCAACCTATTCTTCCCTTAAAATGATACATTTTCTTTGTTTAAACATTTTATGTGCTATATTTGTTGTATTCTGAATAAAATATTGAAATTTGAAACTTCCACTTCATTGCATTCTGTTTTTATTCACAATTTGTACAGTGTCCAAACTTTTTTGGAATCGGGTTTGTATATGAGTTTAAGCCTAAGATGCTAATTAAGGGGATTGAAGCACTATGGAGAAACTTCACATTAAATGGGGTCACTGAAGAAGCTTGGCTTTTGACTAAAGTGTGGTTCCCTCTTCATAGGAAGTAGTAGCCGATACACCAAATACTTTGTAGCCAGGTACTTGATTCATAGGATGCCGACTTGGCATCCAGGTTCTTTGCCTGTGAAGGCTGGAAGTACTTTTTGTCTCACTTCTGGAGCCTGCCACATCTCATGGGTGTTAATTGTCCTAACCCACTTCTCATGAATTTGAACAGAGCCAAGAAACTTCATATTCACTTTGAAATGTGATTGGCACCCGTCTGACACATCACAACACTATCACCAAGGATATGACCCTAAGGTGAAATGTTTGCTCACGCAACCACTGGGGGTTCCTATCTGCTCCCAGGGTATACTGAAAGGGAGTGCTACAATGTTAGGATGTAGCTTTTTCAAGGAATAGATATTAGGATTTTTCGTGGAACCAAGTACCAGTGGATTACATAAAACTCAGAATGGCCACCTAAACAGACCATTCTAAACATTAGCTTGTTTCCCAGAGAACGATAGCTCTTTTCTGAGTGACTTTATTAGCTTCCTGAAGTTGATATTTAACCCACAAATGAACATCAGCATATATTTTCTCTCTAATTAGTTTCGCATTCCCACACAAGGGCATATACTGACTATTTTTTTCTTATAGTATATATTCCCATGGGCAAGCAAGTTTACCTTTATATCTGTAGAAACACACACCCTTGTACATCTGGAACATCTGGGAAGAAGTTTACAATGTGTTCTTGCAAAAACTCTAATTATTAAGCTATGGTCATACTAAAGGCATAGTATTCTAAAGCTATAAACTGGGGGTCACTGGAAAAAACACTGCTTTGCCATAAAGAACTGCCCCCCTTGGCTCCTTAGTCATTGACTGCTAGATTGTGACAATACATTTTGTAGCTATGCTGTAGCCATCCACTCAAGATATTTATAAACATATGTCACTTGAAGCTTATTTTTCAAAGTCCCATCAATCACAAAAGGCACAAAACTCCTCTCATCCCAAAGGAATACGATTATCAAATGATATCTTGTATATGGTACATGTAAATGCAGGGCTTTTTTTCTCAGAGAATAGGTACAGGAACTCTCTTCTTCTGAGTAATTTCTTGTCTCTGCCCCCTACCCACCTCAGAATATCACCCCTTGAATCCACCCTCTAACCACCTCCCAGCACCGCCTCATTTAGGTGAGGATGACATATACAGGCAACACTGTCTCCTGAAATGTCTATGTTACACATCCCAAAGGCTGTGTATCGGATTATGTGTATACGCAAGCTGATAAAGTTCAGCGGCAAATCTATGTTTGAACTAGATCCCCCTGCACATGTGCAAATAGAACCTAGCAGAGACCTGGGGCATGACTGCACATATGCCGCATCACTTTTCAAGATGGCAGAAAGAGGAACTTCCCTGCAAGAAGGGACATATGGGGATTTTAAAACTCATTTATAATACCTAGGTTGGAGTTCCTTTCTAAATCCACTTACTATTACTTGACTAGCTATCTCTGTTGTAAGTCTGCTATTAGCATCGACTACTCTTTCAGTAAAATAATGCTTTCTAAGATCACTCATAAGTTTTCCATTTGCAAGTCTGAGGCCATGCCCTGGTGCTCTTAACCACTGTCTGTGTTTTACACTTTCTCTTTTAAACCTTTTACACACATAATGTATTTAAAGCTTATCTAAAGACAAAAAACAAAAATGTAATATATGGCTTACCAGTCCTTCATTTTTACTTGTCAGTAGAAATCTTGTCCCTTTCTGTGAAAGCACAAAGAACCTTATCTTTATTGTGTGATTACTAGTCCCATAACCCCACCATCATACCTGTGTTATTGGCAGGATTGCAAGGTGAAATTTGGGAAACAAAAGCCTAAAACATGATAACTTTTTCAACCACCTCATCTAAGGCCCTTTCACATGGGCTTTCCGATGAGGTCCGCCTGTCAGTTTTTAGGCGGACCTGATCGGATGCTCCATGCACTCCTATGGAGCAGCGAATGTCAGAAGTGACAGAAGTGATTGCTCTTCGATCCAATCCTGTCCGTGAAATCCAAATGGATGGAAACCCTATTTTCCACCCGTCTGGAGGATTGGATCAGATGAAAACAGAAAGGCGGTCCGTTTTCATCCAATTTCCCATAGAGGAGAGTGGGGATCGGACAGCTCTGTCTCTGTAAAGTAAGTAAGAAGATGGACCTGTCATCCGCCTGCTCCGGATCGATCCCCGCTGATCAAAATGGAGTCAACCGGGTGGAAAGCCCGTGTGAAAGGACCCTCAGGACTGCTGAACTGCAATGTATTACATTTTTTTTTGGCTTTAGATATGCTTTAAAGGTTTCAATAATCTCCCCCTCTGCACCACCACCATCATTTGCCTTCTCTTCTAGAGGCTGTATATGTTAAAGCTGAACTTTAGGGTGATATAAAGGACACATCTTTGTTCAGGTATACATCAATGAACTCCAGGCAAAATAAATAAATTATTCTACTGCTCATCTTCAATGGTTCTTGGCCCACTGACGCAGACGTAATGACGAAACTCATCTGGCCATGACCACGTGGCTTCTTTGATGGCAAGCATGCTAAAAATCTACCCGGGAATCACCATGTTTAGGGGAGAACTAGAGATTGGTGAGAGAGATTAAGTGCGCCAAGCTATTGTGACATAACATATCTGTGCCTGTATTGTTTTTGTATTGTTTTTATCTTGGTAAGTGCAATTTTAAGGGGGGATTTTGGGTAATACAAGATTATGCTATGTGGCCTATTTCTTTTGTATATGAGAAATACCGTGATCGATGAAGGATCAGATGTCTAGGGAGATCTTATGCGATCAGCATACTACCCAAAGGCTAATATTCTTTGAGTATCTGGTGAGTGTAACATCTAAAGGGGAAGGTCCTCACAAGGTGTGGTAAAGGGGTCGGCATGCTTGATTACCCTGAACGCTGCCAAGATTGTAAAGTGGAGTCACCGTACTGTTATCGATTGCATTGATCACGTAGTGTAACAATTTTGAATCAATATGGTGTATTACACACCTGCTGAGCGCTGCTAATGCTCTAATGATCTTGTTTGATTTTAAGCACATATACGGTTTTGATGGCCTTTTTTTTTAATATAGTAGCAGCTTAGCGTGTAATGCAATTTATGTTTGATTCTTAGATTATTTCATGTGCACTAGGTTTGGTGATCCATTTACTCTTTGTGTTAAAATAACTACATGCACAAATGAAATATACATATGAGAACTATTTTACTTAAAAATAGATTTGTATTTCTGCCCATCCATTCCTAAGATCTACACTGCTCTGCCACAACATACAGCTTTAACTAGCAGTGGATGGAACCTTATGTTTCTCTACTGCAGTTTCACTTTTACTTATAGGTCCCCTTCCCACCACCCTATGGCTGCACAACAAAAGGATAAGCAGCACAGTGATGAGTCTGATGACCTCATCTCTCTGTCATTCTCCTACCCCCTCCTATCCACATGTCCCTTGCACTGCAGCACACATGACTGGTCACTTATGATGCTTCTCCCTCTGCCACTTTGATCTATGCTGTACAGACTTTACAGTAGACTTCAAGAGGCTGATACCAAGTCAGTTGCATGTCCTTATACTGTTTGCATTGCAAAAAAAATATTACATGACTACAGAGCGTTTTTAATTTTTAATTTATATCTGCCTGGCGTTCAGCTTTAAATAATTTTTATGTGTATGTCAACCTAAATGATCAAATTTGAAAACTATTTCCCTTTGTCCCTCACATCACATATATTACTTCCTTTTATTTAAATAAGCCCTCCAACATACAGTAAATAAAGTCAGGTCCATAAATATTGGGACATCGACACAATTCTAATCTTTTTGGCTCTATACACCACCACAATGGATTTGGAATGAAACAAACAAGATGTTCTTTGACTGCAGACTTTTATCTTTAATTTGAGGGTATTTACATCCAAATCAGGTGAACGGTGTAGGAATTACAACAGTTTGTATATGTGCCTTCCACTTTTTAAGGGACCAAAAGTAATGGGACAGATTAACAATCATAAATCAAACTTTCACTTTTTAATACTTGGTTGCAAATCCTTTGCAGTCAATTACAGCCTGAAGTCTGGAATGCATAGACATCACCAGACGCTGGGTTTCATCCCTGGTGATGCTCTACCAGGCCTCTACTGCAACTGTCTTCAGTTCCGGCTTGTTCTTGGGGCATTTTCCCTTCAGTTTTGTCTTCAGCAAGTGAAATGCATGCTCAATCGGATTCAGGTCAGGTGATTGACTTGGCCATTGCATAACATTCCACTTATTTCCCTTAAAAAACTCTTTGTTTGCTTTCGTACTATGCTTCGGGTCATTGTCCATCTGCACTGTGAAACGCCGTCCAATGAGTTCTGAAGCATTTGGCTGAATATGAGCAGATAATATTGCCCGAAACACTTCAGAATTCATCCTGCTGCTTTTGTCAGCAGTCACATCATCAATAAATACAAGAGAACCAGTTCCATTAGCAGCCATACATGTCCACGCCATGACACTACCACCACCATGCTTTACTGATGAGGTGGTATGCTTTGGATCATGAGCAGTTCCTTTCCTTCACCATACTCTTTTCTTCCCATCACTCTGGTACAAGTTGATCTTGGACTCATCTGTCCATAGGATATTGTTCCAGAACTGTGAAGGCTTTTTTAGATGTTGTTTGACAAACTCTAATCTGGCCTTTCTGTTTTTGAGGCTCACCAATGGTTTACATCTTGTGGTGAACCCTCTGTATTCACTCTGGTGAAGTCTTCTCTTGATTGTTTACTTTGACACACATACACCTACCTCCTAGAGAGTGTTCCTGATCTGGCCAACTGTTGTGAAGGGTGTTTTCTTCACCAGGGAAATCATTTTTCGGTCATCCACCACAGTTGTTTTCTGTGGTCTTCTGGGTCTTTTGGTGTTGCTGAGCTCACAGTCCGTTCTTTCTTTTTAAGATGTTCCAAACTGTTGATTTGGCCACACCTAATGTTTTGCTATCTCTCTGATGGGTTTGTTTTGTTTTTTCAGCCTAATGATGGCTTGTTTCACTGATAGTGACAGCTCTTTGGATCTCATATTGAGAGTTGACAGCAACAGATTCCAAATGCAAGTAGCACACTTGAAAAGAACTCTGGACCTTTTATCTGCTCCTTGTAAGTGGGATAATGAGGGAATAACACACACCTGGCCTTGGAACAGCTGAACAGCCAATTGTCCCATTACTTTTGGTCCCTCAAAAAGTGGGAGGCACATATACAAACTGTTGCAATTCCTACACCTTTCACCTGATTTGGATGTAAATACCCTCAAATTAAAGCTGAAAGTCTGCAGTTAAAGCACATCTCGTTTGTTTCATTTCAAATCCATTCTGGTGGTGTATAGAGCCAAAAAGATTAGACTTGTGTTGATGTCCCAATATTTATGGACCTGACTGTATCTGGTGATCCTGCCAGTCCTCTTTTTAGGAATTGCCTTCCTGTTTGTTTCTGACCACACTAAGCACAAAAGCAGATCCATACTAATATTGTCAGTGTGCATCCTTACTCCCACCTTGAAACCTACAGGACATGATGCCAACACACAGTGTGCCTGTAGTCGCATAGTGAAACTGTTGTGGACATGTCCACCAGCCACCCCTGCTCATCTTCAATGATTCCTGGCAGAAAGATTGAAAGCTGCAGTCACTGCCTCTACTGCTCTGAGCCTGAGGCAGAGCGACATAGCGATTATGAACCCATATTTTAAAAATATATATATATTACCATTAAATAGTATCTATAGTCCAAATGTAAAATCGTATATTTATTACCACATTGTATTACAGTTCTTTCTAAACTTACTTTATAAAGTTCCCACCTATTTACTTCCTTGAATTTAGTGACAAGTGTTCTCTATGCCCTGTATTTATGCACTGCTGTGTCACACATTTCACAGAGCAAAAACCACAACTTCAAAAAAACTCACCATGCCTCTTACCAAATAACAAAAAAAAACCCATGCCCCTGACAATGTCTTTGCTGATGAAACGCCTAAGCAGGAGACTAGACGTGTGACATCATCACGCACCCGGACATGGCGGCCATTTTCTTGGTTGGAAACAATCGGTTTCCAGGAGACAACTGCAATTTAAAACCTGCTAAATGTGAGTTTTATTTATTGGAATAAAATCAATCTTATTAGAACGTACTACCCCATGAGATTTCCTTTTTGTATTTATGAGCCTCATGTGCCTATGGAGAAGTTCGCAGTGTATAATGTTTTAGCTTGAGGATCCTTGGGAATCAAAAGGTGCCTGTGTCTTAACAGCCAAAGGATAGTGTCAAGCCCATTTGACCTTCTGCTTAGGGGGTACACATCCTGGGGTAAGAGGCAGAGTGTTTGGTGTTGGTGGTGGCTCTTCTTGGACCTTTTTACTCGAGTTTCGTTCACACTTGCTTCTACATGTATTACTTGATTACTTGATCCTTTTAGATCTGTTGGACTTTTAACATCAGTGCTGCACCTTTTTATGATAAAATACCTTTGGCTGTCTACTTTCCAAAAAAGTAATGTGCGGGGTAATTTGTGCTGTCCTAGCATTTTAGGGCTTCAAGAAATGAGCCAGCCAGTATATCAGGATTGATAATTTTTCAAATATTTGTACCATAGCGTGTAGACTATTTTACAAAGACTAAATATTATACACTGATTTTTTTTTTTTTTTTTACCAAACACATGTAGCTGTATACTTATTGGCCTAAATGTATGAAGAAAAATTTCTTATTTGCAAAATTTTATAGCAGAAACTAAGAAAAACTTGTTTTTTTTTTTTCAAAAATGTTTGTCTTTTTTCATTTTTTTAGCAAAAAAAAAAAAAAAAAAGCATAAAAACAAAAACAGTGGTGATTAAATACCATCAAAAGAAAGCTCTATCTGTCTCAAAAAAATATAAAAATGTTATTTGGGTACAGTGTTGCATGACTAATTGTAATTGTCATTCAAAATGTGACTGCTCTGAAAACGTAAAAATGGCCTGGACGTTTATCGAGAGATCTGGGGACCCTTGATCCCTCTTTTGCCCTCGAAGGCAGCTGATAAAACACAGTTAAGAAAGAACCAAACAAACACAAGCACCAGAAAAATTCAACTACAGTGAACGTTTGGTAAATTGCACATCCACTGCTTAATGGCTATAGTCCTATATTGTAAATACAGTCTTAGTTTCTTTTAATGTTATCTTTTTAATACTATAGTGTATTCTTCTATAAAGCTGAAGGTTTTTTTTGTGAAGGATACAACACCAAACACATTAGTTATCTAAAATAACTTATATCCCTGCATGCTGCTGCTCTTGTAAAAATCCTCACTTCATGCTGCCTTCATAGCTGCCGGGTTTTGCCCTGAGCAACTTTCCTCCCTGTTCTGTATGGGTATACATACTAGCCAATGCTAGTGTGAAGAGTTGTGCTGCTCACCTGCCCTCATCTTCCCTCTTTCTCATTCTGAAACCTTGTACCACTATTTTCTCAGAATGTATGGTGTTTTGTGAATGCAAGAGGAGCAAATGAATGACAGGATCTTTACCACCTATTCCTAAAATGCATTCTCAATATTTATCTGCGCTCTTCTGCCCTCACTAACATTCAGAGACTCCGTACTACTATTCAATAATAATGCATCACATTCTGTAAATGGACGAAGGGGATCATATAATTTATCCACTCTAGAGATCCACCGATTATCGGCAACACCGATATATCAGGGGCCGTTATGCACTTTCCCCGATATATCGGAATCGGCCCCTGAGGTTACAGCTATTGCCGATATTTAGGGAAAGTGCATGTACCGGGTGATGCCTGCAGCTAGAGGCATCACCCTGGTACCGGTGTCTATAGCCGACGGTCGGCTGACTTGTAACGACAACCGATGTGGCTGAGCAGCCGCTCGGCTGTCTTTACAAGGAGTGGGAGGGGATATTCCCCCCCTCCCACCGCCTTCCACAGCTCACCCGGGTCTCCTGTCCCACTGGGAGACCCGGGCATCCTACCTCCACCGCTGCATCCTACCTCAACCGCCGCAACCCTTCGAAGAGAAGACCCGGTGTAGCATGAAGATGTGTCCCTGTGAAAGCCGATATCCCTGCCACAAGTGCGCATGCGCCGGTCTCCTTGTAAAAAACCTGGAAGTGATGTCATGACATCACTTCTGGGTACTCGGCGCTGAATTAAAAAAACTGACAGCATTCAAAACAGCCAAACTTGGCGTTTTGAATGCTTTTCAGTGCCGAGGAGGGGTTTGGGGTTTTTTAGACCCCCAGATCCCTCCACAAGAAGTACCTTTAGAAAAAAAAATAAAAAATTACATGTCCGCAAATATCGTCTGATACCGATATCCGATGACCAAAATATCGGTTACGGCATTAAAAAAACAATATTGGTCGATCACTAATCCACTTCTCCACCATTTACCCGCTGGGAGAATAGTAGCATGAGGTCCAGGAATGGCGGAAAGAGCATAAGCCCTGCCTGCTCCAGTGAAGTGTCTGGGAGAAGCGAGTAAATGGTGGAGGAGTAGATAAATTACATTATCCACTTTATCCATTTATAGAATGTGATGCATTATAATTGAATAGTAGTACTCTGAATGTTAGGGGGGGGGGGGCAGAAGAGTGCAGACGAGTATTATAACAAGTGGATGAATGGAAGAAGAAAGGATAAATGACAGGATCTGCACTGGCCTTTCATAAAATGTGTTGCATTGTGGGAAAATAGTAGTATGAGGTGTCTGATTGGTGGAGAGGGCATTAGGGGGCGGCCAAATGTCAAGGAGGAGCAGATAAATAGAGGAGGAGTAGAATGACAGGATCTCCACTATCTATTTAAATAATGCAATGCATTGTGGGAGAATAGTAGTATGAGGTGTCTGAATGGTGGAGAGAGCATGAAGTGCTACTAACTGTCAAGAAGGAGCAGATACATGGTGAAGTAGTAGAAAAATTACAGTATCTCCACCGCCTGTTTGCAGAAAGCAATGCATTGTGGGAGAGAAATAGTACATTTGTGTGTGAATGGCAGAGAGTGCTAAAGGAAGCAGGTAAGTGGTGCAACTCTTTATACTAGCAGTAACTGCTGTTAACCCATACAGTCCCAGAAGATAGCCACTCAGGGTGATATCCAGCAACTATAAAATTGCCAGCCTAAAGGGAAGATTTACATAGGATACACACCATTACACATAACTATTAGATTGTAAGCTCCTATGAGCAGGTCCCGTTCAACCCTCTGTTATTATTGTATTGTAACTGTACTTTTGTATTTTATTGTATTGTAACTGTATATCTCCCTTTATATTTTAAAGTGCTGCACAAACTGTTGGCAATATATAAAACCTGTATAATAATAATAATAACAATAACTGTTTGGTTCTGCCCCCCCCCCCCCAAAAAAAAAAAATACTAAACCTCAGCTTTAATCTGGTTTGAACACACATCAAAGTACATGACTGTAAAGTATAATTAAACATCTGACAGCTGCTTTCAACCTGTCATCCAAGTGTGTTATACCCATTTGATTACAATCAAATCATTTTGCATTAATTTAAAATCTGTGACCTAATTATTAAACCTTCCTACTTCAGAAATCTTGCATTGTCTTACTTGCTTGAATTGATTGCTTGTGGGAAGAATAAAAAAAAAAAAAAAAAAAAAAGCACGAGCCTGTCAGGTTTTTCTTTATCTGAAATTTTATGACACTGCTGATTGAAGGTGTCAAGAGCTGTGCGGTATTACACTTCTTACTTGCCTATGACACATGCTGGTGTGTAAAGAAGGGTCCCAACTGTATAGTGACATTTTTTTTTTTTTTTTTGCAAATCCTTCAGGAGTTTCTAATAAGCTACTCTGGTGTGAAAGAAATGCAGCTGATCTCCATTGGAAAGGATCCATGTGTTACATCCCACTATCTGGATGACATCACAACAGCTTCTAGTCCTTGAGAGTCCTGAGGGTGATCAGCTGAAGGAATAGGCTGCTACTGCCAATCATAGTGCTGCAAAGATGCAGTTATAGTTCTAGTGATAAGAGGGAGAGAGGGAGAGTAAGCAGCAAGGAAAGAACTGACTCTAGCCCAACAAGACGCAGCCAGGGAGACGCAATCAGCAGCTGGTGTTCGTGAGATTAAATAGTTTTCATATCATTTTTTGTATATGTGTGTGTATGTGTGTGTATGTGTGTGTATGTGTGTGCTGATCCCTGAATCCTCCCTGGTGGAATCCTCATGTCCATAGAGGAAGGTGCATTTTAACGGTGTGTTGCACAGAGGTGTGAATCATTCCAGCTGGCTGCATGCTTAGAAAACGACAATGACTGTTACGTGTGTCTATCCATGCCGGTATAAAAAAGAAAGGGCTTTGCTGTAAGGAGTTCAATATCTTGCTGGCTTTGTCACTGAATAAGCTGATGCTGAAGACAGACAGGTAGCCCCCCCACCCCCCAACTCTACCGGATATACAGACAATAAGGCTTATTCCTTGGAGGCATCCCTGAACTCAACTGAAAAGTGCAACATTGCTCTTTAAGGTAAGTCATCTTACTTCCAAAGTGTCACAACTGTCATTTCATGCTGTTGATGTTTTTATATTATACAGTGTGTTGTTATGTGATAGAGCACAGACTTGTTTTAAAACAAGCTGACGTGTGTTGGCAAACAATAAATCCTTGAATTTCTTTATTTCTTTGAAATATGCTGGTGCAGCATTTTATTAGGAGGATTATTTAAACATAGCATGCAAAAAAAAGAAGAGCTTTATTTCCAGCATGCGTGCTTTCTAGCCTTTTTTTTTCTGATGCTGATACTTTTCATGGAACTTAATGAAGAATAATTACAAACCATTTCTGGCAATTACAAGAATCATTCTCCAGCACATTCATGCATTGCTTACTTTATTTGTGCATTTATCCTTATTTTTTCTTTTTTTTCTTTCTCATTAGAGATGCTAGTGTGATAATAACAGCTAGAGCTGCGATTTATAATTTATAGCGCCTCTTGCCAATCAGTCTCCGAATGAAAGATCAAGCTTTATATGTGTATACGGCTCTGCTTGCTGCTGTTATTTGTTACTGAGCCTCCTTCATGTGTTGTTTGAAACAGAAGTGTATTTTCTTTGTTCTCAGCCAAACTAATAAATCAGTTGGACAGCCAGTGTAACACTGTTGTCACATCTGTGCCAGCTAGTTCAACTTCATGAGAGTTTATCAAAAGTAAATCACACTATTGCTCAGCACTGGTCATGACACTAAACTGTGTGCCTGATGTGTACAAGGGATGATTGCTTAAATAATAAGTATAATTATATATATATATATATATATATATATATATATATATATATATATATATATATATATATATATTATTTATATCTATATATATATAAGAAATTATACTTTTATGTGGATAGCGTGCGCTTATTGCATGCCCAGACATGGAAAGTCTTAAAAAAAGTACATTAACGTCTCGATTTACAATAAACCGTGCCGTCCAACCAGTCCCACGGTTTCTTTTGACATTGTCTGAGTGAACAGAGTATTTTGTCTTTCATGTATTAATTATAATATAATTTATTATTCATCAACCACTTACATTATATAATCTATTATCTAGACAGTTTGAGACCAAGAGCTTTTAAGATAAGTAATCTTCCTGTTGCTAGAAGCGATGTTCCTAAATATGTATTAACTTACATTTTAAAACTGGCTGCCTCCTTGCCACCCCCCCCCCCCCCCTATCTTTTCATCCCAGTTTCAAATAATCTTTTTAGCAGTGCTCCACACAGTGACTGTAAAGTGCCTGTGTTTAAAATATTTTACATAAAAGCAGATATCAACATGTTTCCAGATAAAATGTAGAAATAAACCTGTTTCTCCAATTGCTGAAAATGAAATCCTGACCCCCGCTGTAACTTTATTTATAAATTTATGCAAGTTTTTTTTTTTTTTTTTTTATATATAGATTTATATGAATCTAGACGTTTAAAAAGGTGCTCAGCACAATATTAAAATTGGCATGCTTTGTTGTCATTCTTTGTAAATAAATAGGCATAGTGACATGTAGTGCAATTTGTACAGGTAGTTGGGTGCATAGTGGTGCTAGCTGCTTCCTATAGTATATAGAGTGGTTTAATGGGTGGTTAAAACACAGGGATAGCGTGGAAATTTGTTTTCACATTTTTTCACATAGAGTCGCAATGTACTGCGTGCAAACTTCTCAAAATAATGTACTTAGGTTCAAGTGTAATTAAATCAAAGACTTCTTTAGTTCTCAGGCCTGAGAAAACTCAGTTAGTATAAATCAGATGTAATTGTTTTTACTTACCATCCTTATTAAAACTTCTTTCACCAGTGACTTACAATACTCCCTGTTGCTGTGTTGGAAAGTATTTTAATTTAAAGTTTGAAGTGATTTATACACAGCTCCAGTCATACAATTCTAATCAGACATTGTAACTTGCCAGTAGACAGTTCATCAGTAATTGCATAAGGGAAAATTTAATTTATCTGCCTTAATAGTGGTGGAGAAGCTTTTAAGCCCCTCAGGAGCTGAAGTGGTTAAGGTAAGGTTGACCTTGTTCAGGAAAACACTTTGTGTATTATTGATCAAATTTTCCAGAAATGCAAGACAAATCATACAGAGAGACAGCTTCTTCAGCATATGGGGAAACAAATAAATCTATTTACATTTTTAAATCCCCAGCATGTTGTAAAGCTCTCTACCTGTATATCTTGGTTTGTCTGTAAACGTGACCATTCCAATATACATTTTAATATATCCTTATGTTACTGAAGAATATATCTGTATACACATATTATAATAAACCTGACATTCCATAGGTGACACAGAAAGCACACAGGTTATATAGTGGTTATTGTGTACTTTAACATGCAAATTATGAGGTTCCACTAGTGCGCAAAAATTCAGAACTTCATTAAATACGAAAATGTTACTAACGATGTCATTATAAAGAAAAGCTGTTCAGATTCACTTTTTGAAACTGATATTTTTAGCAGTTTACTTCCTCTCTGTAGTTCAGCTACAGAAGATGAGAGGCGATCCATTGAAAAGGAACCATAGCAAAGCCCCCAGTTTACTTATCAGTTGCAATGTTCTGAAATTAATGTTACTCCAATTGGAACCTGACATTATTTATTAACCACTTGCCGACCAGCCACTATACTTTTACTGCGGCAGGTCGGCTCTGTCCCGCGAAACGACGTACCTGTACCTCGCTTCATAAGACAGTTAGTGGGGGGCGCGAGCACGCGCCGATTGGACACAGGGGAAGCCAATCAGAGTGTCCGGCAGACACAATGTCTGCCGGGCACCTGCGATCGCTCCCCATGGATATAAAACGGCAGTCTGCTGATGTAAACACGCCAGACCACTGTTCTGTCAGTGATGAACACAGGGATCCTGTGTTACTGCTATTTAGGAACACAGGTCTCTGTGTTCATCCAGCAAGCCCATCCCCCACAGTTAGAAAGCATCCCCTAGGGACACTCTTAACCCTTTGATCGCCCCTGGTGTTAAGCTCTTTCCTGCCAGTGTCAGGTACCAGTGCATATTTTTAGCACTGATTACTGTAGTAATGTCACTGGTCCAACCAAAAGTGTCAAAAGTGTCAGTTAAGTGTCCAATCTGTCAGCCGCAATGTCGCAGTCCCGCTAAAAATCGCCATTACTAGTAAAAAAATTAAATAAATAAAAATGACATAAATCTTTCCCCTAGTTTGTAGACGTGATAACTTTTGCGCAAACCAATCAATGTACAACTTAGTGGGATTTATTTTACCAAAAATATGTAGCAGAATACCTGTTGGCCTTAAATGAGGAAAAATTGTGATTTAAAAAAAAAAAAAAAAAAACATTGGGAATGTTTTATAGCAGAAAGTACCATGGTTTTTTTTTTTTTTTCAGAATTGTCGCTCTTTTTTTGTTGATAGCGCAAAAAATAAAAATCAAATACCACCAAAAAAAGCTCTATTTGTATGAAAAAAAGGACATCAATTTTACTAGGTTACAATGTCGCAATTGTCAGTTAAAGTAACGCAGTGCCATATCGCAAAAAATGGACTAGTCATTAAGGGGGTAAAACCTTTGGGTCCTTAAGTGGTTAAACACAGGTATTTATGCAGCACTGACAATTCACACAGCGCTTTACACATATATTGTACGGTCACACCTGCCCCTGCCCTCAAGGAGCTTACAATCCAAGGTTCATAACTTTCGTCCATACATACACATACTAGAATTTGTCTACACGCATTCCTTTAAGCCCCGTACACACGTACCGATGGTCGGCTTACAAATGTTCCTCTTTTCTCCCCGGGATGTCGGTGTCTGCTGAAAAGTGCAAAGACAGCACAAGGACAGCACAAGAATTTTGTCCGCCGACTGCAGAAGTGATGTCATGTAATGGTTAACTTTCCCTGTGTTTTCTATTTTCTGAGCATGCCCAGTCTTGCAAATCTGCGGTCTGTCGGCCGAATTGTGTACTGACAGGCGAACAATCGTCCGTTCTGGTGTCGGCATACAAATATTTTCATGTTTGCACGAAAGACTTTTGTCCGCGGATTGTGCGCAGACATCTGTCGGAGGCACCATACTAACACGCGTACAATCGGCAGATCCTTCGTCCACCGACGTTTGTATGCCGACGATCGGTACGTGTGTACGGGCCTTTAGAATGCAGGAGTAATACACAAGTTCAGAAAGAAAAAGCAAACTCCATTCACTTAGTGTCCTGGTTGGGATTCATCCCCAGTGCTACCAGGCAGAGGTTCTAACCACTAAGCCATTGTGCTGCCCACAGTCATCTCTCTGCACAAAAATATGTGGATGTATGCAACCTTTTCAATATCCAGTTTACAAATTTGGGTGTCAGAGTGATCCCGGGACAAGGATACCATTATTAGGACCTTTTTGTTCTAGTCAACATTTACTGAGGTTTGTATTGCTCATTTTCTGCACCCATTGTTAGAAGTGCCAAATAATACATAAGACTTTACTAAATTTGTGCCAATCATACCGCACACACAAGATTGTTGCTACTAAAATGAAAGTGCCAGAACTATGGCTAATCAATGTGGGAAAAACTGAATTAGGATAGTCAAGGAAGCACCTGTATGTGTGCCTATTTGTACTTATCCCTAGTGTCATGTCCATTCTAATACATCATGGCTGGTGAATGCTGATGTCAACTGTAATCAGTAACCGCTCCCTTTAAAAAGTGTTTTATTTAGGAATGTATTGAGCAGTTAGTTAAAGCTGATATTTATTATCTTCCAGTTTCAAATTTTTTGTATTTGAAATCATTTACAGTTTCACTGTTGACAGCCTATTCAGGTAAGCAGGTGAGGGTCTGTGCCAACTGTATACTAAAAACCCAGTAAATTAGGACTGTATATTCACTAGCATGCACCCATCTCTCATCAACAGCAATATTATACATATGTATAAACCATGTAGTGGGTATAACTAGGTGTGTTTTGGGAAGTCCTTCCCCTGGACCAGTGCCTGTAGATAACTGGATAGGATCAAAGTCAATATTAGGTAAAAAATTACTTGAATGACATGTTTCAGAGAAAAAAAAAAAAAGCACAAGCATAGCTCCATTACATGACACTTCCGAGATGGTTTCATAGTTACATAGTAAGTGAGGTTGAAAAAAGACACCAGTCCATCCAGTTCAACCCATGTTGCTGTTAACAGTACATTGTATACCCCTGTATGATGTGGTCTTTAAGGTGCCCATCTAAATAGTTTTTTGAAACTATCGATGCTTCCCGCTGATACCACTGTTTGTTTGTGGAAGAGAATTCCACATTTTTACTGCTCTGACAGTAAAGAACCCTTTACACAGTTTAAGTTTAAACCGCTTCTCTTCTAATTTTAGTGAGTGGCCATGTGTCTTATTGAATTCCCTTTTGCTGAAAAGTTTGGTCCCTACGCTAGGGTCGCCAGCACGGTATTTGTACATTGATATAATATCCCCTCTTCTTCAGAGAGAATAAGAGCAATACATGTAGTCTTTCCTCAGCTGATGTCCTCCATTCCCCTAATTATCCTTGTTGCCCTTCTCTGGACTCTCTCCAGTTCCAGCACATAATCTGGACGGCATAATCGAGATGCGGCTGGACCAGAGTCTTGTAGAGTGGGAGAATTATTGTTTTATTTCTGGAGTGAATCCCCTTTTTTATGCATGCCAGTATTCTATTGGCTTTGCTTGCAGCAGCTTGGCATTGCATGCCACTACTAAGCTTGTTGTCTACTTGGACCCACAGGTCCTTTTCCATCTTAGATTTACCCAGAGGTTCTCCTCCTAGCGAGTAGCTTGCGTTTGTATTTTTGGCATTACCTTGCATTTTTCAACATTGAACCTCATTTTCCATGTAGTTGCTCACCCCATTATTTTGTTCAGATCTGCTTGTAAGATTTCCACATTCTGTATAGAAGATATAGCCTAGGTTAGCTTAGTACCATTCTCAAATACTGAAATTGTGCTGGTTATCCCATCCTCTAGGTTGTTTATGAATAAAGAGCATTAAACAGTATTGGTCCCAGGACAGATCCTTGGGAGAACCCCACTTTCTACACCCGACCAATCCAAGTACTCCCCATTTATCACCACCCTCTGGACTCGCCCCTCGAGCCAGTTTTCAATCCAGGTACTAACCAGATTCAGTTCAGCTATAAAGGTAACATGAATTTAGATACAATGATCACCTTCAATGTTCACCTTATACGGACATTTTGGTTTTCACCATGCTGACACGTGTGCATTTTAAGAAATAATGTAATCTTGCTTTAAAAACAAAATATTCGAAGATACAGCTGTGTTAACCTAGTTTTGTCTATACAGATGTCTCCTGCCAAGCTTAGATACATTTATTTATGTAAAACATAAATAAATGAATATGACTATACTATTTATAATATTTACTCAGCATTGTACATCATTGAACAAGCCTGAGATATGGAGGTCAACAGCAGCCATCTTGTCATATCTATTTTAGACTTGCTTATTCTGTTTCCAACAGATTACACTCCATGCTGCTCCCACATATAAGTTGTGCATACGACAATAACATATCCGATTTCTGATTAAGATTATGATAAAAAATAGTTGTATTTACAATAATATAAGTTGTTCTTATATCCATATCAAGTGCAAAAAGTTTAGGTCTTTCTACAGGGAAGGTTCAAAAATGTTATGATATGAGTTAATGTTGTATGACAATTCATACATGACAGAAATTCTGCCCTGCTTTACTATGACCATTGACCATCAATAGTTTGCCACATCTGAAATAAGCTGCAACCTTTCATACTAGTGCCTGGCTTCATGCATTTTAAAACCCACCACTGCCCACAAGTGTACACCCAATTATTAAAAGAGCCGAAGTAGCTACAAAAGGAGACCCTACAATGAGATGTGTTAGAACTATTGATCCTGTCTTAGTTTGTACAGGAATTATATACATTTATTAAAGATTGTGGAGGAGGGTGATGTGTAGTGTGCATAAAGATGAATTCTCCTGTTGGGAAAATGCCAGCCGGTTAAAGAATGATGATCATGTTAACAGTCTATGGCATTGAAAAAGATTGTGGTTTCCTCTTCTTCAGAGCTTTCAGGACCCCCATCCCTGTAGAAGGGGAAGCTCTAATCTGCAAATATAGCCAAAATTTCTTTGTTATATTTTATGTCATACACTTAAGAAATTATTATATTTATGTCATACACTTTATGTTATATTTTATGTCATACACTTATGAAAGGATCATCATTCTTCAACCAGAGGGACTTTCTATTCATGCACAGCATTCCTTGCCGAAGTCCCCAATCCCACATTTCCCCCGAATTCTTCATAAGCATTGGTGTGCGCAGCCTATTGCATTAGGGTGTGCACCCTAAAGCTCAAGCATACGTGTGTCTGAATTTATATGACCCTGGCACATTGATCTCCTTGCCAACACAGTAAAAGAGAAGTGCGTAAACACTTCTCTTATGACAGAGCTGATAAGAGGGAGATCTTTCACAGCTTCCTGGTGGCACACAAAGCAATAATACTAATGTGTATGGGGTGATTAGGGTGTGCTCGGGCACACTCAGCACACTCTGTGCACAAGCCCATGTCTTTAAGTCAAACCCCCACAGGCCCATTTATCACAAGATTTAGTGCTACCTCACCCCTACGCTAAATATGATAAGTTTACTTTCACAGGAAACATTGTAGAAGACTGCAGTATTACCAATACTTTAATAAAAGTGTCCCCACAGTGTAAAATGTTTGCACACACCTTCATTTAGTGAATTGTATCTGACTGCTCAAAAGTATCATTATGATCCTGCTGTGCAAAGTTTCCATCTGGTGGACTCACGCCTGCATGCAGCAGTGACATTTTTTGAGGCACCTGTCCTTGAATTATAAACATATACAGGCTCTGTATATATGGCTCGCTTATAAGCATATGTGACTCTATGTATTGTGAGCCCCATTGTTAAATCCTAATGTTGTAAATTTTTAAATATTTTTACCTCCCAAAAATGAATATCCTGAAATAATTCATTAAATCAACATTCAAAATTAGATTTTAATATTACTTCAATTTTTTTTCACTAGATCTATAAATGTAATTAATTAAAAAGCAAGTATAACAGGTTCAAATATCTGCAAACAGAGAAATACCTAACTAGTGTAGGAGCCGTAATAAACTATACCAAAATTAATTCTACTTCTCATTAATATTCAAATGTGTTGCTTCCTCAAAAAAATAAAGCTTTCCTATTTCTCATCACCTAAATTATTTTTTTAAAATCACCACTATTTTATTTGATGGATGTAAAACTATATAATACACGGTGACTGTACTGCTAAATGAATGTGTGCACTATTACTTATTTTGTACAGGATTACCATAAAATATCATTGTTGATAGCAAATATACGTAGATATAAAAGAATCAGAATAACTTTGCACATCACCTTAGCTCAGATATTTTTAGCTTTACCACCCTTTTAAAACAATGGGAAATTTAACTTTTAACTATTATTTCAAAGGTAACACAGTATATAGGGTACATGAAAGTACCTGAGGCATCAGTTATCTCCAATGAGAATTTGCATTATCCAGCTGTTCTCTTCATTGGTTTTAAATAATATGGGCTTAAAAACAGCATATTATTGTTCTCTTTTTATTTTTGCATTTTATTTAAGTCTTTGCATATATTGCCTCTTTTAATTATGAACAGAAATAAAACCCTGTATAATGTTTTTCTCAGGTAAATATAATATACAGTAGCATATGGATATATTAAGCCAGCAGTGCCTAATTTGAAAAGCTTAGCAGATCCTTGGCTGCTTTATTGAAAATGGTCTCTTGTACAAATCTCAGTAGCTCAAGCTGAAATGTATGCACACAACTCAGTGAAGTTTATTGAAGCCTGGTATACACGGGCCAAACATCGGCTGGTATTGGCCGGCCCAACAAACTGGCTGGTATCGGCTAGCTCAACAGAAACTGACCGACATCCGGCCCTTGTGTACATCAGCCTGTCTGACAGAGGCAGGTCGAACAGCCAGCTTCTGTCGAATGGGCATGCTGGAAAACCACAATCCCATCGACATCCGATCAGTGATGGCAGCCAATGGCTGTGAGTGCTGATCGATGTGTTCTGGCTTGGGAAGGGCTTGGGAACGAAAAAAACAAAGTGTGTACCAGGCTTTACTAATGAAGTGGGGTCTGTTCACTTTGCAAAGTTAATTAGGTAAAGCTGTGTAAATAACAATAGTCGAACTGTGTGCAAGAAAAAATCTTCTCAAAGTGAAGTCTCTATTTCTTTAGTAAATCAGCACCAATTATTCAGGAGAATGTCAAAACCATGTACCCGTTCCCCCTTCCTACCCCAAAAGGTGCCATATGCGGCAGCGGGGGGGGGGGGAGAGGCAAACAAGCGGAGCTTCTTCTTTTGGGTGACGCCTCCACTTTAAGGCTGCCTGTTCAGACCAAACCTTGGGTTTTTGGGCATTTGGATAAGAGTCTGGTGTGAATCTTGGGGGGGATCTTATGCATTTTTTGTTTTTTGTATGAGATCCCCCTTAAAATTCATATCAAACCTGAAAGCCCTGGTATGAGTTAGAGGGGATCCCCAAGCTGTTTTCAATGGGTCCTTCTAGGATAAGGGTCTGATATTAATATAAGAAATTGCTTTATTTACATAAAGAACAAATCCGCTTGGAACTGTAATTTTTCTGGCAGTTTAAAAGCACTTTTTTCTTTGTAAGGCCTGGTTCACATTTAAGCAATTTCCTGTGGTTATGTTGACACAGCAGCCCATTCATTTGCATAGGCTGCTGTACCTCCGTAAAACGCAGGGAACAGGTCCCTGCACCTTTTCTAAAAATGCGGCTGAAGAGAGCCGCATAGTACAGTTCAGTTCCCAGTATGGAAAATCATGCTGCGGAGTTGCCATTAGGATTACACAGCACCCTCATGCAACTCCGAAGCAGAAGTGCGTTTTTCTCTGTGAGTGCGAGAAGTCATGCAATTTAATGCCTTTCAGCACTGGCTCAGATGTTAGCTTAGCATAAATGTCAGTTTTGTTGTAGCAGGTTGTATACATTGCACAAATGTGCCACTTTGCAGGCAGGCTCATTACTTAAATGCAATTTTGCATATTTAATGTTTCACTGTAAGCATTACTAAAATCACTGCTCCTGCCAAACTGAATTTTTAAAAATGTTTTTTGCTTTGGTACTTGTCATCTAGGCTAGTGCCCAGTCCCCTCCCACCCATGCTATTTGTTTGACAGTCCCTAACATATTAGTCTAAATAATAGCCATACTGATTTTTTTAACATTTGGCTCTCTGCATATCCACTAACAGAGTCTTAAAAGAGAATTTTTTTTGTTTTTTCAAAATCATACTTACCTAGATGGATGCAGCATTGTTCTGATGCTGCATCTGTGCCCCGCTGGCTCTAAGACTGAGAACCGAGCGATCAAGCACCGCTGATCACTCAGTTCTCAGTGCTCCCTGAGCAGAAAGCTGGTGACTGTCAGTCACCGCTGTCTGCGCAGCCCCCCCTATGCTCACTGGATCACTGGGCTGTGGAGGGAGCGGGAACAGCAGCCAAATCCCAAACGACATACATTTTTGTAATATCTTTAACTATGTTCAGTAGTAAGAAAAATTAAGCTAGCATATCAGATCCCTTGTCAATATGAACTTTGGTGAATTACAGGAAAAATCTGATATGACCTCTTCTATTAAAGTAAAGTCTTTATGCTACAAATATATGTAATTTTCTAAACCTCATAAATTGGAAAAGGACTGACCCGTGTGAATGATTTGAAATGAGGGCTCTATAATTATCTCATTAATTTTTATCTAATCTTAACAAGCCAGTACTCTTTGGGGCCTAATTGTAGAGATGTTGAAAAGTGATTTTGTTCCCCAGTTTCTCACATCACACCTTTTTGATGGAACTTGAGGGCAGCTCTTAAATGTATTCATAAAACTGGGAAAATTAGGCCTGCAATGTGCAAACTAACTAAATAATCTATATAGCAATCACAACAATTACCAGAACAGTTTTTAGGCAAGTCCCTCCCATAAACAATATATATATATATATATATATATATATATATATATATATATATATATATATTTTTTTTTTTTTTTATTTCCTTTATTTAGTAAGCCAAATCCTCCTTCATTTGTGTCTTTTATGCTCCCCTTCTGGAGGCAGTGCTGTCAATCCAGAAAGCGATGGTCAGGACTAGGTGTGACCAGGTGCTGACTGACAAGCTACAGGCTTTTAAGTCAGCAGTGACAATGCTGATAGATGTCTCTCCTGCAAAATAAAATATATATCACAAACAAAAGATTTCAACTGCACACTTACCAGCTAGCCAGTAAGAAAAAACAAATTGACCCTGTCTAAGAATTTACATTAAAAACAGAATACTTTGTTTGCACACAATTTAAAATACACTATATAACCAAAAGTATTGGGACACCTGCATTTACACGCACATGAACTTTAACCACTTTACCACCGGAGGATTTTGCTGTCTTACGTCTGGTCCACTTTTTGCGATTCGGCACTGTGCGACTTTAACTGACAATTGCGCGGTCATGCAACGCCGTACCCAAACGAAATTGACGTCATTTTTTCCTACAAACAGAGCTTTCTTTTGGTGGTATGTGATCACCTGTGCGATTTTTACTTTTTGCGCTATAAACAAAAAAAGAGCGACAATTTTGAAAAAATAACAATATTTCTCACATTTTTTTATATGAAATTCCCCCCCCCCCCAAAAAAAATGTAAAAATCTAACTTTTCTTTTATCATTTTAGGCCAATTTGTTTTCTGCTACATATTTTTGGTAAAAAAAATCGCAATAAGCGTATTTTGATTGGTTTGCGCAAAAGTTATTGCGTTTACTAACTAAGGGAAAGATTTCTGTCGTGTTAATTTTATTGGAGAGGGAGGGGTTAATGTATGCCTGGTGCTTACTAACATGTGTGGGGGGAGGTGACTATGTGACACAAGGACAGATCGCAGGTTCAGCTATGCTGAACCCTGCAATCTGACCCTGCCTGTCACTTAGGAGATCCGCCCGCTTTGTTTACACAAGCGGGCGGATCTCCAGACTCAATTCCCCGATGATCGGGGAAGAGCAGCGGCGATCACCGCTGCTCCTCCCCTGGCCTGACTCCCGCTGTGACTAAATACAGCGGCAGCGAGCCGAGAAGGGGGAGTGTCTGGCGATGTAGGTCTACGTCGCCAGATGATAACGAACCACTTTGCCGCAGTAGAGCTCTAGTGAGCAGCGGCAAAGTGGTTAATGGCATCCCAGTCTTAGTCTTAGTCCAAAGTTCATGTGTGTGTAAAGGCAGACATCCCAAAACTTTTGGTAATATAGTGTATATGTGTGAGCCGCAGTGCCCATGCCAAGGCTCCTCTGTATACTGTGGTCCAAACTCTATAATTTTCAGAGTCTTCTAAGTACAAGCACATATCGCAAGATTAAGGGAGTGGGGATGCACTGGTGAATGCCTTTGCTGCCATTGTGTTCTTGCTGGGCATCCTGTGCATCCCTGTGCCTTTAAGGAGGGGTGAGGTCCCTCCAGGCAAACCTGCCCTTAATCTATCTATAGCTATATGTGCTCCTACTTGAAAGACTCTGAAAAATATTAAAATTAGGACCACAGTATAATCAGAGGAGCCTTGATGTGGGAACTGCGTATATTTGCAAATGTGTGCAAAGAAAAGCCTCGGTTTCAATGTAAATTGTTAGACAGGGTCCATTGGGTTGTTTTACAGGCTGGCTGGTAAGTGTGCTGGGAAATCATTTGTTTGTTTGTGATTTGTGTTGTCTTGCCATGTGCACCTTGCTGCAAAGGCTAGTTATCGGTTGGGGTTGTTGACACTTTTCCTTTTAACATAATTATATACTTTTATCTTCAAAGTACCCTCCTCCAATAGCCTTGCTCAGTTTCTGAAGAAATTACACTGCTATGCTACTTTACTCTGTTATATTCTTGGAAACTTGACACTGCATATCTCTTACTGCTGATTAACTGATCTATAGAAGAAATATGACAAGATTTCTGAGCAATATTCATCTACTTTGCAGTATGGATGTTTGTTGCTAATGGAACCAAAGCTATTGTCATGAAATGGCTTGGAGCAGGTCATTAGTATTGGTTTACTAAAGACAAATAGGCTGTTCCTCTTACACATTTTCCCAGAGTTTAGTGAATGAGGTGAAGCTCTACTGACTTCCCTTATCTAATAATGTACAGTTTTTTTTATATTTTTCCAGGAACCAGAAGTAGGATGGGCACTAAGCATCCAAAGAGTGGTGTGATCCTTGGTCCTTCATAATATTGGAATAAGATAGTAAAAGACTAGCACACCTAAATTATTGCAAGAGTGTTCAGAATCTATGCAGTGAAGTCACTGGGAGATTATAAAAACTCAGTAGGCTTGATTTACTAAAGGCAAATAGACGGTTCCCTTTGCAAGTGCAGTTGCACTCTGCAAGGGAATTTGCTCTGGAGCTTAGTAAATGAGGGAACTTCTGCTTACTTCCATTATCCAATCATGTGCAAGCAAACATTTTATTTTTCCTTGCATTTGATTATGTATTTTTGTTTGCAAAGTGAAGCTTCACCTCATTCACTAAGCTCTGGAGCAAATGCTCTTGCAGTGTGCAAGTGCACTTCCAATGTGAACAGTATTTGTCTTTAGTAAATCACCTGAATTAATTGTATTGTACAAGTTAGCCAACTGTTCAAAATCGGAAATTTCTTTCTGTATACTTTAAATATTTGGTGACCGCTCACCCACACTACAGACAGCTGCTGTAGGCAAAGCAATATACCCGTATGTTGCTGCCTACTGCTGGTTTTAGGGTAAAGCAGGGATGAGAAACTGAGAGATCTAATAGTGAAAGCAGCATACTTTACACACACTACACATAGTTAGGCACACATTTAACTGAATTGCCCTTGATGTTAACGCCTTCCCAGCCAGTGTCATTAGTACAGTGACAGTGTATAGTATTATCACTGTATTAATGTCACTGGTGATGTTAGCAGCAGTTAGTCAGTTCCCCTCAGCGTCAGTTAGTGTCATATTTCCCGCTGCAATATTACACTCCCACTAAGTAGCTGATCTCTGCCATTATTTTTCCTTTATTGTCTGCGGTGATGCAAAAACCTAGAACAAAAAAAACCCGGAAGTAAACAAAAAAATGTGCATGTGAAACACACACTAAAAAGTGCACTTGAGGGTGTGGTTTTAGTCCACCCCCAAAGGGGTAGGACCTCTTCCCTGATCCCCTGGGTCATAAGGCTCCTTACAGACAAAGCGTTTACAATGGTCTGCCTAGCGAGAAGGCCTGGCAGACTCCATTCTTTTAGGTCAGCCGAAGCCGACCATAGAATACTTGGTCAAGGGGCTCTCCCAGAGAGAGACCCTTCCAGGGGCAGGAGAGGAAGGAACCTGAGGGCCACATATCCTCCCCCCTAGACGTCAGGGCATGCCTGAAGACTCAAACCCTTCATCCGGTGAGAAAAACTCACACAAAGTGAAAGGTGACAAACGTGGGAGAAAAATAAACATAGAACAAAAAAGTGTCCATGCAATTGTGCACTGGTTGGGCCCTGCCATTAGTAGTAAAATAAATAAATAAATACATTTAAGTATATGTACCATTGTTTGTAGGTGCTATAACTTTCATGCGAACCAATCTATATACACTTACTGGGATTTTTTTAAATCAAAAACATGTAGCAGAATACATTTGATTTTGATTTTTTACATTTTTTATTGGATATGTTTTATAGCAGAAAGTAAAACATTTTTTTTTTCCATTTATATTGCAAAAAAATAAAACTCAGTGGTGATCAAATACTACCAAAAGAAAGCTATATGTTTAAAAAAAATATATACAAATTTTGTTTGGGTACAGAGATGCATGACCGCGCAATTGCCAGTTAAAGTTAGTTAGTGCAGCTATCCAGTTGTTGAATAGATAAAAATGGCCTGGTCATGAAAGGTTGACATCTTCCAGAGCTTAAGTGGTTAAACCGTAAGCGTTATATTATCCAAACTGCAGGATTCATAACCAGTTTTCAAAAGTTTTTAATATGTTTGCAGAAAGTATGTTTTATGTTCAGATGTATTGTATGTGTAGATGTATATGCAAGTATTCAATCAAAATATCAAAGTGCAATTACTATTATATTCCTTTTATGGTGTGCCTTCATCTGTGCAGATTCATGTTTTGATCTGTTGCAATTTATTGGCAGCAAATTCTAAATTAATATGCTGTCTTTTTGCAACCTTTTATATCTCCAAGCGTTCTAAATAAAGGGCCAGTTTACTATCCTTCAAACTTTAGGGGGGCCAGATGTTGGTGTCAGTGGGAGGAATAGTACCCCATCATCGGTGTCAGTGGAAGGACTAGTACCCCATCATTGGTGTCAGTTGGAAGAATAGTACCCTGTCATTGGTAGTAGGAGGAATAGTACCCCATGGTTGGTGTCAGTGGAAGAAATAGTACCCCATTATTGGTGTCAGTAAGAAGAATAGTACCCCATCACTCTTGTCAGTAGGAAGAATAGTGCCCCATAGTTGGTGTCAGAAGGAGGAATAGTGGCTAGTATTAGTGAGAATAGCAGTGCCCGAAGGGCTGGATAAAGGCAAGAAAAGGGTCACACTTGGCTCCGGGCAGCAGTTTAGAGACCATTGCTCTATACCATCCATAAATAATGCTACCACTCAGTCACTGCCCCAGTTTAAACTTTTGGAGTTCTCCCTAAATTAGATTTATCCTAGAAAAGGTGCCTAACACTTCACTTACAGTCCATACATTCACCCTGCACATCCTTTATTCCTTATACTCACTAAAGTGAGTATAACTGTGTATTGGGACAGGGATTACACACTAGCATTATTTATTGATGGCATAGAGCCTGACTTTCAGCAGATAGTGAGGCTATTTGATGCAAGGTTGCTGACCAAGCATACTGTAGCTTCCCTGATCTCCACACCATCCCTACCCTTGTCACTATTTGATGCAAGGTTGCTGAAATACCTAGGAATACAGTGATATTTTGATACCTGTAGAAATGTCTAATTGCAACGTACAGTAACTAGCCCACATTCTTGTGTGCCCAATAACACAACAAAATAGACAGTTGTGAAGGGGTTTTAAGGTAATTATGGCTTTAAATGTAAATTCTGCTGTCTTTCTAAGGAATCGAGGCATCAAAATGTCATATTCTGTTTGTTCAGCAGGTCCTCTGTAGCATTTTAATGTATCATGGTACAAAAGAAAAAGAAGTCATGAACTACAAATATCTAACTATCTGTCTATCCATCCATCCATGTCCATCCAACCACTCTATTAATGTGACTGTGATCTGTTGTCTTTAGTCCTTGCTCTTGCTAACCCTGAAATGTAGAACACACAGTGACAGCCCAAGATTAAAGTTATTTATGATATTTACTTGCAAAGCACCGAGAGAATGTGTTTCTTTCTAGGCTTTGTCAAAGAAGACAACTTACAGAATAGACTACAATTTTCTAAATACCCTTTAACTGAGCTCTGTTTCATATTACAATGGATGCAATTCAGTAGTCAATAAATTTTGGTTTTCTTTATTGAGGCAGCACAAAAATGCATTGTTGTATTATGTTGTTAATGTGGGTTTTGCCTGGAGGGTTTTGTCTAAAATTAGTATCGTGATAAATACATACCATTACACAGTATTTGCTGCAAAAAACGACTAAACTTATAATACTAATGATTTTAGATTTAAAGGTATAGTGATATGCAAAAACATGTTACCATTTTAAAGTGATTACTTTGCTATCTTAAAAAAAAATAAAAGTAGGTAGACATATGGAGATATATATGGACATACAGTTTCTCACGAGTAAACCCCTTACATTTTTGTAAATATTTTATTATATATTTTCAAGTGACAACACTGAAAGAATGACTCTTTGCTAAAATGTAAAGTAGTGAGTGTACAGCTTTTATAAAAGTGTAAAAGGAGGATCTGAAAAAAGGAATTGTTGCTCCACATAAGGATGGCCAAGGCTATAATAAGTAGGGATGATCAAACGGTTTGGGTCGACCATTGGTTCGACCCGAACATTGACTGTTCAAAATTCGGCCGAATTTCGAACTGTTTGCTGAAAAAGTTCGGAATTCGGCAACCAGAACCGACCAAAATGCAATGGGACAGGAACTGGGCTTTAAAAGCCCGTGATTGGACCAGAACCATCAGTAAAGGCCATTTGAGGGGGCATGAGGATGCTAGGAATGTGATTGGAGTGACTAGGGGGTCCAGAGACCAATCAGTAGTGAATACGCCTCCCAGTATATAAGATAGCCCCGCCAAATCTCTAACATTGTAATACAGGGATGTGGAAGAGAGTGGAAACAGTTCTGTTACTCCTGCTTCAAAGCGTCATTTAGCAATTATTAGTGTGAGGAAAGGGATATCTAGTGTAGTTAGGGTACTATTTTCCACTATAGTTAGATTTAGTAATCTAGTTTCTGTATGGAAAGTGTTAAGTGTCAGGTTGACTGTAGTGTAGTGTAGGGTTAACTGACTCTGACTGCTATGGCAGGGTGACCAAACCCTTCCATTTCAGGGTGACCGCCATAGAAAAAAGATTTTTTCTATTAGAATTGCAGTAGAGCAGGATAGTGGCTTCGCTACTTTCACACCTGGCCGTTTTTGTAGCAGGCGTTTATTGGGCTTTTTTGTGGACATCTTTGGAGGCAGGCATGACATCTGAACTTCTGTGTAGGGGTATATATATATATACACACACATGTATGTATATATACACATACACACATATAGGTGTGAAAATAGCAGAACCCTATGCCTGCGCTAATGAAATTATTTGCAGGCATAGGACTTCGCTCCTATCACACCTATATGTGTGTATGTGTATAAATACATATAAGTATGTGTGTATATATACCCCTATACAGAAGTTCAGATGTTATGCCTGCCTCCAAAGACACCCAAAAAATGCCCAAAAAAAACGCCTGCAACAACACACCTAGGCGTTTTTGTTGCAAGCAATTTTTTGGGCATTTTTTGGGTGTCTTTGGAGGCAGGCATGACATCTGAACTTCTATGTAGGGGTATATATACACACACACACACATGTATGTATATATACACATACACATATATAGGTGTGAAAGTAGCAGAACCCTATGCCTGCGCTAATGAAATAATTTGCAGGCATAGGGCTATGCTCCTATCACACCTATATGTGTGTACAAGGTCGGGACAGACAAACAGCAGTGAGTGTATCATGTTGTCAAATTAAGTTTAATGGGTTTTCCTTAGGATGCATACAGCTGGGAGCATTTGGACTTCAGTAGAGCCATTGAAGGTATGAATGGACTTGTGCAGTAGAATAACTCCCAGGATGTGGGAATATGCAAACTTGACTGGGTTAAGTTCATGCTAGCTGAATACCACTGAAGTCTATAGTAGATTCATTTTTTATTTTGTTCTGCCATTTTCAAGGTTAATTGGCTAGCTATCATTGAAAAAGGGCATGGGGAGCTAAGCACTGCTATGGGGTCAGGGCCGGACTGGGAATACAATTCAGCCCTGGAAAAAATTTCATACCAGCCCCACAGCATTCTTATACCAGCCCAACAGCATAACATCATTATTTTCTTGGTCATACAAGGGAAAACCGTGCAACAAAGCACATTTTAAGAGTGTATTATATATAGATAAGACAGATATAAAAGCACATAGGTCTTTATATATATATATATATATATATATATATATATATATAAGAAAATTCCGGTTAAAAGTGGTAAAAGTGCAGACATGGTACAGGAGGTGGTCAAAGGCTGTGTGGACATGGTACAGGAGGACATGTCAGAGGCTGCAGACATGGTATAGGAGATGCAGAGGCTGTGGGCATAGTATAGGAGATGCAGGGGCTGCAGACATGGTACAGGAGATGCAGGGGCTGCGGGCATGGTACAAGAGATGCAGGGGCTGCGGGCATGGTACAGGAGATGTCATAGGCTGCGGACATGGTACAGGAGATGAAGAGGTTTCGGATATGATACAGGAGATGCAGGGGCTGTGTGCATGGTACAGGAGATGTCAGAGGCTGCGGACATGGTACAGGAGATGCAGAGGCTGCTGGCATGGTACGGGAGATGCAGGGGCTGCAGACATGGTACAGGAGATGTCAGAGGCTGCGGGCATGGTACAGGAGATGTCAGAGGCTGGGGGCATAGTACAGGAGATGCAGAGGCTGCGGGAATGATACAGGAGATGCAGAGGCTGCGGACATGATACTGGAAATGCAGGGGCTTTGGACATTGTACAGGAGATGCAGAGGCTGCAGACATGGTACAGGAAGGAAATGTCAGAGGGTGAGGGCATGATACAGGAGATGCAGAGGCTGTGGGCATTGTAAAGGAGATGGAGGAGCTGCGAGCACGGTACAGGAGATGTCAGAGGCTGGGGGCATGGTACAGGAGATTCAGACGCTGCGGGCATGGTACAGGAGATGCAGGGGCTGCGGACATTGTACAGGAGATGTAGGGGCTGTGGGCATGATACAGGAGATGTCAGAGGCTGTGGGTATGGTACAGGAGATGCAGAGGCTGTGAACATGGTACTGGAGATGCAGGGGCTTTGGACATTGTACAGGAGATGCAGGGGCTGCGGACATGGTACAGGAAGGAAATGTCAGAGGGTGCGGGCATGGCACAAGAGATGCAGAGGCTGCGGGCATGGTACAGGACATGCAGAGGCTGCGGGCATGGTACAGGAGATGTCATAGGCTGTGCGGACATAGTACAGGAGATGCAGAGGCTGCGGGCATGGTACAGGAGATACCGAGGCTGTGGACATGGTACAGGAGATGCAGAGGCTGCGGGCATGGTACAGGAGATGCAGAGGCTGCGGGCATTGTACAGGAGAGGCAGAGGCTGTGGGCATGGTAAATAGGGTTGCCACGTCATCCCTTTAAACCAGAACACACTTAATTACACAGGTTCTGTGGCTGATTAAGGTGGTAATTAAACTCACTCAGAACCTGTATAATTCATATGTGGCATAAGGTTATTGTAAGGAGTATAGGTGTCACAATTGTTATTATTGGAGGTCCCTGTATTTAGATAATACATTTTTGACCTAACCTAAACATGCATATAAAAAGGTGTTCTGTTCAGCGGTCAGAACTAAAGTTGGTTAAATGGTCAAAACGAATATAGGGACACGGGTATTCAATATTTTAAATAATAACAAGTTTATTAATGAAAATTTGGACTTATAATCATAACCGTACAGTATATAATTCTTTTTGTACCAGTATATTCATGAGGAACAAGACATACAACATAAAACGATAAACATATAACAAAGTACCGGCCGGTGCATATTAATTCAATCACAGGGCTAATTTTCACTATTTCGGTTAGATACCGGGAGTATATCTTCCTGTGATTTGTGTCTGTGGATGAACGGAGTGTAGTACAAAAAAAGTAGTGGTGGTTTAAAAGTTTAAGATGTTCTGAAAAAATTGCGGTTTTGGAAGGTAGGTCTGATAGGATGGCTATTTTCTGTTTAGCATCTTTGAAAAGTAAATTCTGGGGTGCCGGTGTGCAGTCCGGAGTCTGTCCTAATACTTTGGACTCCTGTGGTAATTACCGTTGCTTCACCTTTTCACATTTCCTCCCTTTTACTTTTCCAGATACTGGTTGGGTAAATGATTTCTCAGCGGTTTGTAGATAGAAAGAGATGGGGATTTCCTGTGGTTCGTTATCACATATGGTTCCCTTTTATGGCGGGTGTATAGAGTGGTGCCAGGGGTATTTGCTGGTGGTTGTTAATACCGTATCTCTTTTGGGGACTATGCAGAGTGTTTTTGTAGGGCGGATAGGTGTTGGGTTTTAACTCTCAAAGTTATTTCTCCTAGGGTGTCTTTAAATCTTTCTCCCCACTCTGTCAGCTATTTTTTGCCGATGTTTCACCCCTCTACTGATGTGTATCAGTGCGTTTGGGGACTATGCAGAGTGTGCTTATACAGGGCGGGTAGGTAATGTGTTACAACAGTACAACTCCTCCGGTACCCGTCTATTCCAATGCACCGCTCACCTATTGTTTTTCCCCCACTCTGTCAGCTATTGGCTGATTCTTCACCCCTTCTTCCGTTGTATTTCAGTAGAATCTTGCACTTACCTGACCTTCACTCTATAGCCGCTCATTCCGTCTTCTATCTTCCGCTGTTTCCTTGTTGCGGTCGCCGATCCTCGACCTTTCGCTTCCGTTTGCTTTCTCCGTTGTCCGCGTCTGAGACACTGGTGGGCGTGCCGGCGGTGGTGGTGACGTCAACGCGTTTCGCTTCTAAGTGGCGTAGCTTCGTCTGGACAGGTACAAAAAGAATTATATACTGTACGGTTATGATTATAAGTCCAAATTTTCATTAATAAACTTGTTATTATTTAAAATATTGAATACCCGTGTCCCTATATTCGTTTTGACCATTTAACCAACTTTAGTTCTGACCGCTGAACAGAACACCTTTTTATAATTCATATGTGTCCTGGTTTAAAGAGATGAGGTGGCAACCCTAATGATACAGGACATGCAAAGACTGCGGGCATGGCACAGGAGATGCAGAGGCTGCAGGCATGGTACAGGAGATGTCAAAGGCCGTGTGGACATGGTACAGGAGATGCAGAGGCTGCAGGCATGGTACAGGAGAGGCTGAGGCTTCGGACATGGTACAAGAGATGCAGAGGCTGTGGACATGGTACATAAGGCTACTACCTCATCCCTTTAAACCAGGACACACATTAATTACACATGTTCTGTGACTGATTAAGGTGGTAATTAAACTCACTTAGTGCCTTATCTGCATTCGATTAGCCCCAGAACCTGTGTAATTCATATGTGTCCTGGTTTAAAGGGATGAGATGGCAACCCTAATGATAGAGGAAATACAGAGGCTGCGAGCAAAGTACAGGAGATGCAGAGGCTGTGGGCATGGTACAGGAGAGGCAGAGGCTGCAGGCATGGTACAGGAGCTGCAGAGAGGTCTTACTTACCGATTTGTGAGGCGCCTTACATTCAAAAAAAGGCGCCGCCTTGCACCATCACATCACTACGCATGTGCCGTCTGCGCGAGAATGGCTGAGCACATACAGGCTTTCCCGAGCGACAGCATGCGCAGGTGACATGTCGGGCCGGCCGCAGCCAATTATTTACGGGTGCAGCTGCCCTTCAAGCAGCCCCAGGGCAGGGGGACTTGCCGGCCTACCAGGAAATGTCCCGGTATCCCGGTAGGCCAGTCTGGCCCTGCATGGGGTATAATGTCATGGGAGACATGCCAATGCAAAAAATAATGTAAAAAATGCGGTTTAAAATTTAACCCTTTTATTGACATGGAGATAAGGTTATGTCAAAACAGAACTGCTTGCAGTAGTCCAGCTCGGTAGCTCTTATGTCTACTACATTTGCAAAGGCTGTAAGCTCATGGTCACTTCAGAAACCACAAACAAACACCCAGCTGATGCCTGACACTTAGTCTTTTTTTAAACTTTAATTATTTACATTTCAGGGAATCCTATGTGTGGTAGTGTGTTGCAATGCATTGTAACCCACTTTTTTGTGATAAAATGTATGCCTGCTTGTTTGTATAGCAACACACATATTTGTAGTTTGTTCATTTTCATTTAGGTTTCTACAAAAAAAAATAATTTTTGCCTTGCTGCCCCATGCAGCTCAGCAGGCCTGGTGTGAACAAGGCCTTTGACGGCTATTGCGCTTCACACATTACATAACCTCAAATGCATTAGAAGCTAGGAAAACTTTTGCTCTAGATTTACACACTTGCAATGTGTTGCAGTGCATTACCACACATGTGTTAAGGTGCAATCCATCACAATCTTAATTATTTTGAATGGGATGCCAATGCACCACAGTTTTGCATTCCTTAGATTTTCACCATTTCACAAAAAAGCACAATTTATCCAGTTAGCGAGCAATCAACCCCCCTTCCTGTTCCATATTGGGCCACATGCCTTTTAATGTTGGAGGGATACTTTGCAAGGGGTGTGGTAAAGTCTCCCATCCCACTTGCAAAGTACCCATGTTCCAATGTTGAGGGATGCCACACCTGCCATGCCTCACTGTCCCCTTAAAAGGAGGTGGGGGCTAATATGAAGGGGGGGAGACTTATTGTGGAACCTGGAAGCTCCATTTTAAAATGTCTGCCCCCACCTTGGGGAATGAGTACAGGGGTACACTGGTACATCTTGGCAATTACCACAAAGAGTTAATTGTAAATAAACATGTAGACACTTAACATATATATTTTTACTAAAAATAAATGTAAACACGCAAAAAAGTTTTTTTTATTAATGACCCCTGTTGTAATTCAACGTAAATCATGTCACCCAATGATGAAATTCACTTCAATCATAATGTCCAGCAAAGTGATACTTATTATTAATGACTATCTGCTGCTGAATGATGTTTACCTGCAGCTTTCCCAATGCTAAATAACAAGTCCCTGGCATTATGGGAATGTAAACACAGTGCTGGGTGATGTAATTTACCAAATATGGTCATGGCCCTCCCTATCCTATACGCTTAAGATAAATGCCTGGATAAGGGTCTGGGGTGAATTGCAAGGGGAACCGCCACATCATTTTTCCTATCTTTTTTTTTTTTTTTTTTTATTGTGTACTGAAACTTTAAAAAGTAAAAAACAGGCATGGGGTTCCTCCTAAAATTCCACCCTTATCCATCATGCAGCCTTGGTGGCCAGGAAAGTGAGTGTGAGCCCTTACTTCATGTACCAGGCCACATGCCTTTGAATATTCATATGCAAGGCACTTTGTACATTTTTTTTATGGACAAGTGTTTCTGGTCACCTTGAGTGCCCCATGAAGGAGGTGGTGGTAATGTGGAGGGACTTTTAAGGGAATCTGGAAGCCCTCTTTTTAATGGGGGGGGGGGCTAGAAATCTACCCCTTCCCAGGGAAAGAAGTACAGGGGTTTATTAGTACCCCTTACCCATTCTCAAAGAGTTAAATGTAGACAAACACAAGCATACTTTAGAAAAAGTCCTTTTTTGACATTGCAAAAAAAAATGCATTTCTAAAAATGCTCCCCGATATCATTTAGAATCAGCCAAGCTGTCAGTGAATATTCCTAGATTATTAATCCCCATTTTCTAGCATATAACGCTTGCCCCAAAAATTAGGATTTTGGTCTCTCAGGTGTCTGAATCTATCATTAGATAGATTTGCTGATGTTAATAGTAACACCACTAAAAGTGACGGTGTATGAATTATTATCATTAAGGAACTATTTGCTAGTCAGTTGGGATGATATTTGTTACTCTATTAGGTTACAAACGAATAATGTTTTCTTTTTTGTTGCTGATTTTTTTTATGCATGCTATTTGTATCTTTGTATTATTAACCATACCTGAAACAGTCCTGATATTAGCCTCCTGTAATACTCAGGACTGTAGCACTCACAGTGAATAGGCAGGGTCAGTACTTTTGCTTTGAACAGTGCTGTCAGTCAACAATAAAGAAAAGTAAGGTTACTAATGTGGAAGAGCACTCTGGCAGGGGTGCCTGGATCTCACGATTGGCTGAGCACAATTACTTGTCAGGTAAAATACTTCATATACTGTATATATACTATGTACAGACCCAAAATCATTGGGAGGTGAAAGGAGACAATGGCTCCCTAAGAGCAATAATGTGCCCTATTGCATATTTTTCATAAACGCACTGGGAATACAACATCTCCTCCCATCTGATCAGTGCTAGTCATTTTATATGTTTTTAACAGCACCTTTTGATGGTATTAAAGCTTTAAGTATAAGTTGCTCTCAGGTCAACTGATTCTGTTACTTTGAGAGTTTGCTGGAGCATGTGGATTGAAGCTCTACTCAATGTAAATTCTTCAGTAAAAAGGATTATACTCCTACTTCAATACCTAGCTTAAACCTAGGTGTAATCCTGGACTCTGAACTATTCTTTCGGCCCCACATACAATCACTGTTCAAATCTTGCCGCCTCAACCTCGGCAACATCTCCAAAATATGCCCCTTTCTAATCAATGACACCACAAAGCCCCTAGTTCACTCCCTGGCCATCTCTTGCCTCAAATACTGCAACTCCCTGCTCACAGGATTTACATAGGCTACCCCCCCCCCCCTTCAGTCCATCATGAATGCTGCTGCCAGGCTCATCCACCTTACAAACCGTACAGTGTCTGCTACGCCTCTCTGTCAATCCCTCCACTGGCTTCCACTCACCAAATTAAATTCAAAATACTAACAACAACTTACAAAGCCATCCACAACTCGGCCTCCAGCTACATCACTAACCTAGTCTCAAAATACCAACCTATTCTTTCTCTTTGTTCCTCCCAAGACCCCCTGCTTACTATCTTCTGCATCACATTCTCCCATGCTCCTCTCCATGACTTTTTCTGAGCCTCTCCTAATCTATGGAACTTCCTACCCCAATATGTCTGACTATCTCCTACTCTGTGTGCTTTGAGACGATCCATAAAAAACCCTCCTCTTCAGAGAAGCCTATTTTGCCCCTAACTAACAACTGTCCTTTTATTTTCTCAATCAGATTCCCCACAGTTATTACCTTTTGTATCACCTGACCTCCCCTCTTAGACTGTAAGCTCTAACAAGCAGGTCCATCTGATTCCTCCTGTATTGTATTATATTGTAATTGTACTGTCTGCCCTCATGTTTTAAATCACTGCGCAAACTGCTGGCTCTTTATAAATCCTGTATAATAATAACAATATATGATCCCTGTTGGATATTATAACAAGCACCTCCAATTTCCAGTTTATTTCCAAAATGCTGTTAAAGTTCCAAATCTTTAGGAGTTCCATTCTAAAAAATTACAATTGCAGTCTAGTTCTTGTCACCAATCCTCAGGAAGAATGTGATGGAAATGGAGAGAGTCCAGAGAAAGGCAACAAACCTAAAGGGACTGGAGGACCTCAATTATGAAGAGGGACTAAAATAATTAAACTTATAATTCCCTGGAAAGGGGGTGCTTAACCACTTGCCTACAGTGCACTTTCACCTCCTTCCTGCCCAGACCGAATTTTCAGCTTTCAGCGCTCTCACACTTTGAATGACACGCAACACTGTACCCATAAAAAATGTGTGTCCTTTTTTTCACACAAATAGAGCTTTCTTTTGATGGTATTTAATCACTACTGGGTTTTTTTTTTTGTGCTATAAATAAAAAAAAGCAAAAAATTGGGGGAGCAAACCCTGAACATGTATATCTAAAGCCGGTGCAGCTATGAACCAAGCAACATGTATATTAAAAAAAGAATAGCGCACACATGCACACATCCAACCTCTCTAACCCTTGGAGACAACACTCCTTGTTTGGAGAGATGTGCTAATGCACTACAAGGGACTCCTCCTATATCTACTTGATAATGGACACTGATAGAGTACAGGTGTGTGTGGGGGGTGGGGTGCTCAACCCCAGAAGTCTGGTCAGACCGAATACATAATAAACAAGCAAAAAATTGGGGGAGCAAAACCTGAACATGTATATCTAAAGCCGGTGCAGCTATGAACTGGGGTACTTTAATGTAGTGGTGGGCTTGAGCACGATATGGCCATATGGTGGGACTAAATGCCCATTTTTATTTATGGATTGTCTCCATATTTGATAGTCATTTCTTTTGCATGTGTGCCCTATTCTTTTTTTAATATAAATTAAAAAAAAAACTGAAAATATTGTGAAAAAGCACATTTTTCTTTGTTTCTGTCATAAAATTTTGCAAATTAGTCATTTTTCTTCACAAATTTTGTCCAAAATTGATACTGCTACTTATCTTTGGTAAAAATAACCCAAATAAGTGTATATTATTTGGTCTTTGTGAAAATTATAGAGTCCACAAGTTATGGTGCTAATCATTTAACATTTATCACACTTGATCACACCTGATGTACTGAAGGCCAATCTCATTTCTTGAGACACTAAAAAGTCAGGAAAGTACAAATACCCCCCAAATGACCCCTTTTTGGAAAGTAGACATTCCAAGGTATTTAATAAGGGGCATGGTGGGTTTTTTGAAGTTGTAATTTTTTCCCACAACTCTTTGCAATATGAAGATTTTTTTTTTTTTTTTTTACAAATTGACGTATTAACAGGTTATTTCTCTGACACAGCATATGTATACTTGCAAATACACCCCAAAACACATTCTACTACTCCTCCTGAGTATGGCGATACCACATGTGTGAGACTTTTTCACAGCCTAGCCACATACAGAGGCCTAACATCCAAGTAGCACCGACCGGCATTCTAGGAGCATAAATTACACATAATTTCCTGACAACCTATAGCACTTTTGAAGGCCCTGGAGCACCAGGACAATGGAAACCCCCATAAAATGACCCCATTTGGAAAGCATACGCCCCAATGTATAATTTTTGAGGCATAATGAGTCTTTTGAACGTGTCATTTTTTTCCATAAGTTTTTGGAATCTGTGGAAAGAAAATGAAAATGCATTTTTTTTTACACAAAGTTGTCCATTTATGAAATATTTCCAAGACATAGCATGTACATAGCAAAAATTGCACCCCAAAATACATTCTGCTACTCCTCCTGATTATGTCAATACCACATGTGTGAGACTTTTTCAAAGCCTGGCCACATACAGAGGCCTAACATCCAAGTAGCACCGTCCGGCATTCTAGGAGCACAAATTACACATATAATTTCCTGACAACCTATCGCATTTTGAAGGCCCTGGAGCACCAGGACAATGGAAACCCCCATAAAATGACCCCATTTTGGAAAGCAAACAGCCCAACGTATAATTTTTGAGGCATAATTAGTCTTTTGAATATGTCATTTTTTTCCACAAGTTTTTGGAAAATGTGGAAAGAAAATGAAAACACATTTTTTTTTACACAAAGCTGTCCATTTATGCAATATTTCTAACACATAGCATGTACATAGCAAAAATTGCACCCCAAAATACATTCTGCTATTGCTCCTGAGTATGGCGATACCACATGTGTAACACTTTTACACAGCCTAGCCACATACAGAGGCCTAACCTCCAAGTAGCACTTTACACAAAGTTGTCCATTTATTCACTTTAAGACTGGGCCTATTTTTAAAACTTGGTGTTTACAAGCTAAAATCGTTTTTTTTTTTTTTTGCTAGAAAACTACTTAGAACCCCCAAACATTATATATATTTTTTTTTAGCAGAGACCCTAGAGAATAAAATGGAGATCATTGCAATATTTTTTATCACACCATATTTGTGCAGCAGTCTTCCAAATGCAATTTTTTTGAAAAAAATTCACTTTTTTAAATAAAAAAATAAGAAAACAATAAATTTAGCCCAATTTTTTTGCATAATGTGAAAGATAATGTTACGCCGAGTAATTAGGTACCCAACATTACATGCTTCAAAATTGCGCACGCTCACAGAATGGCGCCAAACATTGGTACTTAAAAATCCCCATAGGCAACATTTTAAAAATTTCTGCAGGTTACCAGCTTAGAGTTACAGAGGAGGTCTAGGGCTCAAATTATTGCTCTCGCTCTAACGATCGCGGTGATACCTCACGTGTATGGTTTGAACACCGTTTACATATGTGGGCGGGACTTGTGTATGCATTCGCTTCTGCGTGCGAGCTAACGGGGACAGGGCACTTTCATTTTTTTTTTCTATTTATTTTATTTATTATTTTTTTATTTTTACACAGTTTAAAAAAAAATGTTTTGATCATTTTTATTCCTATTACAAGGAATGTAAACATCCCTTGTAATAGAAATAGGCATGACAGGTCCTCTTTATTGTGAGATCTGGGGTCAAAAAGACCTCACAACTACACTAAAAAAGAAAAAAAAAAAAAAATTGTTGAAAAAGGGGGAAAAAAAAGCGGCCCTTTAAACCGGTTGCTAGGCAACGACTTTTGATGTAGCTCCGGTCCTCCAAGACCATAGAGTCGAGTGAGGGCCATCTTGCCCTCACTCGACTTCCTGTCTCTGAGGATCCGGGACCGGATAGTTTTCCCCGCTGCTGGCGGGTGCGGTAAGCTGGGAAACCGTCTGGGACGCGGCGGGAAGGGAGGCACCTCTTCCCCTGCACCGTAAGGGTAATTCCGAGGCGAATTCGCCACTGGGACCACCCTTATCTGAAAGCCGACCGCCCGCCGTTTAAAAAAATACTGGGGTTATGGCAGCTATCCCAGAATTTAGCTTTTAATGGCCGACGTATATAGTCGTTAGGCGGTCGGTAAGTGGTTGCATGTATATAGCAAAAATTGCACCCAAAATACATTCTATAAAGGAAAGTGTACAGAAATAGTCTCCGATCCGCTACTATTAGCTATGTCAAATTCCGAATCGGATTCGGATTCTGATGAGAGCTCCCCGGTGCTCTCATCAGTCATGGAGAGGACCTGAAGGGCCTTCTCGCTGCTGTACATCCTTTTTGACATGCTGGCTGTGATGGGCTGTGCAACGGGTGACGGTTGACTGCGGATGATCACTGATGGGTGGCAGGTGACAGTCACTGATGGGGTGACAGATGACGATGACTGATGGGGTGACAGGTGACGATGACTGATGGGGTGACAGGTGACGATGACTGATGGGGTGACAGGTGACGATAACTGATGGGGTGACAGGTGACAATGACTGATGGGGTGACAGATGACAATGACTGATGGGGTGGCAGATGACTATGACTGATGGGGTGACAGGTGACGATGATTGATGGGGTGACAGATGACGATCACTGATGGGGTGACAGGTGACGATGATCGATGGGGTGACAGATGACGATGATTTATGGGGTGACAAGTGACGATGATTGATGGGGTGACAGATGACAATCACTGATGGGGTGACAAGTGATGATGATTGATGGGGTGACAAGTGACGATGATTGATGGGGTGACAAGTGACGATGACTGATGGGGTGACAGGTGACGGTGATTAATGGGGGTGACAGGTGACGGGCGATGGTCACCGATAGGTGACAGGCGATGGTGCACGGCGGTACTCATGGCAGTCTCTGATGACCGGTGAACTTTAGGCTATGTTTACATGTGAGCGTAGCGATCATGGGCAGAATCACTGCGATTCTGCCCGCAATCCGGAAATCATTGCAAATCGCGGGACGCCTGTGCGTTGCCCGTGATTTGCAATAGCACCCCAAACGCTGTGCAATGTTGCCGCGATTCCCGCCTGCCGAATCGCGGGAACATCGCGCAAACAACGCATGACGCCCCAAAGAAGCTCTTGTACCTTTTTTGGGCGTCATGCATTGTTTGCGCGATGTTACCGTGGTTCGGCAGGCGGAAATCGTGGCAACATCGCACAGCGTTTGGGGTGCTATTGCAAATCACGGGCAACGCACAGGCGTCCCGCGATTTGCAATGATTTCCGGATCGTGGGCAGAATCGCTGTGATTCTGCCCGCGATCGCTACACTCACATGTGAACGTAGCCTTATGGGTGGCAATTTCTGGGCACTGATGAGGTGACTGTTGGGTGACAGGTGCAATTGGGGGGGGGGGCTGAGGACTGTGTGGGGACCTTTATTGCTGTAATTTTACTTTTACAGGTACACAGAGCAGTAACTCACTGTTTCTGGCTCTGCTCTCCTCACACTGGAAACTGTGTGAGGGGAGAAGAGATAGTAACAGTGAGTTTCTGCTCTGTGTTTACATTTTGTGATCGGCTGTGAATGGATTCACAGCCGATCACATAGTAAACAGCCACTGTCAGTGACTGTTTACTACTGCCGGTGACTAGCTGTGTTCCTTGGGAACACAGAGCCACCGACATGACCGCGCTGCGCGCTCCCAATCGCGCATGCACGGTCTCCTTCTGGGCTTTGCTATTGTGATCGGCTGTGTCATTGGAATACAGCCGATCACGTGGGAAACAGCCATGCCCATTGGCTGTTTCTCCCCTGCCAGTGACGGGCTGAGTCCCGGGGACATGCCGACACCAGCAGTGCAGGGTGGCGCGCACACAAATGCGCGCCTGCCCTGCTTGAATGGGCGGACATCATATGACGTCCGCCCAGAACAATGGTCGCACCGCTCCGCCGTCATTTGACGGCGGGCGGGCGGCAAGTGGTTAAGAATAGATATGAAAATTTACAATTATCTAAATGGTAATTTTATTTGTATTATTATTATAATACAGGATTTATATAGCGCCAACAGTTTGCGCAGCGCTTTAAAATATGAGGGAAGACAATACAGTTACAATACAATTCAATATAGGAGGAATTAGAGGGCCCTGCTCTTTATCGCTTACAATCTAGAAGAGAGGGTCAAGTGAAACAGAAGGCAATAACTGTGGGGATGAGCTGATGGAGGAAATGGAAGTGCGGTTGTTAGGTGGGTAGGATAGGCTTCTCTGAAGAGGAGGGTTTTCAGGGATCGTCTAAAAGCTTACAGAGTAGGAGATAATCTGACAGATTGGGGTAAGGAGTTCCATAGGATTTGAGAGGCTCTGGAAAAGTCCTGGAGGCTAAATTGTAGATGGCTTTGTAGGATGTTGATAGTATTTTGAATTAAAATTTGTTATTCGTGAGCGGAAGCCAGTGGAGGGATTGACAGAGAGGAGTAGCGGACACTGAGCGATTGGTAAGGTGGATGAGTCTGGTAGCAGCATTCATGATGGATTGAATGGGGGGATAGCCTATGTAAAGGTAAGCCAATGAGGAGGGAATTGCAGTAGTCGAGGTGCGAGATGATCAGGGAGTGAACTAGGAGCTGTGTCATTGGATAGAAGGGGGCGTATTTTGGAGATGATGCGGAGGTTAAGGCGGCAAGATTTGGACAGTGATTGGATGTGGGGCTTGAAGGAGAGTTCAGAGTCCAGGATTAAACCTAGGACCTTGGCATGAAGGGAAGGGCTGATAGTTGTGCCACTGATCTTGACGTTCAGTTTTGGATAGATTGAGTTTGAGGAAGTGGTGTGACATCCAGACTGATATATCTGCTAGTAACTTTATCACTGGCAGAAAACTATTAAGGCTCAGGTTGCTTAAGAAGACACACGACCACTAAATAGTTTGACAAGAAGCCATTCAATGTTAAACTAAGCAGGGAGTTCTTTACTGGTAGAGCGATAAGGATGTAAAACTCCCTTTAACAATTGGTGGTGTCAGCGGGAATTGTCAATAACTTAAAAAAAAAAACTTTTAGATGGGAATCTTGGCAAACGCAATATACAGGGATATAGGAAATGATAGTGACATAATCACACACACACAATAACACAGGTTGAACTGGATGGACTAGTGTCTTTATTCAACCTTATCAACTATACAACTATGTAACACAATCATAGGTACAGCCAAACCATGCTCCCATAACATCATAATAATGCACCCAACCTATCCACATTTGTGTCCATAGAATAAAGGGGCAATCCACTCAGAATAGCAGAATGTAAAACAAGAGGATTTAATAATGATTTAGAGGAGAACCCGAAATTCATGCATTAAATTTGTCCTACCTAGCAGCCTTTAAAATCATGGTCTGCACAGTACAATATCTTACCATATCAAATATGTGTCTATTTACTTTTAAGATAATGTTATGTCAAAAACCTTGTTCTTGTGGCCGTGACTATGCATTTGCTTTCAGGGACAATTTAAGATTCTTGACGTCTTTGTCAAAGTACAAGATGAGATAACTGTTTTTTGCAGGTCATGGGTTCAGAAGATGACATGAACCAGTGAACGGGTCTAGATTTTTTTTCATTTCTGAAGTAAGCAGTTCAGAATAAGCTGTAACATGACAGGCTTCTAACAGTGACATTGATACATGCTAATGTATGATAAGGCCATCACAGGGTCTTACAACCCTGCAGCTGATTCACTATTAATCATCTCTGTTCAGTGTTAAGATCTCAAGTGAAATATTATAGCATGCCTGTCTCTAAGAAATTACCTGCTTTTTATGTCTGAAAATGATATATTCTTTGTTGTTAACATTACACTTTTAAGGGACCATAGCTTGAAATGCCGGTCAATTTTGTTCAAATAAGTAAAAGAAAGTTCCCACACTTTGAGAGATTCTACAATGATAATGTGACTATCGTTCTTTGCGTACAGCCATTTAAGGTTAATAAAGGCTTACAAATGAGAGTTTCAAATCTGAGGATAATTCCCACAATATTACATCTCAGATCAGAAGTTCCCAATACCTGTAAAGTGTATGTAAGCTCTCATGATACATTTCTCTTTTTTCTACCTTTTGGCCCAAGAAATATACCATTGAAGAGTTTTCTTTTGTCTTTTTTGACAAGTGCAAAGAAATAGCTGTTTATCCAATCAAAAATCTTGAGAGCTGACAACCTTCCGTAATCCTTGCCTCTGGACTGTTATCAGTTAGCATTATTTCCTGCTATGAATGTGGACTACAAAACACCTCCTCCTATTGTGGGGAAGAGAAGGAGTTGTTATGTAAACATCCTAACAGTGTTATGTAGCCCTAACACACTCCCTGTCTTTGGTTGATAATGCTGCTCAGTATGGTTGTCACCCTAGGACAGGAAGTGGCTTAGTGACAGGATTATTAGATTAAAAAAAAAAAGTGAAAAGGTGTGGAAAAAAAAATCCACCACCACATCTAAAGACTGGTAAAATGCAATATATGATTTTTGTTTCTTGGGTTTGGATATTCTCTAAATTTTTAAAATTGAACTTGAGGAATTCAGACACTTTTCGAAATGTGCTAGTTTACTATGGGTTAGGTCTAAAGATCTGCATGCTAGTTCAAAGCCTTTTCTCTTTTATTTATCATTGACAGTTTTACTGAGCTTCAGGAGTATACAGTATTTCATCAAAGTGAGTACACCCCTCACATTTTTGTAAATATTTTATTATATCTTTTCATGTGACAACACTGAAGAAATTACACTTTGCTACAATGTAAAGTAGTGAGTGTACAGCTTGTATAACAGTGTACATTTGCTGTCCCCTTAAAATAGCTCAACACACTGCCATTAATGTCTAAACCACTGGTAACAAAAGTGAGTACACCCCTAAGTGAACATGTCCAAAAAGGGCCCAATTAGCCATTTTCCCTCTCTGGTGTCATGTGACTGGTTAGTGTTAGATGGTTTCAGGTGTGAATAGGGAGCAGGTTAAATTTGGTGTTATAGCTCTCATTCTCTCATACTGGTCACTGGAAGTTCAACATAGCACTTCATGGCAAAGAACTCTCTGAGGATCTGAAAAAACAAGTTGTTGCTCTACATAAAGAATGCTTAGGCTATAATAAGATTGCCAAGACCCTGAAACTGAGCCACAGCACGGTGGCCAAGACCATACAGCAGTTTAACGAGACAGGTTCCATTCAGAACAGGCCTCGCCATGGTCGATCCAAAGAAGTTGAGTGCACATGCTCAGGGTCATATCCAGAGGTTGTCTTTGGGAAATAGACATATGAGTGCTACCAGCATTGCTGCAGAGGTTGAAGGGGTGGCGGGTCAGCTTGTCAGTGCTCATACGCTGCACACTACATCAAATTACTCTGCATTGCTGTCGTCCCAGAAGGAAGCCTCTTCTAAAGATGATGCACAGAAAAGCCCGCAAACAGTTTGCTGAAGACAAGCAGACTAAGGACATGGATTACTGAAAGCATGTCCTGTGGTCTGATGAGACCAAGATAAGCTTATATGGTTCAGATGGTGTCAAGCGTGTGTGATGGCAACCAGGTGAGGAGTATAAAGACAAGTGTGTCTTACCTACAGTCAAGCATGGTGGTGGGAGTGTCATTATCTGGGACTACATGAGTGATGCCAGCACTGGGAGCTACATTTCATTTAGGGAACAATGAATGCCAACATGTACTGTGACATACTGAAGCAGAGCATGATCCCATACCTTCGGAGACTAGGCCGCAGGGCAGTATTCCAACATGATAACGACCTCAAACACACCTCCAAGATGACCACAGCTTTGCTAAAGAAGCTGAGGGTATAGGTGATGGACTGGCCAAGCATGTCTCCAGACCTAAACCCTATTGAGCATCTGTGGGGCATCCTCAATGGAAGGTGGAGGAGCGCAAGGTCTCTAACATCCACCAGCTCCATGATGTCATTGTGGAGGAGTGGAAGAGGACTCCAGTGGCAACCTGTGAAGCTCTGGGGAACTCCATGCTCAAGAGGGTTAAGGCAGTGCTGGAAAATAAGGGTGGCCACATAAAATATTGACACTTTGGGCCCAATTTGGACATTTTCACCTAGGGTTGTACTCATTTTGTTGCGAGCGGTTTAGACATTAATGGCTGTGTGTTGAGTTATTTTGAGGGGACAGCAAATTTACACTGTTATACAAGCTGTACACTCACTACTTTACATTGTAACAAAGTGTAATTTCTTCAGTGTTGTCACGTGAAAAGATATAATAAAATATTTACAAAAATGTAAGGGGTGTGCTCATTTTTGTGAGATACTGTAGCTATCACTATACTCCCAGCACTCTCACACAGCAGCAGCTGTTCACTCAGAGAAGCCTTTGTGTTTTGCAAAATGCTTCACAAAATACAAAGTATTCGGTGACTGGGTAGGAGCAGAGGAAGGGCTGGCAGAGCTTCTGCATGTGATTCTTCAGCTGCAAGAGCTAAGACCAGAAGGTCCAGTGTTAGAGCAGCTTAAGTAATGCTATAGCTATGCTCCTGGCACTCATTAAAATTTAAATTGTAAATTAAATACATAAGTACACGAGGTGGCATGCACCTCAATGGGCTTAACCCACAGTAATCTGCCACATTTTAGAAATTCCTGGAGTGCAGCTTTCACATGTGAATGATAAAAGTGATTTATATAAACCAGTTTGTAATGTATGATTTTCCTATTCCTTTTTATTCCACACAGTACAGCTCATATTGTAAATTATTATTATGCCAATCATTTTGCACATATAATGGCTTTTATATTATTTACTGTGATTCTGAACATCTCATATCAGACCCTTAAGGAGAATTAGATACCAGGCTGTTGACAGCTTTCATAGTGAATGGAAGAGCTTGTCTGCTTGGCAGCAGCAGTCTTTGACATTTGTACATTGTGATAATTCAAGCATTTTCAAGTTTTGTTTTACTGTTGTTGAGCTGCTGAAAAAACAGTTTTTACAACCTACAGTAAGTTCTTCTACAATCTTTGAGGATGAGTTGATGCATAATGCCTGTAGCTATGCAGCTACAGAGGTCAGGGGTAGCTGCTCATTTGCAATTTGTTTAGATAATGCAAATACTTGAATGTTCATAATCTGGCCACATATTCACTATAAAGTCAATCTGTCACTAGACTATGCTAGAGTAACACCACTAGACACTAGAAAAAGAGGTATTTTATGATTGTGGTTCATATGCTTTGATTTTTGAAACCTCCTCTTTTGGTGACAAGCTCACTTTTAGTGGTCTATAAGGTATTCAAGCATAAACACAGAGATAGCAGCATTAGTAACTATGCTTGTCCTCGATTGCTATCAGTTTTGCTCACTTGTGTCTGATAATCCTTTAAAATTCTTTTCCATTTACTTGTAAAAAACACAGCACTGTTTCTCAACTTTTTTTTCTGTCACAGCACGCTTAAGGTCTTATACACACTGGACGCTTCTCTATCTCTTCTAGATGCCTTTCCTCCTGGCAGCAGCGTTTTGGTAGAGCAAAATGATTGACGCTTGTATACACATTTAGGCACGTTTAGGTGCTTCCAAGCATTTGAGCATCAATTAATTTCATTGGCCAGAAAAGTATTATATTCTGGCCATTGAAATTAGTTAACGCTCAAGCGCTAAATGCATCCAGCGTTAACGCACATTTAGAAGCATTTACACGCATCCAGCATTTGTTCTGCCAAAATGCACCTGCTTCTGGATGCACTGGCAATGGGGTTTGTTTCTGCCTCTAAACTCCTCTAAACACCTATGTGTACATAGACACCTAGGTTAGCATGCAGGTGTGCTTAGAGGCAGAAAAAAAAACACCACTAGGAGTAACATAAAAAATGTCAAGTGTGCATGAGACCTTTAACGTATGCAAGTATTTTGATTGATGGGAAACTTGAGCCAGCGATGATGCACACAACTGCTTTGTTGAAATTAACTTTACATCATTCCACCTCCCAATCACATCAGAAGTCATCAGATATGAGAGCCCCAAGTCTCACCTTCACAGAGTCCCCTCATCATAGAGTACGCCTTTTCCAGGAGCCTCCTAACTTATGGCTCCAGCAGCATGGGAGAGGGTGGGATTCAGAGAAGCACTTATTTCCTCTCCTGAATGCTGGGCATGGTCCTGCATGCTGCCCACCCTGAATTAATTTCATGTGTTGTCATAGTGCAGTTAGGCTGACCACCAACACCATAGCAATGAATGATGCAATGAGTCGTGGCCTCATGGTGTCATTAGCTGTTATGGTGTGGCTGACTTGTCTGCACCATTATTAGTAGCAAAAAATATGGGCCAAACTGCTTCTAATATTTGTATCACCTTGGATGAACCCAAATAGTTCCCCAGAAAGCGATAACCCTCCAGTTGAGAAACAATGTCATACAGTATTGACTTAAGGCTTGGTTCACATTGGAGCATTGCGGGAACCCTGCAAATCCACTGCAGGTTCCTGCATCGTACCCAACTCACAGTCAGTTCACACTGCCAAATGCGAACTGCTGGGAGTGTCTTTTTCTTTTTAAACGGTTTTTATTGAAGGTAAAAGAAACATGGCACAGCAACATGCAGTGAAAATATTAGGTACATGCCGTGATAAAACAAGGCGCTTTGAAATACAAAACTGCAGCATATAACATTCAAATAACATGTAACAATGCGATATGTATATGGGATCGACCCGGCGTCCCATCTGGGATGCAATGAGGGCACGCTCAAACTGTAGTTGTGGCCGAGGCCACACTGCGTGGATGGACCCCCATACAGAAGGGGTCTCAACCAAAAAACCAAGGTATAGCACTTAATTGGGTACGCCGGGGGCCGAGTGGGGGGGGGGGGTGGCTGGGTTGACAGGGTTGGAAAGAAAGCTGGGTAAGTAGGAGAGGGTTGTGGGGGAGAGGTAACAGCAGGTGCCCAGAGGTGCTGGGAGTGTCAATACAAAGTTATCATACCCCCCAGATCAGTTTGCAAATCGCAGTGTGAACTGTCAATTCAGACAGGAATCGAATGGCATGAACCGCCATGCGATCCAATTCTGGTGCAGAACAAAAAAGGGCCCTGCACGAGTTTGGTCCGAATGCGATGCAGATTCAGTCATACAATCTGTATGATTGAATTTGCATCGCACAGACATCACATGTGATTTGCACAGCAGTGCAGTGCGAATTACATGCAATATCTGACATCGCTACAGTGTGAACCGACCCTGAAACAGATTTATTTATAGCTGTTACTTTTTATTCTTCCTTTATAGATTTGTATTGCCTTTCGTGTCAAAATTCTCTACATTAACCCTTCCCATAAAAATAAACGCACATATGGTGCCCCAAATAATGTCTAATGTGAAAAAATTAAATGAGCTGTGTATTTTAGACAAAAGGACAACAGTTATTTCAAACTTTATCTGAGTTAAATGTCAGTGGAGACATATTCCCTGTCTTCTAGACTAAGCCTACTGGCTTTGGAATTCTGCATTTATTTTTAGGTTTCTGGTCCAATAATATCCAGGAGAGGCTAATTTTAGAAGTAAAAGAAAATCTTCAGATGCATGGATGTCTTTTCCAGCCTCACTAAATGTGTATCTATGCCTGTATTTCTAATGCCAGTGACTGACCAAACTTTTTATATAGGATTCATTTCTAACAGATGTATGCTGATATTACAAATTCAGCTTTTTTTAGTACTATAGAATGTACTAAATTTGCAAACCACTACAGAGAAAAATTATGGATTTTATACTTCTTGTTTTAAATTGGGAAATTAAACATGTGTTCAGAGCCCAGATGTCAGGTCATAAACCTGTCAAAATGACAGAGGACAAAAACAACAAACTCTTACAATCACGGGGGATAACATATTCTCTGCAAGTGAAAAAGTGACCGTAGGTATCAGAATAACAATTTCAAGATAATGGTCCATAGTCATACACAAATAACAACCATTCAAAAACTCACATTGTCTTTTCATGATCATTGGGGAAAACTTTGATTTGGCCACTTGACATTCCTGTCAAAAAAAGGCCATTTTATTTGGAACCTAAACTTTTAATACCTACTTTGTTACTTTTCCTTGTGTGATTGCATTCTCTTTAAATATAAGTATCACCCAACTGCAAAAACAGATAAAAACTGCCTCACTAACTGCATTTGAGTGAATTTAGTTAGAAACAATACAAACTGTGGGGTCCATTTAGAAAGCAGTGGTATATATGGCCTCATTGTGATCATTCTGATGCTTTAAAAATGTACCCAGGTCATTTAGAAAGCACAGCGGTGTGCCTTACAAATGTGCATCATGCTTCACTTGCTTTGTGACTCTGAAGCAAGAAAAGCTCTATTCATTTTAATAAATGAAAATTAGAAGTGCTGAGAGAAGAAGGCCTGTAACAAGAGCTGTTAAAGCCATTTGACCAGTCTATCCTTCTATTTTGTAGTGTTCTCTCCAATGTTATTCAGATAACACTCCACAGGACAACCCATGTTCCACACCATGCTCTGCATTCTTTGAATAATTTTTTACAGTGTGGCGTTAACACTGTGGGGTCTACCGATGAGTGGATCATTTTATTATAAATAGCTACAAATGTATTCTGTTTTGCAACATTTATAAAATTGCTCCCATCAGCTTGGTTTACCTTTCATTTCCCTATACTGTACATGTCAATCTTCTTATTAAGACTTGCTTTTCATGTCAGACAAGGTTTCCACCTACTGGGGTTGAAAAGCCCCAGTTAAGACTGTTTAATCTAAATGCCTATTTAATAAAGCAAAGAAATACAATACGTCCATGTGTTGATTTTTTTATTGCCTCAGTCACATAAATAAACATTCTAACACAATAATTACCTATCCAGAAAATGGTAAATGCTAATTTCTTCCACTGCCCATGCCATTGCACAGTTCTGATGAAATTGTCCTTCAAAGCCAGAGACTGATACTCTTCCATGTTGCCTGCAAAGCTCACTGGTTCCTCCTGCCAATGTCATGATGTGGCTGGAGGAATCACTAGTTGCTGCGGAGGACACAGAAAAAGGACAATCCAGAAAGCATCCATTTCTGTGGAGACTTTTGGTGTGTGTGTGTGTGTAGGGAGGCAGGGTGCTCATTGATGCCAGAAGTTGGGGAGATATTTACCTCCTTCATTTACATTACACAAACCAAAAACACAATTTAATTCATTTTTAACCAGTTCCCGCCTGCCCTATAGCAGAATGATGGCTGGAAAGTAGGTAAGTTTTCCTGACTGGGCGTCATATGACATCCATCAGGATAAGGTGCGCAGAGCGGCGATTGGTGGTGTGGTGTGTCACTCTAAAACACCACATCTCCGATCCCGGTAAAGAACCTATGACGTAGGCTCTTTACCATGTGATCAGCTGTGACCAATCCAGCTGGCCACATCATAATCAGAAAGTGTAGTTTATCAGCTTTCCTCAGTTCGCACTGACAAGGCACAAGTAGAGGAGAGCCGATCAGTGGCTCTCCTGACAGGGGGGTGCAGGCCCATCGGGGGTGCCCACTAGAGCCCACCAGGGATGCCCACTAGAGCCCACTAGGGATGCCAACCCATGCCACTAGGGATGCCAACCTGTGGCCAAAAGAGATGCCAATCAGTGCCCATTAAAGATGACAATCAAGGCTCATTAGGGATGCCAATCTGTGCCCATTAGTAATGACTGTTAGTGCCTCCTCACCAGTGCTGCCTATTAGTGCATTCTATCAGGCCCATCATTACCACCCATCAGTGCTCATCAGTGCTGCCTATCAGTGATGTCTATCAGTGCCACCTATAAGTGTCCATCAGTGCTGCCTATCAGAGCCCATTAGTGCCACCTATCAGGTCCATCAGTGTCGCCTATGAGTGCCCATCAGTGCCGCCTAGCAGTGCCCATCAATGTTGCATATCAGTGCCACCTAACAGTACCACCTATCATTGTCCATCAGTACCACCTATCAGTTCCCATCAGCGTTGCATATTAGTGCCTCATCATCAGTGCCCATCAGTGCCACCTCATTAGTGCTGCCTTATCAGTGCCCATCAGTGCCACCTAATCAGTGCCAGTCAGTGAAGCCTCATCATTGCTCATCAGTGCAGAAGACATTGTACTTATTTACAAACTTTTATAACATAAACAAAGAAAAACTTTTTTTCAAAATGTTCGGTCTTTTTTTATTTGTTTAGCAAAAAAGAAAAAACCCAGAAGTGATCAAATATCACCAAAAGAAAGTGAAAAAAATTGGTGTTAAGCACCAGCAATCCCGTGCAGTGGAAAGTAAATAAATTGAGATATGATTGTTTTCAATAAAAACAAATAAATAAAAATGTATTTCCTGTTCCTGTTTCTCCTTAATAAGGAAGAAGTTGGTGTCCTTCAGCCGGGTTCTGGTGAATATGGTATAATCTTAATGGTGGTCCATATAAGATCTGGCTGGATGATTACTGCAGAAACCAACCATGTATCCTGGCATTTACATATGAAAAAGGCTTTTACTGACCCCTTATAATTTAGGGGTCCACCTCATCTGGTAAGCAGCCTGTACCACTGGGTGGCCTTGGGAGGTTTCTACTGTCAGAAGAAGCACCTTTCTAGGATTTTCCAGCCTTGTACCATTCTGGACTGTTTGCTGTGTTTTTTTTCCATTTCAGTTTTTTTGCTGGGACTGATTTGACATATATCACATATCATTTGCACTATATTGCTATATTGATTTATGTATATTTATCATGTATGTTTTTGGATCATACTAATTAGCACCAATCACTTGGGCTATTGATAATTTAATATTCACTAATATTTGTTTGTATACAATTTATTGCACAGTTTAGGATTAATTTCACCTTCTGGTTGAGCACAACTATTATATTTCACTATATCAGTTTGTCATCACAAAAAGAAAGCTCTATTTATGGGAAAAAAATGTTAAAAATTTTCTTTGGGTACAGTGTTGCATGACCGCAAAATGCGACAGCGCTAAAAGCTGAAAATTGGCCTTGGCAGGAAGGGAATGAAAGTGCCCAGTATTAAAGTGTTTAATTTCCAAGGCAAATTCCCCTATCCATCCATGTCTCAATGCTTTATTAGCTCATTATGCCTTTGTCTTTAAGTTTTTTTTTTTTTTTTTTTTTGAGCTTTACAACCTCTTTTACAACTGATGATTGCTGCATTCTTTTGCATAAATTTCAGTTGTCAGCGGGAGAATCCCATTAACAGCTGAAAGAACTGAGTCAGTAGAGCCAGCCTTAAAGTGACAGTACATGTGAAACCCTTCAGGTATAACAGTAGGTATCAGTTTTAAGTATTGGTGCATTTGCACGAGTGCCGATATAATGCTTAGTATCGGCACCGATACCAATACCAGTATCGATGCAGCCCTATCTAAAAAATTTCTGCACACCCACCTACATTCTCACCCCTGGATGCTGCACCCCCCCTCTCGCCACTCTGTTCTACACACATTTCCCCCCACTTACTCAGTATTCTGTTGCACCCAGCCTTATCTTCAGCACTTTTCCTTCAGTCTTCTTTCAGTTTTCTGAGATATCATGTTGTACTGACTGTACTAATCTGAAGATTAGAACATGTTTAGTGGTTGTAGGTATGTGTCCCAGGAATTAACGTCTAGCGACTGCACTCTTTCTATGTGTGATTAGAATGCAATAATAACTACAGAACTGTGTCTCTTCTATTTGTACATTTCAGCTATTCAATGAGCAATGAAGATTGTTTTTTATATTAGCCTGTGCCTATTGTTATGTAAGCATGGTGCAGCAAAGACAATGGGTCTAAAATGGTCAAACATACATAGGAATCACACTGTTTAAATAGATGCAAAAATGCTCAAACGAGAAGCAAAATTGTGTGGCCTTCCCTTCTTTTGCTTTGTGCAGGTAGTTCTGAGTCATAAAAAAAAATGTGGGGAATGTGGTGCTTTTTTTCTAGAGATGCTTATTTTCTTTTCGGCCACTAGATGGTGCTGTGCATACAGCAAGTGCATTATCTGTATCATCAGTTTAAAAAAATGATGCAGGGATATTATAAATCACATAACTCCCTTCCTTCATCACCCTAGAGAGAAGCCATGACTCATGTGCCAACATCTAATTACTTGTTTAGATGTTGGGTTTGTGAGGCAGATCTCAGAATATAAAAAAAAATCTGCATGTATTTATGGTCATACCAATGTATATTGCTTTTTAGGCAACATCTGGCGCTCTTCTTTTTAGGAGGGTATTTCTAACTGCATGTAGTGATTTTTCCAATGGTGTCATTCACAATGCATTTATGGGTGGTCAATTTTGCTGCATTGTAGAAAAGAGAATAATGTGTTTCTGGGGCAGTTTAAAACTCTTAACACAACTAAACCTGCTCTAAAGTATGAACATCTAAAAACAGGAAGTGATCTGAGAGGAAAAAATATGTGTATCACATGTCTGGCAACTATGTGGCCAACATGGGAGAATTAAAAAATGTGTTACCCCCACATGTCTATATTCCTGATATGTGCCTGCTGTACCATGTACTGTACTTGTATGAAAAAGTATGCTTTTCTTTTTGTATTGCTTCCTTTATGTGAAATACCAGCTGTTCCTTCCAGCCTCTCTGCATTCCTATGAAAATATGATCACAGTATGGTCTATAGTGCACTGGGAAGATCGGTGCTGCAATTTCTCCTCCTTTAACTCCCTGAGCTCCATTTACAGCTGAGAACAGAGTGTATCTGATCATTTCCAAAAAAGGGAAATAAGGCAGGTATAATGTGTGTGGATATATATATATATATATATATATATATATATATATATATATATATATATATATATATATACAGTATCTCACAAAAGTGAGTACATCCCTCACATTTTGTAAAAATTTTAATATATCTTTTTATGTGACAACATTGAGGAAATAACACTTTGCTACAATGTAAAGTACTGAGTGTACAGCTTGTATAACAGTGTAAATCTGCTGTCCCCTCAAAATAACTCAACACACAGCCATTAATGTCTAAACCGCTGGCAACAAAAGTGAGTACACACCCCTTAGTGAAAATGTCTAAATTGGGCCCAATTAGCCATTTTCCCTCCCTGGTGTCATGTGACTCGCTAGTGTTACAATGTCTCAGGTGTGAATGGGGAGCAGGTGTGTTAAATTTGGTGTTATAGCTCTCACTCTCTCATTCTGGTCACTGGAGTTCAACATGGCACCTCATGGCAAATAACTCTCTGAGGATCTAAAAAAAAGAATTGTTGCTCTACATAAAGATGGCCTAGGCTATAAGAAGATTGCCAAGACCTTGAGACTGAGCTGCAGCACAGTGGCCAAGACCATACAGCAGCTTAACAGGACAGGTTCTACTCAGAACAGGCCTCATAATGGTCAACCAAATAAGTTGAGTGCACATTCTCAGCGTCATATACAGAGGTTGTCTTTGGGAAATAGTCGTATGAGTGCTTCCAGCATTGCTGCAGAGGTTGAAGGGGTGGAGGATCAGCCTGTCAGTTCTCACTGCATCAAATTGGTCTGCATAGCTGTCGTCCCAGAAGGAAGCCTCTTCTAAAGATGATGCACAAGAAAGCCTGCAAACAGTTTGCTGAAGACAAGCAGACTAAGGACATGGATTACTGGAACCATGTCCTGTGGTCTGATGAGACCAAGATAAACTTATTTGGTTCAGATGGTGTCAAATGTGTATGGCAGCAACCAGGTGAGGAGTACAAAGACAAGTGTGTCTAGCCTACAGTCAAGCATGGTGGCGGGAGTGTCATGGTCTGGGGTTTCCGGCACTGGGGAGCTACAGTTCATTGAGGGAACCACGAATGTCAACATGTACGGTGAAATACTGAAACAGAGCATGATCCCATTCCTTAGGAGACTGGGCTGCAGGGCAGTATTTCAACATAACGACCCCAAACACACCTCCAAGACAACCACTGCCTTGCTAAAAAAAGCTGAGGGTATAGGTGATGGACTGGCCAAGCATGTCTCCAGACATAAACCCTATTAAGCATCTGTGGGGCATCCTCAAATGGAAGGTGGAGGAGTGCAAGGTCTCTAATCTCCACCAGATCTATGATCTCGTCATGCAGGAGCGAAAGAGGACTCCAGTGGCAACCTGTGAACTCCATGCCCAAGAGGGTTAAGGCAGTGCTGGAAAATAATGGTGGTCACACAAAATATTGACACTTTGGGCCCAATCTGGACATTGTCACTTGTACCGGGGGTGCACTCACTTTTGTTGCCAGCTGTTTAGACATTAATGGCTGTGTGTTGAGTTATTTTGAGGGGACAGCAAATTTACACTGTTATACAAGCTGTACACTCACTACTTTACATTGTAGCAAAGTGTAATTTCATCAGTGTTGTCACATGAAAAGATATAATAAAATATATACAAAAATGTGAGAGGTGTACTCTTGTGAGATACTATATATATCTATCTATATATGTGTATATATGTGTATATATATATATATATATATATATATATATATATATCATTTATTTTATTTAATTATTATTATTATTATTGGTTCAACTACACTTTCTCAACCTGACTAACTATGTAACTATGGGGTTGATTTACTAAAGGCAAATAGACTGTGCACTTTGCAAAGTGCAGTTGTACTCTGCATGAGCAGTTGCTCCAGAGCTTAGTAAATGAGCAGAAGCTCTTCTGACTTCCATCATAAAATCATGAGCAAGCAGAAATGCTGTTTTTTTTTATTTTTCTAGCATGTGATTGGGTATTGTTTGCAAAGTGAAGCTTCATCTCATTTACTAACATCTGGAGCAATTGCACTTGCAGACTGCAACTGCACTTTGCACAGTACACATTTTCTTTTGCTTTTAGTAAATCAACCCCTGTATGTAGTCCTGTATCTGACCCCCCCCCACCCTATAGTTTTTTCAGGCAACCAGCTGTAGGCAGAGCTGCTGGGTTTTCCCCTCAGAGTTATGCTCTCTGCATAGAACAACCATGATGTCGCTGCTATTTTTATTGGTAATATCTGAAAATATTCAAATGCAAATTTTTGTGCCTGGAGTTCAGCTTTAAAATTTGTTCTATTCCAAAGATTTAAATCACCTCACTGGGTTGTACTTTAGGTATAAGGATTTTGCTTGAATCCTAATAGTGCAGAACTGTAAAATCCCAGTGCCTTATGAACACCTTTTTTTATCTCTTCTGTGCATGGTTTTCATCAGCCCTTCACACACAGCAAGGCTCAGTGCTTCTTCCACTGGCTGGGTAACGGGCTGCCTCGTCTAATAGAGGAGTAAAGGCATATTGTAAATGTACCCATAATCACTGATTTGTAAGAGGGAATTGAATAATCAGGTTTCATGAGATAGACCTTATGCTAATCTCTTCAGTTTTTATATAAGATCTATACTTGTATTATTTTTGTTAAACCTTTCAAAGCATACTGAAGACTTTTTTGATTCAGAAAATATTTTTTATTGCTTGATAAGTCTGTGCATTAATATTTAATAATGAAACACAAATTCCCAGACTTCATACTTCTCACATTAAAACACACTGCAGTGATTTGAGATTTTTAGCCTTTGCACATTTTTCTGAACTGATCTTGTCCATTATGCATAGACTTAAATCAAAATTCAGTCTTGTGGGAGTATGAATAATCTTTGGCAGTTGACATTTAAACTAGTTCAAATTAGAGGCTCTATTTAATATAAGATGTACCCTACTTAAATTGGTTCAGATGACAGTATCCTTGTTAACCCTTTCACGTCAAATTTTATTCCGTTGTACAGGCTGGAAAAAGTTACCTTACTTCCATTTATTGCTTACTTTAGTATTTCGCACTGGGTTGTGAATTAACTGAATGAACTGATGTATTTAAAATTCATGCTAAATATAGCATTTTCTCTAAAGGAACATATTCTATGCTTTCAATTCTGCTGTGCAGTGACATTCAGTAAAAATCCCCACTGACAGCAATGGGAAAGTTTGCCTCAAGCTATGCATATAGTATACATATTTTTAAAAGACCCAAGATTTTGCAGAATTTGGATTGTTTTCTTGTTGCCTCTTTATTATTAATGTTTCTGTAGGTACTGTCCATAATGTGCATAAGCCAATTTATTTTTACACTTAACGGAACAGTTCTATTCTTCATAGATTTGCAGAAAGTAAAAGTGCCAGCAACACTTTCTAACATATCATGCTCTTCGTAAAGTGAGCCAGAAATATAGAAAAAACATAAAGTTGGAACTGCTATAATCTCTTGTATCCAGCTTGAATAGGAGCATAGTATGCTAAAACAGTTGCTTGTACTTATCTCTTTAAAAAACTAAAATATATATATATATGTGTGTGTATATATATATATATATATATATATATATATATATATATATATATATATATATATATATATATATATATATATATTTGCTTAAACATCTATATATTGGAAGTAATATATGAGTTATCCTCCAGTTGCATTGTTATATTACAACTTTCATGAGCACTGTGTATTAGGGATTGGGCGCTCGGCAGGAAGTTCGCCTGCTGAAGAGCGCCCCATAATGCACTGCGCTCTTGCAAAGCCTTGATTGCTGATGATTGGCCAAAGCATAAAACCGGCCTGTGTTCTTTGGCCAATTACAGCACAATGTAAAAGACTGTGGGGTTGATTTACTAAAGGGAAATAGACTGTGCAGTTGCACTCTGCAAGTACAGTTGCTTCAGAGCTTAGAAAATTAGAAAAAGTTCTGCTGACTTCCATAATCCAATCATGTGCAAGCAAAAGTGCTGTTTTTTTTTTTTTTTTTGTTTTTTTTTTCCTTGCACGCAATTGGGTACTCTGAAAAGTGAACATTTGCCTCATTTACTAAGCTCTGGAGCAACTGCACAGTCTATTTGTCTTTAGTAAATAAACCCCTGAGGGAAGACTGTACTGCTGTACTGCTGAGGCTGCAGCCTGGCCAGGCAGAGTTTTGATCAGCTAGGTGGCACAAGTGGACTTAGCAGATCAGCGGCCCAGCAGGTGGTGTTCTATGCTTCCTCCCTCCTTTTCAGTTATGGGTGCATATTACACATTTTTATAACATTTTTCTTGGGTTCTTATTACTACACTGTGAGCTTTTGCGCTGGATTTTTCTGTTTTTTTATTTTGCACAGTGTCTGTGTGGGGGTGGCCATCTTTGTAGAGGCAAGGCTTTAGTTTCTTAAAGCGGAAGTAAACCCATCCATTTAACCTCCCTGGCGGTATGATTATGTCAGGAATTACATACCAAAAGCGGTACAATTCTTTTCATGGAAATTTGGTGTTATGTATTATAGGCCTACAATTCTTAGTAATTACTGACTTAAACCTGACCAAAACAAGAGTCTAGTAGACATCCCAGATGTGATAAATTTGAAACACAAACACGTGAATTATAATCGAATCAATAATATTATTTTATTATTTAATATATAATATATATAATAAAATTATATTATTGATTAGATTATAATTCATGCATTATATATTATATATATATATAATATAAAATGTGTTTTGTGCAACGTTTTTTTTTTTTTTTTAAATTTCCCTCCCTAGTTCCGCTCCCATGCAGCATTGCTGCTGCAGGGAATGGAACTAGGAAGTGATCAGAGCGACGGAGACCGACGGAGGAGCGGCGGGACTCTCGGCTGGCGGTCACAGCAATGAGAGATCATCGCTGGATCGCCAGGATAAGGTAAGAGAACACCGCTGCGCTCTCTGCAATCCACCCCGAGCGTGACTCGGGGTTACCGATCCTGATATGAAAAACCAACCCCGAGTCACGCTCGGGATTACCGCCTAGGAGGTTAACAGTTACATTTCAGGCACGTGCCCAAAATGTAACACACCCATTGGTTGTGCTCTCAACCAAACTGTCAAACCATCCAATGGCTGGTGTCATAACTGATCACATCTGCAGCATCATGGCAGTTGAAGATTAAACAAAGGTCAAGATAGCAGCTTCCTTGGCTGAAAACGATAGGAGGGTTTGCTTCCACTTTAATGTCCTAGTCTCCAACAAGGAAAAGAGTTAGCAGATCAGTAGTGGCATCACCAAATCTTACTTAAAATCTCATGAGATGAGCAGTGATAGGCAGCAAGACCTTAGATTTCACTGAAGGTATAAAGCTATGAGCAGGGCTGGTGCTAGACTATTTTATGCCCTAGGCAAGACCAGCTACTTGCGCCCCCCCCCCCCAAAAGAAGGGAAGGGGTTAAAAACTCCTCTATGTGACCCTGATCTGATGGTTTCTCCATGTTATTCTGTCATACCCAGTGACCCCCATATTCCTCCATTTCACACCCGGGGACCCTAATGTCCCTCCATGTCACACCAAGGGACTTTGATGTTTTTCCATGTCACACCCTGGGACCCCAATATTACTCCATGTCATGCTGTCATACCCACTGACCCCGATGTACCTCTATGTCAGATCCTGATGTTTTTCCATGTCACATTTGGGGACCCTGATGTTCCTCCATGTCACACCTGGGGACCCCAATCCCCCATGGCACACCCAGGGACCCCTATTCCTCATGGCACACCTGGTGACCCTGAACCCCTGTTAAACGCGGTGGCTCCTGGTGGAGGGAAAAGCAGCAGTTAGAGAGCTCCACAAGTCCTTCATCACCAACCTCCTCAGACCATTCTGGTGCCTCGTCGCTTTTTCCCCAGTAAAGGTTCCGCCCTCCAGTGCCGAGCTCTGGCTCAGGTTGAGCTCTCCTCCAGTCCCTGCTTAATTTCGACCCAGGGAAATAAACCGCTGCCTATCAGCTCAGTGCAGAGAGTCACTTCCTGCTGCTCAGCTCCACCTGAAGAGGATCATCATGCAGGATGCACCCTGGGGGCTCCCTTCTTGCCTTTTGGGGCCCCTCCAACAGTGGTAGAAAGCCAGGGCCTGGTAGATCCACCACTGCCTAAGACACTTGGCATCTTCTGCTGTCCCTTCTTTCCCCCCACTTCCGCCCCTCGCCTCAGCTCACAATAATCATTCATGATGGAGAATTCATGATGGAGAGAGAGTGCCGACTCCTGGCTGCGCCCCTAGGTGGCAATGCTCCCTAGTTTGCCTAGTGGAAGCACCGGCCCTGGCTATGAGGCTAAAAACTCTGCACACCCTCATATACCATGAAGTGCACTGCTATTTTTCTGGAGGAATTCCACAAATAAGATACATTTTTCAGATTATTACTTAGACACAATAACCAATAAATAAGGCAATTTATCTGGTAAGACAAAATAATACACCAGACTTGCAGTTTTGTTTGCTAGGTTTATGTTTTGACAGGACTTCAGCTTTCAGCACCAAATTCCACTTGAAATTATTATATGACCGATTTTCCTTATATTTTGCAAAAATATATTCCATAATACTGCATATGTCTGCTATAACTTTGGGTTTTTTTAAATACTCACAGGTTCATCAGGAGGATAGCAATCAAAGTGAAGTCTGATCTGCTTATATTTTTCCTTTTCTCTTTCCCCCACCCCCTCCATTCATCATCTTGCTAATAAAATCTTTAAAGCAGATCTCTGGGCGAATTTTTCTTTCCTCGTGCTACGCGGGTTAACTGCTTGTTTTGTATTAGGGGAGAGGACAGCAGAGATGTACTTACCGTACCTGCAGTTCCTCCAGGCAAAGGAAAGACCAGTCCCTGTTGCTCCTATACCACCCCACCACCCCGATTCAGCGGTCTTAAAAATGGACTGTTCCTGAGGTCAACGCACTCCATAGACAGGAACAGTTCACTGGTGGACTGTAGGGGAATATGATTTTCCGGAGGATAGGCCAATCAGCTGAGAAAAAAAAAAACACTTTGTGCTCACCCCTAGGAAAAATAAGCAGTTGACTCATGCAGTGCAGGCATAGTTCCATGGGACAAAAAAAAAAAATAAAAAATTGGAGTTGGCTTTAATTAAGTAAAACTAGTTTAAACCCAATGATGTCTTTACTGATTTTCTGTCATCTTTATGCAGTGTAGATTTATTATGGCTAGTGAGATGGACTGAAAGGGTGCTTTCTGAAAATATCACACCCTGTTTTAAGCTGGCCATACATGAGTCATTTGTTTCATTCAACCAGATTTGATCTCCCATCCACACATTCAATGTGTGAATCTCTCATGCTGTGCTGTTAAATTCTGACAGCAGGGAGAATACACTGATTCAGAGATCATTTTCCAAAAATCTGGTTGAACACAAGTCAATCTATAGACTTTCCAACACATTTTGATTCATGTATGTCCAGCATTAACATATTTTTCATGAGCCCTCAGCCCTGATACAAGCAGTGGGGTAGATTTTTGGAGAAATTGATCATATATCAAAAAGTGGATGTCAATCTGGAGGAGTGGGCATTCCTAGACAGGTTGCTTTTGCCTTCAGGCTGTCCTTGGTAACACCTACATGTGACACTGAGCCTCCATTGTTGAAAGAACTGAAATCCAATAAATAAATGGGATGGGCCAGGGAAGCTGGAAGTAAGGGTAAGGTGGATCTGGATGCCCTCCTTTCAAAAAAAAAAAAATAGGATGATCTCTATCTGACTTGGTGCAGCTTCTAATGAACACTGTAAAAAGCTCAAAGTGTGCAGAGAAGTCATAATATGCTATTTCAGTAGTATTAGAAGAAGAAGAAGAAGAAGAGCCTGTTCAAGACTAAAGGTAATGCTGGAGTTCAGCTTTCATTTTTCAGTTTTTTTTAATCTGGTCCCTAGGTAATTTATTTGCACATTATGCAATATTTTATTAAAACTGCTCTTGCGACAGTTTTGTTTTGCAGCTAAATTTGAATGCTTTGTCGCTGAACTTTCCAAAAAAAGGGTTTTACCTTTTGCTTTTGATTCTTTTGACCCTTTTCCACCACTTACCTGTTTGTAGATTCGTTTGTTCCTTCAAGTTTAGGTGAAGATAGCTTTCCATGCTGATGGAAACAAGAAAACATTGCCCTCTTGTGATTTAAATAAAATAAAGCTCTTTCATGTTCTCAAAGCCAAAGTGTTTGCACTTAAATGTATATTAAAGGTGCAAGACAAAACCTACCACGGGCAATGGATCAGAACTTCTATTTGCTTTGCTAATCTTCTCAAAGTCACAAAACAAAAAACGAATAGCAGCAAACCATTGTGATATGCTAAAAACCTAACACTTGAAACTGCAAGTATCAACACTAGTTATATAAAAATGTATCTAGTGCATAAAAAAATCCAAAATTGCTATGAGAAAGAATGGAAATTTAATTTTGCACAATTTAAATTGCAGAATCAAAGAAAAGGGAACAATAGGTAAATGTAGGCATCTGTATTTCAGTATTGTTACTATTTTTTTCTGACACTGCAAATGCTGTTTCTTTGTTCTTGTAAACAGTCATCAGCATAAGTGGCTTCTCATTGGGAGGAATTAAATGAAGAGCCTCATCATTACGAGAATTGCTTGTTTGTTCTATGATACTGTAATTAATCATTTGTGTTTGTTTACGGGGAACAAAAAGACAAATGATGGCTATTCACACAATCTAAAAGTAAAATGTTGTATGCAAATGCAGGCATGTATTCCAGTGAAGCCCATTTAGAAATGTGTCTTATAGGTCCTCTGTGCTATTTCCTGGTAATTCTGAATTTAATATTAATATGAACTATAATTTATTTAGTACAAATATATTTCACGCATATACATTGTTCCAGAATTCACCTACTAGTCTTGTTGCTACTTTTTTATGGATGATATGGAAGATGCATACTTTTAAAATATTTACAGGTAAAGGGGATACCCAATTTTTAAATAAACCCTTCTATATATTTATATATGTTACATAATTATTTATATATTCACATACATATTTGATATAATAATATATCACATATATTAAAGTGGAATGGTGGAATTTTCTGCGCTAATCGAAAAATGACTAGTGAACAAAATTACAAAGGTGAGCTGCTGCACAAAGGAAACATAGAAAACCCAACGTAATATAAAGTCAAAAAATGTGCTGCGCTGCAAATAAATCACCCAAATAAATGGGAAAGTGTTAATATAATAATAAAGTTTAAATGGTGAAATAACATACGTGCATATGATAAAAAAATCTTATAAAGCAAGAACAAAACGTGCACAAAATAAATGTGCAAAGGGTGTTTTAAATCCCAATGAAGTCCATAGCAATAAAGCACAAAGATGGTGTTCAAGAAGATCAACAAAAAGGTCCCAGAGGTTGAATCCGTATGACACTTTATGAAGATAGGGGAGACACCGACGTGCAGATCACCAGATATAAAACAAATGGCTGCTTACCAGAGCAAATTGGTCTCCCAACCTAATGAGCCGACCAATTGAGCTTAAATGTAATACCAAGGTTAGCCACCGGATGTCTCCTTACAGACCGAGACACGATATCTACATCGTATATCCAGACAATGGAACTTATGTGTAATACCACAATGGGCCACAGGGTGTCTCAGTTCACATGCAGAGACCATAACACAGACTATGGACACTTGGGGCTTCCAGCCTCTCCAGGCCCAGCACTTCCCACCTGTATTCCTCTATCACCCCTTCATGGAGAACATGATGTACCTGAGTGCTCGGCAGACCCTCGTCTGACTGAGCCACTCTGTGAAAACGCTTTAAATGCACGTATGTTATTTCACCATTTAAACGTTATTATTATATTAACACTTTCCCATTTATTTGGGTGATTTATTTGCAGCGCAGCACATTTTTTGACTTTATATCACATATATTATTTTAGAAACATTTTGAGCAACAGAAGAAGGTGGTGGGCAGGTGACATATCAACATATATTTCTTTTTGAAATTTCAATGTGTTTCAGGGGTCTCAGAATTCCCCTGTCTTCAATGCTTAAGCTAGAGACTACAGCCTAGGAACTCCCAAATCTTAAGCTATCTTAAGCCCAACAAAGCTAGTATATATGCCACTATATTGAGCGGCCAGTCAGGTGCTGCAGCTATCTTCTGCTTTCCCCCTCTATATTTTATTTGAAATCTTGTTTGCACCCACCATTAATCTGAATTACTATGATTTCCTGCTGCTAGGACTGTTGTGCAGTACCCACTGTGTCATGAATCAGTTCTATCTTGTCCAGCTAATGCCACTGTTATGCAATATTTATCGTGGTTCAATGCTCCAAACAACAGAAATTAGGCAGTCCCATAACTTCAGACCTGAGCACTGCACATACTATATGTATGTAAATCCTAATTCTGCCTGCCTCCCTGGTATTTGTCTGTTCCTGATGCCCCAGATTGTGTAGGTCACTAATGGTGCTTAAATCTCCTTTTGTCATAGTAATGCTCACCACAATTTTTCTCATAGTGTTGATTGTATACTGGTATTTTTAAATTATTTTTATACATGGATTTAGTTCAGGACAGTTTCATGGTGCTGAATTTTAACCCCACTGAAGTAGAAAGCAGCCAAAACTTAGAAATCAGTAATAGCCATTTGCTTGGCTAATAGTCTAGGGAGTGAAAACAATGTCACAGGGGCTAGGCCCTGCATTGTACCAAAGAAAAATGTTTTAAAAATAAATCAGTTTGGTGGGAAGGAACTCGTTTATTAATGCCTAAAGAAATCCTTTAAATTACATGCCTTGGGGAGGCCCTGAACATGGATGTGAAGTGATGCATCTGTTTGAAATATTCTACCTACTACAGCAAAACCCACATTTTTAAAGAAATAAAATGTTGTTTAATTTGTCAGTAAATGACATATCCCGGCTGCTTCTTTCTGTTTGTAAATGAGTCCCCTCATCTATACCAGACCCTGCTATAGATCTTAATAGATGACCACACACAATGATAAAATGGTATGTGCTACCCCCAAAAATACTAAAAAGACCCTTATCCTTGATAAGGATCTAGTATGAATTTTAGGAAGGAACCCCATGCAAAAAAACTGTAGGGTCACTCCATAATCTATACTAAACCCATATCTCAGCAGGCAGAGGGAGAACCCTCTGGCAAAGCACCCTCTCCCCATGTTGATGAAGACATGAGCCTGTTTCCCACAACCCTAGTTGAGTGGTTGTAGGAGTCTGTGTGTGAGGGGCTTATTGGAATCTGGAAGCCCTCTTTAAAAATACTGATACCTCCTCCCCACGTAAATGAGTAGAGGGGTACGTAGTACTCCTACTCATTCAAGAAAAAAATGTAAATAGCAAATATAAACACATGCTTATTGACTTTATTAAAGCCCTTTACTTAAAAAAAAGCCTTGTGTTGTAGATCTACATCATTCATGATGAACAATGTTCGCTGACCCGCCAAAACAAAAATCAGCATCTGCATCTGCTTTTGCCAACTATTGCACACTAATGACAGCTCCCTGAGCTGTCATTTGGAATGTAAACAAAGGGACAGGGGCAGTGACTGACATCATTAATTAAATATGCCCATGGCCATATTGGGCCAATGTCATTGCCCAAATATAGAAATGGGGCCCTATTTGGACAACAATGTCAGCCAATCTCCCTAAACCTTTTTTACAAATAATAAACAAATAATGTCAGGACAACAAATGTCGGGTAATGTCACTGGTTGCGGGTACCTGCTGCTTCCTGAACAACGAATGGTGGGGAAGAAGAAAGCTTTCATATATAGTAGTGGTAGAAAAACAGCTACTATATATGACATTCAGCTCCCTCTGAACAGGCTAAAGGTTTGGAGTTTGGGCTTAGGCCCAAACAAAGTTTTGTCTATAATTTGTATAGACCAAACTAGGAGCTCATTTATACTGACAATTAATAACCATCTCTTTCTCTCTCTCTCTTGGTCTGGCACCCAACTATTTCAAACACTATGTGTGCCCAGAATTTGCAACAATTTTACATACATAAACTTAATTAAAGCTTTGAAGGTAATGTGCAGTTTTAGGTTGCATTAAAGTAAATTAATAAAGTTTTAAATTCTGAAGAGAATAATGTTTTTTTGTAATAGAGTAATTGTTATTTGTTTGTTTTTTAACATTGTCTGTTTTGCACATGGTGGGTACAATGTTTACGCTGATCCTTATCCTGAATCGTTGAATTGGTCGATGTATGGCAATGCCTCTAATACAAAAATAAATTATTAAAAATAATTACAATGGCTAATTAATTATTCCCATGTCCATTGTAGATATTCTTTAGACACAATAAAACTGGTTGAAAGTATGTATTTCAAAACTAGAAAATACATTAAAATATATTTACAATAAGTCATTTTACAAACACCACTAACAGTCAGATTAAGAGGTTGACACAGACACTGAAATTATCTTAACAACAAATTACTTAAGGTATCCAGCTAAATCATGGGTATATACTGTATATGGAAAAAAATGAATAATTAATTTTCCCTTGTAGACAGCATCATCTTTTATAACTAAACCTGGCAGACAATACTCTGTGTTTGACAGATTATCAAAGTTAACCTCCTGCAGAAAGAATAAGGGCTTAAACGTGTCTGTAGGATGTGCCAATAAAGCTCAAGAAAAAGAAGAAAAAAAATTAACAAAAAATTATCTAACTCCAGAGGTTATGTTATCATAAGAGGAATATTAAATTACAGCAAAGGCTATTGGAATCGGGCAAATAATTAAGAAAGAAAAGAAAAAGAAAACCAGGAGAATGATGCATTATAGTTACTCTCATAAGCATATCATGGAATGTTATGGATGGAATGCATTAGAATGACTGTGAATCGATAGGTGGAGATGGGCCGAGCTTAATGTGGAGTCTGTCTTTGCAAAATGGCATCTAACTAAGGAGGAAGACATGTCCTGGGATGGATGAGATGATGCCTTCTTCTGTAGATGATAGGTGTGATTCTGAACGTGTTATTTATTATTTGAAAACAATAGACCTTAAAAACCCACCCAAAGGGTGTATTTTGTATTATTTACCTATTTTGCATTGGTGTATCATTTTACTGATCAACTATATGTTTGTTCAAGTATTAACTCAATTTGACCACCGGGTGGCACTCTGAGACTAGAAAGCTCGATACTCAGGTCTTCCAGACAAAGCATGCATCTAATCTTTAAAGAATAAACAAATGTTTATTCTATAAAGATTTAACTATGATATTTTTATTTATGGGCATATACCTATCCTTCTCTGAGGGTCTAAGGACATGGATGAGCGAGTTTAGGGTGGAGATACTTGACTGGCCTGCACAGAGTCCTGACCAAAACCCGATAGAACACCTTTGGGATGAATTCGAACAGAGACTGCGAGCCCGGGCTTCTCATCCAACATCAAATCATGAACTCACAAATGCACTTCTGAAAGAATGGTCAAACATTCCTATTGACACATTCCTAAACCTTGTGGACAGCCTTCCCAGAAGAGTTGAAGCTATTATAGATGCAAATGGTGGGCCAGCTCAGTATTGAACCCTAAGACTGGGATGCCATTAACCACTTCGGGCCGCCCACCATGTATTTACGTCGATACTTTGATGTTAAATACCAGGGTTATGGCAGCAGATAGCTTGATACCATCTAAATCAATTAGGTTTATCTTGGTCTCGTCAGACCACAGGACATGGTTACAGTAATCCATGTCCTTAGTCTTCCTTTCTTCAGCAAACTGTTTGCGGGCTTACCTGTGCATCATCTTTAGAAGAGGCTTCCTCCTGGGATGACAGCCATGCAGACCAACTTGAGCAACAATTCTTTTTTTCAGATCCTCGGAGAGTTATTTGGCATGAGGTGCCATGTTGAACTTCCAGTGACCAGCATGAGAGATTGAGAGCGATAACACATTAAATTTAGCACAACTGCTCCCCATTCACACCTGAGACCTTGTAACACTAACAAGTCACATGACACTGAGGAAGGAAAATGGCTAATTGGGCCCAGTTTGGACATTGTCACTTAGGGGTGTACTCACTTTTGTTGCCAGTGGTTTATACACCAATGGCTGCGTGTTGAGTTATTTTGAGGGGACAGCAAATTTACACTGTTATACAAGCTGTACACTCACTATTTTATATTGTAGCAAAGTATCATTCCTTCAGTGTTGTCACATAAAAAGCTAAAATAAAATATTTACAAAAATGTGATGGGTGTACTCACTTTTGTGAGATACTGTGTGTATATATATATATATATATATATATATATATATATATATATATATATATATATATATATATATATAAGTGGAAAATGATTGAGGGCGGGTGTGGGGTTTCCTAGGGAGCCGTTCTCCCAACGATTGCCCAGGGAAAGAGAGAGGAGAGGAAAGCTGGCTGGATCTTCACAGAGTGGGAATCGCCCCACTGTAACAGCTTTCATTGGAGTTGCCGGGCACTCACCGTCACACACAGGCCTGCCTCCTGGCCCGACTCCTTTGATAGACAGAACACCAGTCAAATGCCGGGGCATGTGATGTCTATCATAGAATCTGATCCAAGAGGCTGAACAGTGTGTTACCAGCAATTTAAATGAAAGCTGCTACAGTGGGGCGACCCCGCTCTGTGAATATCCGGCCGGTTTTCCTCTTCCTCTCCCCTCTCTTTCCCTGCACTGGTCAGGTTGTGTTTGGTGGGCACAGGTGAGGCTGCATTAATGGGCACAGGTGAGGCTGCTTTAATGGGCACAGGTGAAGTTGCATTGATGGGCTCAGGTGAGGCTGCATTGAGGGGCACACGTTAGGCTGCATTAATAATGGGCACAGGTGAGGCGGCATTGATGGGCACAGATGAGGTTGCATTAATGGACACTGGTGAGGTTGCATTGATGGACACAGGTGAGGCTACATTGATGGGCACTGGAGATGGGGCATTGATGGACAAAGGTGAGGCTGCATTGATGGGCACAGATGAGGCTGCATTGATAGGCACAAATAATGCTGAATTGATGGACAATAATGGGCATTGATCAGGCTTCATTGATGGGCACAGGTGAGGTTGCATTGATGGACACTGATGCGGCTGCACTGATGGGCACTGATAAAGTTGTTAATATTTATTTTTGTAACTTCTGCATTCATGCCAAATTATTTAACAGTGTCATTTTATGAAATAATTTATGAGGGTGAGTTTAAGGGCGGAATTAGGGGTGGGGCAGGGTAGGGGTTGGGTGGGGCAACTGGTGGCAAGTAACCCTTAAGGCCTGGGTAGTAGCTCAGGACTTAAAATATTGAGCCAACTATATATATATTGTTTGGGGGTTCTAAGTAATTTTCAACAAATGTCAGAAATAGTCCTGGTCCTTGACAATACAGTTACATTAAAACATTGAGGCACCCTTTGATAATCCTTTCCAAAAGTTTACTCAACAATACCACGATTGTGTCTGATACTGTACAATATTAAAAGTTAAATTACCTTTCAATTCCTACTCTGGATTAATCTGTCTTGTAACCATTCTCAGAATTTTTTATTTTTAAAACTTCTTTGTGTGCTCTTCTCAGCTTTGGAACGATTGGGAACAGCTGGACACATAGGTTTAAGTTTGTTCTCTGTTCATTTGGACAATAGAAAAAAGATATTCTGTGTTTGTCCCCATATACCGCTGGTCCATGTTTGCTGTGTACAAGGACTGGCAAACATAGAAAGTAACTTGAATGGTGAGCGTGTTGTCTTTAAGCTGTTTCAATTTGAGGTGGTTACAAATAAACATGTCCCATTGTCATTGCTTGGGAAATCACCTGATTACCATGAGTGTCAAACAGTTCTCCTGTCATAGCCAATTTTTTAGGGTCTTTTACTGAAACTCACTCCATTGTTTTGGGAAACAACTTCTCAAGGTGTTTTTATCACTTATGCCTCGTACACACGCACCGATTGTTGGCCGACCGATCGGCCGTCTTTTGTCCAGTGTTGTTGTGTTGGTTGAAATGTGCTCTAGACTGCACACAAATTTTTTCGGCCAACAACAACCAACTTCAGAAGTGATGTCATGTGCTGGTTTACTTTCCGTGTGTTTTTTCTTCTCTGAGCATGCCCAGTCTTGCTAATCTGACTTTTGTCTGCCGAAATCTGTACTGACTGACGAACAATCGGCTGTTCTGTTGACGGCCAACAAAAATTTTATAGCATGCACACCAGATTTTGTTCGGCCGAAAAGTTGCAGTCGGTTGTCGGAAGCATCATACTAACAAGCCGACAATCGGCCGATCGGACGTTGGCCGAAAATTCACGGCCAACAATCGGTGCGTGTGTACGAGGCTTTACTGGGAAACATTTCATGTGATGCTGGCTTTTTGGCCTATCTGAGAATCTTCCATGGTTAAAAATTAGATAAATTATAAAATATATCTTTTTATTCAGAGAAACTCTTAACAGGTTGCGGACTGTAATTTTTTTATTGTATTTTTTTTTTTAAATGTGATAATGCACAGATGCAATAATTGAATTAATATTTTTTATTTTATAGGTAATGATCACCATTAGCCATCAAGAAATCCTGGTAGCAAGACAAGTCCATCATCCAGACTTCTACACATATGTGCTCTTGACTGAACTTATTTAATAGACATTAATCTAAATGAAGTGCAATGGTCACATAAGCACTTACAGGGGAGTGCAAGTTCACTTCTATGTTCCACCCACTGAGTCACTTTAATAGGGAATAGGTGGAAAGACGCTGCCATTTTTGGAAAAAAAAATAAAACATGAATCATATTGTAAAGTTGCGCAGGAGCTTCCGAACACTAGTACTTCTCTTAGCCACTTTTTGTCTTATAAGTATAGTCATTTCTGCCTACTATTTATATTCTGGTCATAAGCAGGCAATAGTACTAATTGAGACAACAGCTCAAGCTAACTGTGAAGACATAAACCTGCTACCATACAGGACAGTCGAGATGAGGACAGTTAAGCCAATTAGTACTGGTACTGCTGCTATGACAGATCTCACAGTGTTACTCTTTGTGGAGAGCCAATACTCTCAGCTTGGACAAGACATTGTAGCCATCTTGGAGTCCAGCAGATTTCAGTACCACATAGTAATTGCACCTGGTAAAGGAGACATCCCTCCACTCACAAAAGATGGCAAAGGTAAATATGCAATCATTATCTATGAAAACGTTTTAAAGTATGTAGCAATGGACTCTTGGAATCGAGAACTTCTCAAAAAATACTGCATTGATTACAGCGTCAGCATCATTACTTTCCACAAAGCTAATGAAAATAGCTTGCCAAATACCAAACTAAAGGGTTTTCCTTTACTTCTCTACAACAATGTAGCTCTGAAAGACAGTTTTGTAAATCCATCCTCTCCACTCCTTCATATAACAAAAGCAACAGTTGCAAAAGGTCCTCTGCCTGGGGAAGACTGGACGGTTTTCCAGTACAACCACTCAACATATCAACCTGTGATTTTATCTGAACTGCAATTACCTGGGCAACATGAACCTTCTTTATCCATACCTTCCCTTCAAGCCACTGTTATCCTGGACCTGGGACTCCATGATGGGATTCAACGAGTTTTATTTGGAAACAACTTGAACTTTTGGTTGCATAAATTAATTTTTATAGATGCTATATCTTTTTTGTCTGGGAAGAAACTTAGTTTATCTTTGGACAGATTCATTCTTGTAGACATAGATGATATATTTGTTGGAAAGGAAGGCACTAGGATGAATGTAAATGATGTGAAGGTAAGTGCAATTAATTTTAAATTTAATTAAACACTGTCACCAATAAATTATTACTTGCATTGTAATATTGAAACTTGCAGTGTTGTGGGAAAAGAAGACACAGCACTCTCACTGCTACCAAACCTATTTTCTTAAAAATCACATTCTATAACTTAGTAATGATGTGCCTCTATCACAACAATGTTATCATGCAGATACAATAAAGAAAATCTACCAACTGCGCTCTTTATTTTAGAAGTGAGCTGGGCCACCTGATAACTTCTACAAAGCCCAGAAGTGCCTCCCCCATGCTCAAAACATACCTTTCACCATGATACCCATACTGGGAGCTGTTGTCAATAAGTTGAGGTAGGTGGTACTGAAGTTTAACAAGTATACAGTAGGCTTGCTGCACTGGAAGCATTGGGAGTCAACTCCAATGGTAACAGTGACAATGTTGCTCCTGTTAAAACAACAACAATGGAGGTAGTGGATGGTGACATTGGATATTCTAACTTTAGAGGCACTCTAGCTCAACTCTAGCCAAAACATTTTTTTTTTTTTTTTTACTGGGGCCTTACTTACACAGGATGTGACTCCCTCTTGTTAAAATTGAGCAGTCACCATAGCTCATGGGTAGGCAGCCTTGGCTCTCCAGCTGTTGTAGTACTGCAAGTCCCATAAGGCACTGCAAGACTCTGACAGCCACAGGAATGCCTCCCCAAGGCAGAGGCATGATGGGATTTGTAGTTTCAGCACAGCCGGAGAACCAAGGTAGCCTACCCCTGCCATAGCTGTTAAGCTGTGCTTTGCAATAGTGTCACTTGGACTTTAAAAGGGGATTTGTATGGGAAAAAAGTAAAAAAAAAAAGAGCAGGTTTTACTGCACAATAGAGCAACACATGGCAGTTTACCATGGTTTGGTGCACTGTGGTGACATTTATTTTGAATGGCATCCCAAAGTAACGTTATGGTAATGTGAAATGCACCCACACTGCAATGCACTGTAACAGACATATGTGTTGTAGTGCACTGCATTAAACAACTGTGTGTCCATTATTTAGTGGGTTAAGGCGCACTGTCAGTCCATTCAAAAGAAATGAGTTTCCTTAAAGGATATAAAAACCGTATAGCTAAAACTTTTTTTTTTTAGTTTTTGGCAAAGCAGGGAGGCGTTAGAACCCCTGTCAAGTGTTTAATGTGGTCTTTGTCCCTGTTGGGTAGATTCAACCTCTCTACTTGTCATGTTGGCTATTGCCAGAAAAACAGAAAATTATATTAGATACAAAATGTTGGAGTTGTCACCAAAGCAGGAGTAGAGGGGGACAACTGTGTGAGAGGGGAATTCTTCTCACTTTTTAGAGATTTACTCTTACGTCCTGTTTTATCTCCATGGCAGAAAGTAAAAAGAAATCTCCTCCACTGGACAAACTGGCAGGAGTTTTAACCCTAACATACCTAATCTAAAAATGAAAAAAATCCAGTTTTGATTATCTATGCACTTTTATATATTGCAGCTTACTATTTGGATGTGGCTGCATTCATTTTCACTTTTCAGGCTAAGAACATTTTTAGCAATAAAATGTGTTGATTTTGCCTGAAATACAGTTTCATTGTCACTTTCCACAAGTTTAAAAGAAAGCCCAAAGAATCTCGTCTTTATTATGTAAGCTGCTGGTCACATCAATCCATCATGTAATGGAGATGAACGAAGGAGTGCATGTTAAAGTCCAGCCTGTATAGGTACACTGAAGAAAAGATTGCAGACATTAAAGAGGAAGTAAAAATGTGAAAAATAAAAACCTGTAAAGACAAAGGCATAATGAGCTAGCATCACATACTAGCTCATTATGAAATACTTACCTTAGAACGAAGCCCCCGAAGTTCTGCCCACTCAGGGACAGGACGGCCGACATGTTCGGCCGTCCTGCTTCCTGGTTCGCGTCCTCCGGCCATCTGATTGGCTGGAGGCGCGATTACATCACTCCCGCGCATGCACGCGGGAGCCGCCATCCACGGCACAGGGCTCTGAAGGAACGGCACGGTGGCCGTTCCTTCAGAGCGCATGCGCCGATGATTTCATTGGCTGCATGCAGAGTAAATATCTCCTAAACGGTGCACGTTTAGGAGATATTTATAGCACCTATAGGTAAGCCTTAATACAGGCTTACCTATAGATAAAAGTATTTAAAGTGGGTTTACAACCACTTTAAAGTAGTTGTAAACACTTACATATTGTATACACACTGAAGTGACTAGGCTAAGGTGATACATATAGATGAAGAAAGTCCTTCTAAATTAGCTGTACCTATTTATCTGTGGCCTTCTCTCTTCTCTCAAGCCTCCTAAAGCAGACACATCTAAGACTATTTCTGAGCTTTTAGAAGACAGAGATGGGAACCTGAAATCACACACTGCATAACACACAGCACAAAGCTGAGTGTAATCTGAGGCCTGAGTGGAGGAAATGGGCACACACTAAACACCATTGTAAAGGAAAGCACGCACTGTTGAGTGTTCAAGGAGAGGCGGGGCAATGTCCCGGGATTGCCTGTTGTCAAAATTAATTGTCAGAAGTGGCTCAAGCAGATAGCAGAGTAAGGAGAAAGCAGACAGAAATCACACTAGATGCTTTGGATTGAGGCAAGTATAGAAGGATATGCTTTGTTTGTTTTTCATATCAGGGGTTTACAACCACTTTAATCCCTTGGAGCCAGTGCCTGCCAGCCTTTTAAAGGATTAGAATGATGTTAGGCAGGGCTTATGGTCATGTGACCATCATGATTGGCTCTCATGGCAGTCACATGATTGGAAAGCTTGCGATCGGGAAATTTTCATTGCCTCCGGTAACTGTGCCAGGAGCTCTCTATTTGCACTAATGCACGGAAATATGTGACCGCTCTGCACCAAGGCCCATCCACCAAGATGCCGCCCATTTGCATGCACTCCGCCCCAAGAGGTGAAGGAATAGGTTGTGTGTTACATCCAAGGACGTGTAAGCTGAAATATATAACATTTTTGTTTTTTTAGGTTTGAATACATTTTAATGCAGTGCGATTTCACTCATATGCCTTACCACAACTCATAGTATAAAGGGGACCCAATAGTTTTGTTTCCATGATATGATCATTCCACAGTTGTAAACCACAAGGCTTCTTTACTACAGACTGCACCCTAATCACAAATGTTACATCCTTACCCTTATTTTCCTAAATCTTTTTTATTTTTTATTTTCACATGTTGGACATATGATAAATCATAAATGGCAGACTATTGTAGCAAAATGTTTCCACTGGATTTATGAAAAGCAATCATCTTGACTTCTTAGCCTATAATATAATGCAATATAATGCAAGGTAAATGTATACACTGTATTAAGTGGTGACATTCGGCAAGCCTAAATACTTTGTACATTTTGCTACTCGTTAGAAATATAATCCTACATTATCTTTGTAATACGGCATAGGCAAAGTAATGGTTTTAAATCTGCTTATTTTCTTTTTGGTTCATTTCAGTGTGAGCTAGCATTTGATAAAAAATAAAGCTGAATAAAATAAAACAGACAATAAAACAACCCAGTCATAAAGGCCAATGGAATAACGATATATAAGCATACACGTGTGCAAACATAAAAAGTTGTCATCAAAGAATTATTTTTACATTTGCATTTTCATGTAAACCAAAATCCAGAGTGAAATAAATTGAAATAATTCTACTTTAGGTAGATAATAGCGAACAGTCCTGCGAATGGAAAACTACAATGTCTGGCAGCCTTTGTGGCTGTCTGCTTGTAGTTCTAAATTAACTACTACGGTGCTGTTGAGTGATGTACGACCAGACAGCTTACCCACAGAGTCTGCAAGAGCCCTGCATTGCACCCATGGTCTGCTGATCATGGCTGCAATGCTTTCCAGGCCCGTAATAAAATAAAGAAATGCAGAAGTTTTGCAAAAAGTTGCAGTAAGTTGTGCAATTTTATATATATATATATATATATATATATATATATATATATACAGTATATATATTTTAAAAAGGTGAACTTACCATTTAAAGCTATTTATTGGAGTTTGTTACAGGCCACCCAGAGTTAATGAGGAGATGGAGACTCAGCTCCTTGCACAAATAAAACGTGAGAGAGACTGTGATAATAATGGGGGATTGGAAGTACCCTGAAAATGACTAGAGTGATGGCACTGCTGGAACAGTAAAAGGGCAGACATTTATAAACCTTTTGCAAGACAAATTAATGGTACAATTCAAAGGGGCCTGAACTAGAAATGATGCTCTGCTGGACCTAAGAATCTCAAACAGTGCAGAGCTCATTATTTATGTTAAAAAAAAAAAAAAAAATACCATGGTAGCAGTGGCCACAACATGGTTTCATTCAATGTTACCTTTAAATAACAAGCACATATTGGAAAGCTGTTTGTTGAAATGGTTCTAAAGACTCAAGATGTTTGACCTTCTGCTTCTGTCAATCACATTCAGTGAGCCAATGAGGAGAGAGTGGGGGGGGGGGGCAAGCCCCACTCTGTGTGTGAATAGACAATGTCCTTTCACAGGAGCACAGTCCAGGAGCGAGCCTATTCAAGTGCCCCCATATCGAGGCTTGCTATTGGGCACACTCAACAGGGGAAGAACCAGGACCACCAGCTAGGTACCCTAAAAAGCAAGGGATCGGGGCTGCTCTGTTCAAAACCAATGCACAGAGCAGGTAAGTATAACATGTTTTTTTTTTTAATTATTTCCTTTAGAGCTGGTTCACACTAATCCGACTCAAAGTCGCCCCGACTTCGGGCGACGAATGAAGTCGCCCGTGCAGCGTGACTTCAGCAAGGCTTGCAAAGACTTCTCATAATAGAAGTCAATGCAAGTCGCTCAGACTTTGCCAAAAAATAGTGCAGGAACCTTTTTCTAAGTCAGAGCGACTTGAGTCGCTCTTATTAGAACGGTTCCATTGCACAGCATTGGAAGCTACTTGTCAGGCGACCAAGTCGCCTGACAAGTCGGATCAGTGTGAATCGGGACTAAGAAGCACTTTATTCTATAATAAATAAATTTATACTATACATAAATGTCTGGGGGGGGGCTAGCTTTGATCCAGGAGGATGTACCTGTATGTTCTCTCAGTCGCACACCTCATGTACACCCTCTGGGACTTGCAGTAGCTTGATCTGTGATTGCTGTGTCCCTCAGCGGATCACAGATCAGGGTACAGGGCCAATGTCACTATCACAGTAGTAGTATCACACAGAGACTTTCATTCATGAAGTCTAAGTATACTACTATGATCAATGTTATTGGTCAGAGTGATCACATGGTGCAGGGCCAATAAAATTCAGTGAAAATGGTGGTGATACTGCACTGCTCTGGTGACAGTATATAAAAAACAGTATGGATTTTTTTTTTTACAATTCTTATTTTTACAATTTTTTTTACATGTGGAGGCATTGTATCGGCTCCTCACCACTTGCTTTAACCCCTTGGACCACACTCAAGCACCAACATTCACTTGAATGGGTTGCAATCAGTGGGCATACAGAGGGTATAACTCCTACCAGAGCTGCAAATCCAAGTATTGCAGCCATGGCATGTGTACACCCCAACTGTCGCCTTTACAGCTAAATGGGTAGAGTTTGAGAGGCAATAAAAGTACTGCCCAACCACAAGGTTTTACTGCCCCCCAATCTCACAAGTAAACAAGCCCTAGTATTGTGCAGCCAGTTACACTGTCGTGGATCACCACCACAACAATCAACGTTGACAGACCAGTATAGCTTAAATCAGTGTTCCTGATTGCCACCAGACCAGTGATAACATCCAAACTAGTCCTAGTGTCACCAGACCAGTGTATGCCAGTAACAGTGTTCCTTATCACCACCACACCAGTTGCAGTGTCACCAGACTAGTGTAAGTCAGCAACAATGTCTCTTATTGCCACCACACCACTGCCATACCACTGCTGACACTACAATAAGCTATATTCCCCGACCACTCCTATAGACTATAGATTCAGTCATTACAGTACATTGGTTTTAACGCAATTGGTTGATTTGTATGATACACAAGATACAATGTCTGGTACATAATCAGTCCAAACTGTGAAAAAGTCTCAGACATGTGGTATAACCATACTCAGGAGTAGCAGCAAGTGTTTCGGGGTCATATTCCAAGTATGCACTTGTCGTGTGTGTAAAATATTTTATTAAATTGACAACTTTGTATGAAATAATAATTTTATTTTCCCTCTTCATTTTCCATTAAGTTTTCAAAAGACTCACCATGACTCTTAAAAATAGCTTGGGTGTTTACTGTGAGCATTTTGTGGGTGTTTTCACTGTCCTGGTGCTCCAGTTCCTCCAAAAATATGATAAATAGTCAAGAAATTAGGTGTGTAATATATGCCCCTGGAACACCCTTTTTTGGGTATGAATGGTGGGTACGGCATGACAAACAGTTTTTTATACATTTTATTATGACATGTTAATCACCACTGATACAGCCAGTACTTTTAGAAAATCACTTATTTTTTTATTTTTTTTATTGAGTTTTCTTGTATGAAGTTAAAAGTTTAATGTGTTTTTTGTATAAATATACTCTTTTAACTGGAAGGAACAACTTCTGATAAGTCTACATGGTGGCATAACAGACACTATAAAGATAAAAAAAAACTCTCCAAGAAAAAAAGGTAATAGAAAAGTATGTCTTTAAACAGATATAAGAAAAGTCACGGAAATGGGAATTATGGTAGCATGTAGTCTGTAAGAAGCCCGAGCCTAGAAAATTTAACTTTCAGCAAGACTTTTCTTGAGTCATTGCCCTTTGTCAGGTGTGTGAATTTTGCCAATTCAAATGCAATGAAGATATTCAACAAAGAGTGATGCAAGCACAAGCTTGCACCATTCTTCTAAACATAAAAAATGGAGCAGATGCTGCTCCTAATTAACAAAACAGGCACCTCTTTTTATTAGGAACAATCAGTTCTCTGTTCTGCCAAGTCTGAGATCTCTCCTCTCTGATATGATCCATTATCATTTCTTTTAATAGTTTACATACTATCAATGTTAGGTTGACTGGTCTGCAGTTTCCAGGTATATATATTGGCCCTTTTTTGAATATTGGTACCACTTTTGCTTTTCACCTATCTGTCAGTATCATTCCAGTCAGTAAACTGTCCTTAAAATCTTACTAAGCCCACAACAGTAAAATCAGAGTGTTTATGCAGTAAAGAATGTCTGTTATACTCACTGTGGAACCTAAGGGGTTGTGTAAAAAGGCTACTTGATCCTGTATTCACAGATAGGGCTGCTTGATCCTGTATGCACAGATCCTCCTCTTCTTCCACTGACTCCAAAACATGTCCGAATAAGACAGAGCCTTTGGAGTCAGGCTGCGCATGCTCAGTTTGGTGTGTATTGCTAGAGAGGTTATTTTTTTTTTTTATTGGGAGAATGCATGTGATCAGCACAGGGCCAATCAGCACTGTCTATACATGTCCAGACAGAGGGTCTTGAGCCTGATAGGACAGCTCAGTGCAGTATGAAAACTCCTCCTACAAGCTTAACCAGGAACGGATAGAAGTCACAAGACTGCTATATACTGCTGATGAACAAAAGGTATTTAGCAGGTTATATTTACTAAATGAATTGTATTTCCATGTTCTGTGTACTGTGGGAGAACAGATATAATGCATGCAGGGTCCTGGGTTTGGTAACACTTTAAACCATAGGAACAGTGGTCTGTCTGTGACATGGTTAGGTTCTTTGAGGACTCTCGGATGGTAAATTATTCACATAAAGTTATTCTAATCTTTTTTGAGCGCTGGTTTCTGTCAGCCACATTCTGTATACTGTTAATAGCAATAATGTCTTGTTTATTATATTCCTCAGTACAGTTGCCTTTATCCTTTCATTTGCATCTAATGTCCCCTGAGCACATTTTATGGGGCCAATAAGTTCTGACCTAGATTTTTTACTAATAATATTTTTGAAAAAATGTGTGGGATTTTTTTTTTTTTTTACTTTCCTCTGCAAGATGTCTTCCACAAACTATTTTAACTGCCCTGATCAAGCTTTTGCATTTCTTATTGCATTTTCTGCATTCTTTGCAGTCTTGTAGTCTTGGAATGCTGATGGTGACCCTTTGGTCTTATATTTTTTAAAGGGCAGCTTTTTCTCATTATTATACCTTTTTACCTTGTTTTTATTTTTCTGAACATCTTTAACCACTTGCCGACTTGAGGGTACTGCGGCAAAGTGGCTCGTTATCGTCCAGCGACATAGACCTAGGTCCAAGGTCTTGAAAACGTCAATTCTGATGAAACGTACGTCGGTCGCGGCGTGCTGACGTCACCAACACGAGACGGAGGACGGGTGGTAAGAGCCGACCGTCCGGCGGCTCTATTACATCGCTTTTATCCTTTGCTGTTTGTAAGTGTTACTCTTTTTATGCTGAATAAATGTTTATGGTTTTACACTATGGGGCATTTTATTTCTTATATGTGACCATATGACTTGACGCCTCTGGGAAATCCTTGGATACAATATCTTCTCTCAGTTGGGACCTGTATATTCTATGCTCCTGAGGGGATTAATATCTGCTGTCTGCATCTCATTGAGTGTATATCTGTGGGGACCTGTACAATCCATGCTCCTAAGGGGATCAACACCTGCTGTCTGCACTTTATAAGTGTGCATCTGGTAAGCAGTTGTATATGTTGGTGGTGGTCACGGCTTTGGATTGAAGTTTGTTATTCCTGTGGCTATCTCTTATAAGTGAATCGGTATCCGTTATTTGACACCCAATTCTATACATCTGGTAAGCAGTTTGTATATGTGGGTGGAGGTCACGCTTAGGACTGATGTCTGACACACATCTGGATCTATATCTTTCTTTTGCTACACATATATGTGTGTCTGGTAAGCAGTTTGTGGTGTTGGTGGAGGTTACTGTCTTTCACTTTAGCACTCAATTTCCAATCTGTAGGGTGGACTACACATATAGGTGGCAATATATGTGGTACGTGCACCTTCTTATTTAAATACAGTATCACGCTATGAGTTTCCATATTTTTTACATGCACATGTTTGACACCTACTGAGTGCATCGTGTCATCTAAGGCCGGAATTCATCCTTAGGGTCCTTTCACACAGCCGCTCCGCTTGTCCGCAAATCATCCTATTTTTTTGCGGATGATTTGCGGACATAATGTAAGTGAATGGCACTGCGGATGTCAGCGGAATACCATCCGCTGACATCCGATTTTCCTCCTTTCAGTTCTGTTCCGTTTTTTGGAATGGAACAGAACCCTATTTTTTCATCCATGTAAAAAAACGGAAAGGAAGGAAAATCGGATGTCAGCGGTGTCATCCCCTGACATCCGCAATGCCATATACTTACATTATGTCCGCATATCATCCGCAAACGGATGGCATGATATGCGGGCACACGGAGCGGATGACACAAATGTCATCCGCTCCGTGAAAAAAAAAAAAAGTCCCGCAGCGGACTAAAGCAGCGGAGCGGCCGTGTGAAAGAAGCCTAAGTGCCTTCCTCAATCCTTGGTCATACTGTGTATCTGGAGAATATACATCATAAATCAGGCGTTTGATTCAGATTTTTCTGGTAAGCAGTTTGTGCACATTAGTGATAATCCCTGTATTGAAGAGCGACACTTCAGTTTGGATGCACTTATCTTATACGGACTATTTGGACACCTTAAGTCAAGAATTTCTACTATTCTATTCTTCATAAATTTTTCATTAATTTACTAATAGGACTTTATATGGACTATTGCACCTAATATTATTTATTAATTTAAATTTTTAGCGCAGCTTTGTTTATATTATTTCTTTTGGATGTATGTCACACATTAAGTTGCTGCTTTGATCCACTATTATCTAGCGTGGTTACCCCCCCCCCCCCCCCACACACACACACACACATTGAGGGTAGAGGAATGGTTATTTTAGAGGCTGGTGTATGATTTTTGTTTGCTATTGTCCCAACCTTCTGAAGGTGAAGTAAATCCCTGACTCAGAATTCCTTAGTCCCTCAATCCTCTCAAAATGTTTTTCTTTTCTCTCTTAAAGTGTCTTTTAAGGCTGAAGTTTTTTTTTTACCTTAATGCATTCTCTGCATACTGAGTGCAGCTCCCACTCCTTATACTTCCCTGAGCCGGATCTCGATCCAGAGCCATGCACAAGAGCAGAAGCTCTCTCCGCTCTCTCCCTCCTCATAGGCTCAGAGACAGCAGCAAAAATCCATTGACTCCCACTGCTGTCAATCACAGCCAGTGAGAACTGAGCAGGGGACGGGGTGCTCTATGTGTTAATGAACACACAGAGCATGGCTCAAAAGTGAGCCACCAAAAGTGCCCCCATAGCAACTGGCTAACTATGGTTGGCACTCGGCAGGGGGGAAAAGCCAGGAGCTCCTGAGGGGAACCCAAGGAGAGGAAGCTCAGGGCTTTTCAATGCAATACCATTGCACAATGCAAGTAAATATGATATGCTTGTCATTAAAAAAAAAAATAAAAGGTTTTCAATCACTTTATCATTGGTAATGACAAAGCCAGGGAATGATGATGAGCTTAAGCAAATCACGTGAAGAGACAAGACATTCTTAGTGTATTTATTTTTATCACTGATCTATTCACAATTACATATACAAGTAAAATTATCTTAAATGTAATAAGCTTACAAAAACATCTGGAAACATTTCAGTATTAATTATTAATGCAATTGAATATGGCCTTCGGCGCAAGAATCCTCCTTGAGAACAAGCAATTATTGAATCAAATTGATTTATTCAGATACTGAAATCAAAATGTAAGTAACGTGAACTAAATATGCCTCAGAAAAAAGTAACATTTACCAAGGTTGTACATTCAGATGAAGGATATGCATTACATTTGAAATATATAATAAGAATGGCATTTCAAAAGGATCAGTCTTGTTGCCCTAAATTGTGTAAGTTTAAAAAAAAAATGTTGATGCAGAACTAATGGTCTTGTATGACAGTGTAAATAGCACACATTTCTAAGTTTACCAACTAGTGAAAAGACAATAAATTTAAAAAGACAGAAAAAATGTGACAACCCAATTTTCCCACTTATGCCAGCCTAACACCCTAGCTGTACAAGCTTGTGAGTGCCTGTAACGCTCTGGGTTCTTAGTTCAATGGGGCTGGATCTACAGCTGCAGAATTCCACTCAGTAGTCTTGTAGAGATATGTTAAATCACCTGATCCAACTCTCTTGACTCATCACAGTGGTTCAGCCTGATTCAGTATGCACATATACACACACTCAGTTAGTGATGTTATAAGAGTGATAAGTAGTTATGCAAGTAGCAGTGGTATGATACACTGAAGGTATAGGCTTTGAGGAGTGATAGTAGATGATGATAGGTAGAAGTAATAATTACACAGGTATGTTAGTCTCTTTGTAGGTGTGTGGAGGTAGTTTGGTAACTGATGCGAGAATCAGATATAGCTGGTAACCGATGTGAGAATCGGATAGGGCTGGTAACTGATGTGAGAATCAGCTAGGCTGGTAACCGATGTGAGAATCGGATAGGCTGGTAACCGATGTGAGAATCGGATAGGCTGGTAACCGATGTGAGAATCAGATAGGCTTTTGAGGAGTGATAGTATTTGATGATAGGTAGTAATGACAAGAGCTAGCAAACTAGTACACTCAACAGGTGGTAGGTAATAGCAGGCAAGATGTACAAGCAAGTTCAGCAATGCAGGTTTTAGGTAGTGGTGAGCAGTATGTACAAGAGCTAGCAATCTAGTATAATCAACAGGTGATAGATAATAGCAAGCAAGATATACAGGTATTGCTAAGCTTAGTTCGGTAATGCAGGTTGTAACAAATAATAGGCACAAGAGCTAGCGATCTAGGTTTAGAAATGCAGATGGTAGATACTGGAGAGCATGTATCCTAGAGCTAGCAATAGTTCTTATAATGCAGGTATAGATAGCAAGCGTTGTTGATAAGAGGGTGTCCCCTGTGGGGTACTTATCAATAGCCAGTAGTGAGGGAGTGTAGGACAAGGTAGCGAGGCTCCGGTCAATCCAGGTATAGGGTATGTAGCTGGAAGATTCGGCAGCGTCAGGTTAGGCAGGTATCAGGAGCGGTTGCACGAACAATGTGTGAGTGCAGACTGTCAGTTGAAATAGCCGCTCAGTGCGGCGCCTGATGATGACGTCAGCACTGTTAAAGGAATACACACCTATATGCGTTCCACCTACCTGAGTGGTGGAACGCAACCCGGAAGTGAGGAGATAGAAAGGCACTGAGAGTGCCAGGATCTTACAGTGCCCTGTGTTTCATATTTGTTAGCTTTTTTTTTTTTTTTTGAGAATAGGTGCAGATAATCCCCCCTTTCAGGTTATCTCTTGTGTCTGCCCCTACCTACCTCCCAGTACCACCCCTTTTAGAGAATACAAACCCATTTTGTGGTGTGCTATAAATGCTATTGTATGATATGTGTTATTGATAACAAGAAAAGCAGAAAAATAGATCCCCTATAGGGAGAAACATAGAGCCCCCCCCCCCCAGTAATAATACACAAACCAGCAATAATAGTCCTCCCAGCAATATCAGAACCCCCAGCAACAATAGATCCCCCACCAGCAACATTAGACCCCCTCCAGCAACAAAAGCTCTCCTTGCAGCCAGCATCAATGGAACCTCCATCAGACAGCAACAGTAGACCCCTCCCTCAACATAACATCCCTCCAAGCAACAATTGACCCCCCCCTCCGGCAACATATGACCACCCAAAAAAATAGATTCTCCACTATCAAAAATAGATGTCCCCAGCAACAATGGACCCACTTGCAGCTCTAGATCCCCCAACACATCCCAGCTCCCCTTGCCATTACATACATTTAGTAGCATTCCCCACGTTCCCATTGAGAAAAAAAAAAAAAAGCTCTGGTGTTAACTAATCAGAATTAATTCAGTTAAAGTCAAATTGGTATAATTTGCATTCTAAGTGATTGCTTTGGGCTTTAGTGCTTTAGTACTTTAAGTGACCATGACAATACAAAGTATCTTGTATACAATGTCCAGGTTAAGTAAGAACAGGCTGTTTAATAACCTTGCCAGTGTCCTATGTGTTGAATTGCTACCTTTTTGCAGTTCCACTTCTGGTTGTGCTTAATATATACTCCTGTTCTGTATGCTGTTGTTTCTCCCATTGTCTCAACTGTGGCATGGGAAACAGGTGTAGGAAATCTGTGTACCTAACTAAATATAGCAAATGTTGTTAGGATGTAGCCAGCCTGCACTATTTTTTACCTTTTTTGGGCTCTGCAGGTCTTGCCTAAGCTCAGTTGGTTGATTGCTTCTGCCTGTTTGTGGGCTATGTGCAGCGTTGTGTTGGAGGCAGAGAACACAGAGAGTCCAAGGTTGGCAATAGCTATATATTGTAGAAAAGTTAACCAAAACTCAAAGGCCCAGCGAGGAAGCACACCCGACCAGGTCACTTAAAACTGTGACAGCGGTGGAACAGAGGTTTGAAGGATGGAAGATGCAGACAGCATCTGCCACTAGGAGGGGAATGAGGCCTGGCCAGTCCACACCAAAATAAAAGGCTTCCTAGAAGAGGTAGACGTAGTACCTACACTGTGCCTATTCCTCGGGAACCTTCCCCTGTCTCTAAGCACTGTCCCTGCCACACAGGGAACCTTTCACTACACTAGCCACTTGCATAAAGTGCTCCAAGCCTGGGAGTCAGAGTCTCAAATAGACTCTATCTTACCAAAAATGGCTGCCAGAGTCACATGGGGACTCCTTATTCAATTGGATAGCAGCACCCTTGTGATCGAGGAAATCATAGAGAAACCAAGTTCCCCGGACTTCCTCCCACTATTGTATTGATGCTGTGGTTGAGCGCCACCTGCAGTGGAGAATACAGACTGCACCTGCCTACATATTAGTGTGAGGGAGGTTCCCATAATTAGGATGACAAGGACAATCATTGAATTATACAATTGTGTCTGACTTAACCAACCCTTGCTCAGAGGTATGATTTGGGAGATGATAAATATTTGTGACATCTTTGCAGTGTTTTCTACCCCCTGGGCTTCTGCCTGATGGGTTTTTTGGTTTAACAGGATCTCCATAATGTCCTTTCTTTGGTCTGAGGCATATGCTGGAAGTTTAACACTTTAGCTACAGAGGGAGCTGGGCAAAATAATGACTGCATGGAAGGAGCATCTGTAGGGAATTTTCTTTGCTTATAGTGTCATAGCGGAGCTATGGAGCAGTTATTATATTGGCTTTGCAAGAAGGATTCCTTGCCCACCAATCAAGGCGTTTTTCATTGCTATCAGAGATTTAGGAGTGAATTTATTAAGAAAGACAGATCCACTGAAATTTAAAGGAAATTCTGTGACTGTTCTAATAAGGTTATAGATTAATCTGGCTACTCTCACAGGGCCAGCAAATACCAAGAGGCGCTCTTAAAGAGTTTACCACTCTTAGGCTCTTTGGAGTACCTTCCATCTCTGTCTCCTGGTATTGAGTTCTGCAATACATTGTAAAAAGATTAAATTGACTGGTGCCTGACTTATTTTCCCCATCCCTACCATACATCAAGACCATACCCTGGCATTGAGATGTTAGCCCACTGAAAAACTTAAAGACCTCATCCACTACCCAGGAGTAGAACAGCAAATAATTGGTGTTTCAATACACCAGAAATAAAGGTAAAGAGGTTGCTCCTTTAAAGTCTGGGCATTGTGTACAAGTGACGCCATGGTGACAGGGTCACTTTAAGAGTTTTCACTTCAAAAAATGACTGCTGTTGCTAAGGCTTTACTTTAAAGTGTTACTAAACCCAGGACCCTGCATCCACTATATCTGATCTCCCACAGTACACAGAACACGGAAATGCAATTATTTTAGTAAATATAAACTACTAAATACCTTTTCATCAGCAGTATATAGCAGTCTTGTGACTTCTTTCAGTGTCCAGCCAAGCACGGGTTAAAGCTTGTAGGAGTAGTTTTCATTTTTTTCTGACTGTCCAATGAGGCTGCATGACCCCTGACCCTTTGTCTAGAGAGTGCCGATTGGTCCTGTGCCGATCACATGTACCCTCCCAAAAAGAGAAAAACAACTCTCTAGTAATACACACCAAACTGAGCATGTGCGGAGTGCCCCCAAGACTCTACTATCAGAAGATGGATTAGGGACTGTGGAAGAAGGGGAGGATCAGAGGAGCCTTTTTACACAATGCAGAGGATTAACCCCTTAGGTTCCACAGTGAGTAAAACAAGTATGCTTTACTGTATATACAGACTAATTTTACTGTTGTGGGTTTAGTAACACTTTAAATAAGTAAATATTTAACAGCAATTTGCAAAATTACAAAGGTTTTAAAAGGCCCCCAGCAATTTCCAAACTACTGGCATGTGGGCACAGGTGTTCTCTGATTACTAATGTTACTGTGTAATAGTGAAGCTTGCACACTACTAAATATATGTCAGGGCATGCTTAGCAAATCAACTGCCTCCCAAGTGGCAAATCCATTAGGATAACATTTCCAAATTGGCAATCAGAAAGGAATCCTGGAGCTGGGCCGAATCTATGACTGGGCCATGACCTAAAGCACCATGACTGCTGGGGTTGGTGCCTAGCTATTCCGGCCCGCTAAAATGCATCTGCCCTTCAGTGTCTGGTATACCACTGCTTCTTCTTTCTTGCCTTAGGTTACTTTAGACAATCCCCTCCTGCAGTTATGGCCAACTTGACATACCTGGGCCATTTCCACTCATTACAGAAGGACATGGATTAAACATGTTTACTAGCCAGTTGCCAGGCTTCAATACAGTGTTAAACAGAATGAGCTGATGGGTCAAATGGAGGTCTGATAAAGTAAATTACAAACTTCATATTGTTTGTAACAATCATGTCCTGCAAACATGTTCAGAATTTAGATTTCCTGTCTTTGTATATGCTTTGCTGAACCAATGACACCCTGGTCACATTGTCCCTATCAACAGCATCACCAACATTAAGCAGCAGCATATTGTCACTGTCCTTAACAGCTCTGGGAGCTGCTGCTATACCACACTTTCAGAAGTGTTGAATAGCATGCCCATCATGCCCAGCAGGGCTAAATTCGTTTCACTGAAAAAGTAAGTATGCACCAGGTTTCTTTATTGGGCTCTGCTGCTTAAAGTTGGTGATGCATCTGACAGGGTCACATTAACCACTTCCATACAGAGCAGTTAGACACCCTTCCTGCCCAGACCAATTTTCAGCTTTCAGCACTCTCACACTTTGAATGACAATTGCTCAGTCATGCTACACTGTAACCAAACAAAATTTTTATAATTTTTTTCACACAAATAGAGCTTTCTTTTGGTGGTATTTGATCACAACTGGTTTTTTTTTTTCGTGATATATGCAAAAAAAGAGCAAAAATTTTGAAAAAAAACACTTTTTTTTTGTTTCAATTATAAAATTTTGCAAAAAATTAATTTTTCTTCATACATTTGGGCCAAAATGTATACTGCTACATGTCTCTGGTAAAATTAACCCAAATTAGTGTATATTATTTAGTCTGTGTGAAAGTTATTGAGTCTAGAAGCTATGGTACCAATTACAGAAAATTGATCACACCAGATGTACTGACGGCCTATCTCCTTTCTTGAGGCCCTGAAATGTCAGGACAGTACAAATACCGCCCAAATGACCCCTTTTTGTAAAGTAGACAGTCCAAGGTATTTAGTAAGAGGCATGGTGGGTTTTTGAAGTTGTAATTTTTTCCCACAATTCTTGGGAAAATGAAGAAAAAAAATTTTTTTTCTTTTTTTTCCCCACAAAGTTGTCAATTTATAAGCTATTTCTAACACATAGCATGTACACAGCAAAAATTACACCCAAAAATACATTCTGCTACTCCTTCCGAGTATGGCGATACCACATGTGTGAGACTTTTACACAGCCTGGCCACAAAAAGAGACTCCACGTCCAAGAAGCACCTTCAGGCGTTCTAGGAGCATAAATACACATAAAACTTTCTTACTACCTATCACACTTTTCAAGGCCCTAGAGCACCAATACAATGGAAAAGTCCACAAAATGACCCCATTTTGGAAAGCAAACACTCCAACGTATATTCTATGAGGCATTATGGGTCGTTTGAACATATAATTTTTTTCCACAGGTTTTTGGAAAATGTGGGAAAAAAATGAAAACTTTTTTTTTTTACACAAAGTTGTCAATTTATAGGATATTCCTAACACATAGCATGTACACAGCAAAAATGACACCCCAAAATACATTCTGCCACTCCTCCTGAGTATGGCAATACCACATGTGTGAGACTTTTTCACAGCCTAGCCATATAGAGGGGCCCAACATCCAAGGCGCACCATCATGCATCCTAGCCACTTGCCTAGGCCTATTTTTGACATTTGGTGTTTACAAGCTAAAATCAGTTGTTTTGCTAGAAAACTGCTTAGAACCCCCAAACATTATATATTTTTTTTAGCAGAGACCCTAGAGAATAAAATGGAGATTATTGCAATATTTTTTATCACACCGTATTTGCGCAGCGGTCTTCCAAACGCAATTTTTTTGGAAAAAATTCACTTTTTTTAATTAAAAAATAAGAAACCAGTAAAGTTAGCCCAATTTTTTTCCATACTGTGAAAGATAATGTTACGCCGAGTAAATAGATACCCAACATGTCATGTTTCAAAATTGCGCACGCTCACAGAATGGCGACAAACTTTGGTACTTAAAAATCCCCATAGGCGACAATTTAAAAATTTCTACAGGTTGCCATCTTTGAGTTACAGAGGAGTTCTAGGGCTCAAATTATTCCCCTTGCTCTAACGATCGCGGCGATACCTCACATGTGTGGTTTGAACACCGTTTACATATGTGGGCGGGGTTTCTGTATGCGTTCGCTTCTGCACGCGAGCTCACAGGGACAGGGCGCTTTAATTTTTTTTTTTTTTTTACTATTTATTTTATTTATTATTTTTTATTTTTACACCGTTTAAAAAAAAAAAAAATGATCATTTTTATTTCTATTAAAAGGAATGTAAACATTCCTCGTAATAGAAATAGGCACGACAGGACCTCTTTTTTGTGAGATCTGGGGTCAAAAAGTCCTCAGATCTCACAAGTACACTAAAAGATAGAAAAAAAAAAAAAAATTATTATATAAAATGAAAAAAAAAAAAAAAAGGACCTTTAAACCGGTTGCTAGGCAACAACATTTTCCGTAGCTCCGGTCCTCCAAGACCATAGAGTCAAGTGAGGGCAAGTTTGCCCTCACTCGACATCCTGTCTGTGAGGATCTGGGACCGGATCGTTTTCCCCGCTGCCGGCGGGTCCGGTAAGCGGGGAAAAGGACCGGAACGTGGCGGGAAGGGGGGGGGGGCGCCTCTTCCGCCATCCCGGAAGGGTGATCCCACGGCGAATCCGCCGCTGGGACCACCCTTATCGGAAAGCCAACCGTCCACCGTTTAAAAAAATACCAGGGTTATGGCAGCTATCTGCTGCCATAACACTGGTATTTAGGTTTAAACGGAGGACGTATATAAACCTTTTTGGACTTAGACATGGTGGCTGTATGAAGGGTGATAGGTACTCGGGTACTTTGTTGGGCAGGTGACAGGTACTCTGGTACTGATGAGCAAGTGGCAGGTACTCGAGTACTCCGATAGGCAGGTGACAGGTACTCGGATACTCTGATGGGCAGGTGACAGGCAGGTGATAAGTACTGATGAGTAGTACTGATACTGATAGGTGATACTGTACTGATGGGTACTGATGAACAGTACTGATACGTGATAGGTACTGATGAGTACTGATGAGTAGGGATGATCGAACGGTTCGGGTCGACCATCGGTTCGACCCGAACATTGGATGTTCGATATTCGGCCGAATACCGAACTTTTTGCGGCAAAAGTTCGGTATTCGGCCACCAGAACCGCCCAAAATGCACTGGGACAGGAACTGGGCTTTAAAAGCCCGTGATTGGCCCAGAAACGTCTGCAAAAGCCAATGAGGGGGCAGGAGTCTCCTAGGAACGTGATTGGAGTGACTACGGGGACCAGAGGCCAATCAGGAGTGAATACACCCCACACTATATAAGATGGCCCCGCCTAACCCCTAGCACAGTTATCCAGAGCCTGTTGAAGAGAGTTGAAGCAGTTCTGTCTGACTCCTGCTTGCTACACTACATTTCCTACATATCGAGTGGTTCTAAAGCTCCATATAGCAGAATTGTATTTAGCTTACAGCCAGTGTAGTTAGATACAGCGATTGTGCTGGTTCTTAGAGTTAAAAAAAAAAAAAAAAAAAAAACTTAAGGGACAGTGTCAGTCTTCTGCTGTATGGAGCTTTCTATTTAGTGGAAAGTGATATCTAGTGTAGTTAGGGAACTTTGTACTACATTAGTTAGATTTGAAAATTTAGTTTCTGTAGGGAAAGTGTGAGGGTTCTGTTTAGTGAGCACGTGGCACAGTGCTGCTCTATCACAGCAGGTATACGTGCTTGCTAGGCAGCAAAATACAGTGACAACTTAACGCCTGTTGTTCAAAGCGTTAGGTGCACTGTACAAAAGCCTTTGCAACTGTGCGTGACACGCAACTGCTGTGCTGTATCCAGCGACAACTGTGGGTCGCATAGCAGTGTGCGTTTTTCACCGCACACAGTTGCCAACGCATCAGTGACAACCTAACGCCTGTTGTTCAAAGCGTTAGGTCCACTGTGCAAAAGGCTTTGCTACTGTGCGTGAACCGCAACTGCTGTGCTGTATCCAGCGACAACTGTGGGTCGCATAGCAGTGTGCGTTTTTCACCGCACACAGTTGCCAACGCATCAGTGACAACTTAACGCCTGTTGTTCAAAGCGTTAGGTGCACTGTACAAAAGCCTTTGCAACTGTGCGTGACACGCAACTGCTGTGCTGTATCCAGCGACAACTGTGGGTCGCATAGCAGTGTGCGTTTTTCACCGCACACAGTTGCCAACGCATCAGTGACAACCTAACGCCTGTTGTTCAAAGCGTTAGGTCCACTGTGCAAAAGGCTTTGCTACTGTGCGTGAACCGCAACTGCTGTGCTGTATCCAGCGACAACTGTGGGTCGCATAGCAGTGTGCGTTTTTCACCGCACACAGTTGCCAACGCATCATTGAGAAATATGCCTGGTAGACCAAGAAAAGGCATACGTGGCCCTGCTGCGGAAAGGGGCACAGCTTCTAGGGTGTCTAGAGGCAGGGGTGGACGTGGTGGTCAGTCCTCAGCCAGGCCACCATTTGGATTGTTCTCCGGCAGTGGCCAAGCTATACGTCCACAGTATGTACAGGAGGTGGTGGACTATATGAACAAACCCTCATCATCGGCATCATCTGCAACTACAGTGACCCAGGCAGAGAAAAGTGGTCAGTCTTCTGCAGTTGTCAGAACAAATACAGATGAGTCCATGTCCACCTCATGTCCACCTCATGTCCTCCCTTAGACCCAATTTCAGACATGGCAGAGGAGTCAGCTGAGCTGTTTGACCACAGTGTCGGCCATCTACTCCAGCCTGATGCTCAGTCCTTTATGGAGTCTGATGTTGGGTCTGAGTTTGAGGAGGAGGCAGAGCAAACAAGAGGGGAGAGCAGACGGCCCGCTCCATCTAAGGCCGCACCTGTTGTCTCCCAGGCCAGGCCTGATGCTCAGTCTTTGATAGAATCAGATGTTGGGTCTGAGGTTGAGGAGGAGGCAGAGCAAACAAGAGGGGAGAGCAGACGGCCCGCTCCATCTAAGGCCGCACCTGTTGTCTCCCAGGCCAGGCCTGATGCTCAGTCTTTGATGGAATCAGATGTTGGGTCTGAGGTTGAGGAGGAGGCAGAGCAAGCAAGAGGGGAGAGCAGACGGCCTACTCCATCTAAGGCCGCACCTGTTGTCTCCCGGGCCACTATACACACCTCATCTTGCTGGGCCTTTTTTGAGACATCCCATGCAGATAAAACAGTTGCGATCTGCAAGATTTGTAAGAAGGGTATAAAACGTGGCAGAAATGTCAACCACCTGGGTACAAGCTGCCTAAACAGGCATTTGACAACCCACCACTCGGCCCGTTGGCAGGAGCATTTAAAGAACCCACAAAAGGGCCAAAGATTGGTCAGTCGGCCTCCTAGTTCTCCTCGCGCTCCTCCTCATGCTCCATCTGCTCCACCTGCTCCACCTGCACATCAGTCTGTTCCTGGCCCTGCTATAGTCACTCGTCACCTGTTGGCAGCCTCCACTGGCAGGGATGATGATATAGCAGGCAGTGTCGCATCTACCTCCAGCACACCACCAGCTGTATCATCTAGACGCCAAATTTCGATTCCACACATGCTGGAACGAAAAAAAATGTATACTCCCCGCCACCCACATGCCCAGCGTCTAAACAGTAGTTTGGCTAAACTACTGGCTCTGCAACTATTACCATTTAACCTGGTAGAGTCTGCTCCCTTCCGTGACTTCGCAAAATGTGCAGTTCCACAGTGGCAGGTGCCAAGTCGGCATTACTTTTCCCGTAAGGCCCTGCCATCCCTATACCAACATGTGGAAGGCAATGTAGTGTCGTCCCTGGCCAAGTCAGTCAGCCGTAAGATACACTTGACGGCTGACACTTGGTCAAGCAAACATGGGCAGGGACGGTACATTTCTGTCACTGCTCACTGGGTGACACTGCTTGCCAGTGGAAGGGATTGTAGCCAGGGCTCGGTGCTGCAGCCAGTGTTGCCCCCACGTCTGCAAACAGCTGGTGGTGTCGCTGATCCGGGTAGATCGATCACTTCTACCCCCTCCTGCTCCTCCTCCTCTACCTCCTCCATGCCCTCCTCTGCAGAATGGTCCTTTGAATATGATGAGATACCACGTAAACGTTCAAAGGGCTATTCTATGTCTCAGGCCAAAAGGTGTCACGCAGTGCTGCAGCTTGTGTGTCTAGGGGACAGGCAGCACACTGCCCCTCAGATTCTTGGGGCTCTGCAGGCACAGGCCCAGAGGTGGTTGACACCACGCCAGCTGCAGCCAGGGATGGTGGTTACTGATAATGGGTCAAACCTCCTGGCCGCCCTTCGTCAGGGAAAGTTAACCCATGTGCCATGCCTGGCGCATGTCCTGAATCTCGTGGTACAGCGGTTTTTGAACTCGTACCCGGGAATGCAGGATGTGCTAAGGATGGCAAGAAGGGTGTGCAGTCACTTCAGGCGGTCGTACAGTGCCACTGCACGTTTGGCCGAAGTGCAGCGCGAGTTTCACCTGCCGGTACACCGCCTCATCTTTGACATGCCCACCCGCTGGAACTCCACCTTGGCTATGCTGCAGCGCCTGTACACGCAGCAGAGGGCCCTCAATGAATACCTATGCGAGTACGGCACCAGCACTGGCTCTGCGCGCCTGGGCTTCTTTTCACCACGGCAGTGGCTTTTGATTAAGGATGCATGCGCTGTCCTCTCACCATTTGAGGAGGCCACAAGGATGGTCAGCCGGGACAGCGCATGCATCAGTGACACCCTACCGGTACTGTTTTTGTTGGAGCACACTCTGCGTGGCATTATGGACAGGGCACTGGAGGCAGAGCAGCAGGAGGAAGAGGAGGACTTCCTTCCCTCTCAAGGCCCTCTTTATCCTGAGAATCCTGACCCCATTATGCCTAGCTCCCAGAGGCCCGAGCAGGATCCAGGGGTGGAAGAGGAGGAGGAGGACGATTCTGCGGGAACTTTTGCAGGGTTTGAGGAGGAGGAGGAGGAAGACATGCGGCAATCTGCAAGGCCTAGTTTGACTCCCTCGGGACACTTTGGAGTAGTACGTGGCTGGGAGGAGGAGGAGCCCGTTGAAGATAATGTCGTTATGAGTGACCCCGAGGAGTCAGCTTCTCAGGCCTTCGCTAATTTGCGACGCATGGGAAACATCATGCTCCAGAGCCTGCGAAAGGACCCCAGAATCAAGGCCATTAAAGAGACTAACCACTATTGGTTGGCCACCCTACTTGACCCCCGGTACAAGTGTAAAGTCTCGGAGCTTTTCCCATCCACCCATAGAGTCCACAGGATCAAATCCCTTGAGGACAGTCTCAAGAGGAATCTGGTGAACATGTTCCCCGACTCCCGTAGGGTGCAGGGGCGGGGACAACCTACCATGGATTCTACTGGTGGTCACGAGAGGAGCGTTGGAGAAGGCGTGCGGTTGACGGATGCCTTTCGGTCTTTTTTTAGTCCTCACCGCCCAGGCCTCTCAGCTGCCACATCGCATCGACACCGTCTGCATCACATGGTGGACGATTACGTGAGGGCACAAAGTGACACAGAGGGCTTTTCATGTGACGAATCCGATCCACTGGCATACTGGGTCTTAAGATTAGACCACTGGCCAGAACTGGCCCAGTATGCCATGGAGTTGTTGGCCTGCCCTGCTTCCAGTGTCCTATCGGAACGGGCATTCAGCGCAGCAGGAGGATTTGTCACAGACCATCGAACTAGACTCTCCACCGACTCAGTCGACCGTTTGACATTCATTAAAATGAATCAGTCGTGGATATCAAGCTTTGATGCACCTGATGCAGACCTTGTAGACTAGGCTATCGTTGTGATGTGGCAGTTGAGCCTCAGTTTAAGCCTGGACCATGGTGCCACCCTCAAACCCTCCTCTCATTCTCTTTACGTTCACAGAACCTCATTTTGGTTATGACAAAAACGACAATGTTTGCGCACCTGTTCCACAGGTGCACACCTTTACAATTTTTGGGCCTCCTTCAACACCAGCTCTTTGGGGTTAAGGTGGGGAGGCTATGCTAAAACAAAAATGACAATGTTTGCGCACCTGTTCCACAGGTGCACACCTTTACAATTTTTGGGCCTCCTTCAACACCAGCTCTTTGGGGTTAAGGTGGGGAGGCTATGCTAAAACAAAAACGACAATGTTTGCGCACCTGTTCCACAGGTGCACACCTTTACAATTTTTGGGCCTCCTTCAACACCAGCTCTTTGGGGTTAAGGTGGGGAGGCTATACTAAAACAAAAACGACAATGTTTGCGCACCTGTTCCACAGGTGCACACCTTTACAATTTTTGGGCCTCCTTCAACACCAGCTCTTTGGGGTTAAGGTGGGGAGGCTATGCTAAAACAAAAACGACAATGTTTGCGCACCTGTTCCACAGGTGCACACCTTTACAATTTTTGGGCCTCCTTCAACACCAGCTCTTTGGGGTTAAGGTGGGGAGGCTATGCTAAAACAAAAACGACAATGTTTGCGCACCTGTTCCACAGGTGCACACCTTTACAATTTTTGGGCCTCCTTCAACACCAGCTCTTTGGGGTTAAGGTGGGGAGGCTATGCTAAAACAAAAACGACAATGTTTGCGCACCTGTTCCACAGGTGCACACCTTTACAATTTTTGGGCCTCCTTCAACACCAGCTCTTTGGGGTTAAGGTGGGGAGGCTATGCTAAAACAAAAACTACAATGTTTGCGCACCTGTTCCACAGGTGCACACCTTTACAATTTTTGGGCCTCCTTCAACGCCAGCTCTTTGGGGTTAAGGTGGGGAGGCTATGCTAAAACAAAAACTACAATGTTTGCGCACCTGTTCCACAGGTGCACACCTTTACAATTTTTGGGCCTCCTTCAACACCAGCTCTTTGGGGTTAAGGTGGGGAGGCTATGCTAAACAAAAACTACCATGTTTGCGAACCTGTTCCACAGGTGCACACCTTTACAATTTTTGGGCCTCCTTCAAAGCCAGCTCTTTGGGGTTATGGTGGGGAGGCTCCGCCAACACCAAAACTACCATGTTTGCGCACCTGTTCCACAGGTGCACACCTTCATAATTTTTACGCCTTCTTCAACACCAGCTCTTTGGGCTTACAGTGGTATGGCTCCGCCAACACCCAAACAACAATTTTTGCGCACCTGTCACACAGATGCATATCATTGTAATTTTTTTCCTTACAAAGGCAATTATTGCTTTCATTACCAGCACTTTCATAGGGATATGGTGTCAAGGCATCGTCCGCACCACCAAATGCCCAATTTTTAAGCATCCTTTACTTCTATTCAAAGTCAAGAGACAACAGTATTCATCCAAAACATCTCTAATCTTGTTCACTCTGCACTACATTGTGGCCCCTACCCCTAACCCTCAATGTATCCGTGCATATATGTCTGTTTCTTGTGAGATTTCAAGTTAAAGTGCACCAAACACCATTTTACATGAAATAAAGTGCAATTACATACATCTTTGGACTTCTTGAAACATTTGGTAATAAAAGCCCCATTGTGGAAATACACCCGTTAATTATATGCACATTTAAAGAGACAGCACCTTTTTCCAAAAAAAACTCTAATCTTGTTCCCAGTGCACTGCATTATGTCCCCATCATACACATTGGCTGAGCCGTTGATTAGGAGCAAAAGAAAGGTGCGGTTAAGCAAAAAAGTCATTTTTGAAGGTTTGGTATGCTGTAATTCTGGTTCTGGACATGCTACAGAGCTGAAACTTCACAGGTACACCTTTTAGACCCCCCAGACACTAAATCCAAAGAAATCTCTTTTTTTTTTTTTTTTTTTAAATTTTTTCAATAATTGGCTATCTATCAAAAACGACAATTTTTAAGAACTTTTTTTTGTGTGATTAATAGTCCCTGGGGCATGACCCAGAACCCTAGGCACTTTTTAGGGGCATTTATTGGGTTTTAGGGCTTAAAAATTGTGTTTTTTGATTACAGAAGTTCGGGTCCCATTGATTTCAATGGGGTTCTGAAATCCGAACCGAACTTTCGTGAAGTTCGGGTGTTCTGGTCGAACCGAACTTTTCAAAAGTTCGATCATCCCTACTGATGAGTAGTGATAAGTACTGATGAGCAGGCGGCAAGTACTCGGGTACTTCAGGCGTCAGGTACTCTGATGAGCAGGTGGAAGGTACTCGGGTACTCTGATGGGTAGGCGACAGGTACTCAGGTACTCTGATGATGGGTACTCCATTGACAGGTACTCAAAGTACCCGAGTACCTGTCATCAGAGTACCCGAGTACCTGTCATCAGAGTACCCGAGTACCTGTCATCAGAGTACCCGAGTACCCGTCATCAGAGTACCCGAGTACCTGTCATCAGAGTACCCGAGTACCCGTCATCAGAGTACCTGAGTACCCGTCATCAGACTACCCGAGTACCCGTCATCAGAGTACCTGTGTACCCGTCATCAGAGTACCCGAGTACCTGTCATCAGAGTACCCGAGTACCCGTCATCAGAGTACCCGAGTACCTGTCATCAGAGTACCCGAGTACCTGTCATCAGAGTACCCGAGTACCTGTCACAAGCCCATCAGAGTACCCGAGTACCTGTCATCAGAGTACCCGAGTACCTGTCATCAGAGTACCCGAGTACCTGTCACCAGCCCATCAGATTACCCGAGTACCTGTCATCTGAGTACCTGATGGGCTGGTGACAGGTACTCGGGTACTTTGATGGGCTAGTGACAGGTGCTCTTTATTGGGGGGGGGGCAATCAGTGTGTTTGGGGTGCACTATGATTGGTAACTAGCTGTTACCACAATCTCTTCCTCACACAGGATCAGTGTGTGAGGAGGAGAACACGGTGACAGCTAGTTACCGTGTTCTCTGTTGACATTTGTGACCGGCTGTGATTGGACACAGCCGGTCACGTGGTAAAGAGCCAATTTCATTGGCTCTTTACCTAGATCGGGGATCGACTCTGTCCGAGGGACGAGCCTCGTCCCCGATCGCTGCTCTACGCGCCCCCGGGGGCGCGCATTGCAGAGAGAACGAGCGGCTCGTGCTGGAGCCGCTCATGTGATCGGCTGTGATTGACACAGCCGATCATGTGGTAAACAGCCAATTTCTAATGGCTGTTTACCTTGATCAGGGATGGGCTATGTCCGAGGGACGAGCCTCACCCCCGATCGCCGCGATACGCGCCCCCGGGGGCGCACAGTAGAGGGGAGGTCCGGGCGACGTCATATGACGGCGGCCCAGATCCTCACAACCACTTTGCCGACGTCATTTTACATGACGCGGTATGGAAGTGGTTAAATATTCTTAAAGTAGATCTTGGAATACAATGCTTAATAAAAGCTGGCAAAAATGAAGCATTACAGAAATAAAGCTACTTCCCAGTTGCTTGAAATCCCAGCACTATGCAGGAGCATACATTTGCAGGAAATGAAACTCCAAGCTTTACTGGAAGGCAGCGATTCAGCTTAATGAATGCAAGCAAGGTTCTAAGATTTTTTTTTTTTTTTTTTGTCTAGCTTCTGTTAGGCATAATTCTGTTTCTATGAACATGTTTCTGGTTATGTCAGTTCAGAGCTGAAATTGTCTTTATTGTCATGTTTCTAGTTACGTCAGTACAGACTTAAATGAGTCCTTGCTGGCAAGTGTCTGGTTTGCCAGTGTCATTATGACACTATAGCAAATCCAAAAAGTGTACAAGTACACTGTACATACGGCGCTCCTAGGAGAAGTGCATAGTCCCTTGGTGCATTGGAACTTTCATCTGTATCAGTAGACCCTCAACAGGGTAGAGGTATGGATGAGGCAACTGGATGGATGGATGAACAGGAAAAGGCTGGAACCTCTGCACCTCCTGCAGAAGATCTGGGTAGGATCTCCTCAATGTGGAAGAAAACGTATAGCAGGGCGCTGAAGTCAGTATCAAATTAAAAACACTTTATTAAAATAAGAAGCACACTTACAAAGAAGTTAGCATGAAACAGCATGGATAGGGAACACCTGGGACCAAGCAGCTGTAATCAGTGTGAGGCTGTAGACATCACTGTGCAAAACAGAGACTGAGGATGACAGGCAGTCAGCCAGCTCCAATAATGGATGTTGGAAGTGATGTTCTAAGCTGCACACGAGGATGACAGCTGTCAAAATGCCTGTTGGATGTCGGGAGAGGGGATGTGCATCCCCCCCCCCCTCTCCCGACATCCAACTGCTTGGTCCCAGATGTTCCCTATACATGCTGTTTCATTCTGACTTCTTTGTAAGTGTGCTGCTTATTTTAATAAAGTGTTTTTAATTTGATACTGACCTCAGCACCCTACTATTTGTTTTCTTCCTCAAAATGACACTAATTCTCTCTCTGTAGATATATTTCTGGTGGTGCCACAACAGTGTTAATTGCATTCCAGAAGACACAATTCTGACTGTCAATATGACAGTATGTGTGTGTTTCTGTGGACTTGTTTCTGACCATGTTTATCTGTGGACATAGTTCCTGTGGTATCGGTATTGTACTGTTGGTGTTCCTGCAGGCATTATTTTGGTTGAATCATTATGGTTCTACATGTGTCTCTGTAAATATGTTTCTGCTCTCAGAGTCACTGAATGACAACATATTCGAACCAGGTGGCATCACAGCCAGGCTGGTGTCTAAAAGAGGAAAGACTTGGGTTGAATTACTAAAAATTGGAGAGTGCAAAATCTGGTGCATCTCTGCATAGAAGCCAATCAGCTTCCATTTTTTTTTTATTTAATGCCTAATTGAACAAGCTGAAGTTATAAACTGATTGGCTACCATGCACAGCTGCACCAGATTTTGTACTCTCCAGTTTTAGTAAATTAACCCAAGGCTTTCCTCATTTAAGCACCAGCCCGTCTTTGATGCCACCTGTGAAGCAAGAAAGAGAGCAATGCACTTGTGGTTGTTACTTTAAGTGGGGAAAGGACTGTAATGTGATTTATAACTTCAGCAAACTGATGCTTTTGGCTGTGGCTTTTGTGATGACACAGTGGAGTACAATGTTGCAAGCATTTTGGGCACAGGACATCCTGAGTGTGATGTGAAAAAAGGGCTGAAACAGTCATCAAGAGAGTAAAACACAAATTGAATGTTCATTTTGAAAAGTGTTTGTTCACTTTGCAAAGTTAAAGGAGAGTATGGCCAAAGCTTTTTTGGCCATACTTTCCCTATGGATTACAAGTGTGCAGTTTGTTTTTCAATCAATAGCAGACTAAGGCTCGGTTTCCACTAGTGCGACTTGCGGTGCAACTTGACACATGTCAAGTCGCACAGCAAGTCAAACCCCATTGTTTTCAATGGGGCACGTTTCCACTGCCGCGGCTTCAGTTGCCGCGACCTCAAAAGTAAATCGTGTACTACTTTTGAGCGCGACTTCCCTCTATATATGAGGGACAAGTCTAACTGAAGCCGCGGTTTACTTTTGCTACGAAGTCGTGCTAGAAGTAGCACGACTTCGTAGCCGCACTAGTGGAAACCTAGCCTTAAGCCCGCTGTTGGCTGATGTCACTCAGCGGGTCCAGGTTCAGGAAAGATCCCGACAATATGGTCAGCATCCACCCAGAAGCCTAGGCTAGCACCTGGCTCAGCCTCCCAGCGATCCACTAAGAGCCTAAGCCAGCCCCCCCCCCCCTTCACCCCCTACACAGCGCAGCACTCCAAGGAGCACTGGACAGGAGAGAAGAGAGCAGCTGGCTGAAAGTCATGGCTCTCTGTTCAGAGCAGAGGGTGAGAACCAATCGATGAGTGGTGTTTGATCGCTCAGTTCTCACTGCAGAACAAGCAGGGGACAGATGCAGCAGCGGATCAATGCTGCATCCACCTAGGTGAGCATTAACATATATATATATAAATATATTTTTTATTTCAAACTTCTCTTTTAATGCTTGTAAATGAGGTGAACCTGTGAACTTTGAATACCCATTCGTGTGAAAAGGAAATTTTAAAAAAAATGCTAGCACTTAAATGGCTAATTGGAGTTAACATGGCCTAATCTTATCTACTTGGTTTATTGAATTTTCACTTTGCTAAGTCCCATTCTCTATTTATTTTTTTAAACTAACCCCAAAACTTTTCTTCTACCTGCTATACTGCAAAATCTGAGGTCTGAATGTGGGATCCCGAAACCTGGGTGAACAATGCAGACAAAATTTACAGATTTGCTGATCCCACTTACTTGTTGTCTAGTTACTAGGTTGGAAGGAGTATTGTATTAAAACACACTAAACCATAAATAGTGCAAATAAATATGTTATTTTGGAAGACTCACCAACCTGAGAGAACTGGCTTACCATCACTCAATGTAACTGACTGCTCTTCTGCACATGCTTCTATGTCAGGAAATAAGGTGAGAGCACCACCAATATGACCTGTGCTATCTTCTGGATGAGTGAGTTACTGCTGGAGTAAATACTTGAAAAGTATACCTCTCAAAAGTGTGATTTACTGTGTGAACCTTGTCATTTCATAAAAGACTTGAATTAAAAGGGAAGAGTTTTAAGTAAATTGTTGGAGAAACTGCTAGATGCCCCTAATAGTGTACATTGCTAGTTGTTCGAAAAGTTTCACTAGTTCCAATATCTCTCTCCTACAAATGTAGCATATTGTCTGCTTGTTTTGATTTTTTTAAGTTTATTAATAATCAAAAATATAGTGTTACATAGAGTAGGGAATGATAAGAACTCCTATCAGGTTTCAGGACTGTCTGAGGCACTGTTAACCACCAAAGCCCCGAAGATTTTACCCCCTTCCTGACCAGGGCCTTTTTTGCGATTCGGCACTGCGTGACTTTAACGGACAATTGCGTGGTTGTGCGACACTGTACCTATACGAATTTGATGTCCTTTTTTTCCCACAAAGAGAGCTTTCTTTTGGTGGTATTTGATCACCTTTGCGATTTTTACTTTTTGCGCTATAAACAAAAAAAGAGCGTAAATTTTGCAAAAATAACAATATTTTTCACATTTTTTTATATGAAATTCCCCCCCAAAAAAAAAGTAAAAATCAAATTTTTTTTAACATTTTTGGCCAATTTGTTTTCTGCTACATATGTTTGGTAAAAAAATTTCAAAAAGCGTATTTTGATTGGTTTGCGCAAAAGTTATTGCGTTTACTAAGGAAAAGATTTATGTCATTTTTGGCGTTTTTTTTTTAACGCGTAATGGCGGCGATCTACGATTTTTTTTGCGGTACTGCGACATTGCGGCGGGCAGATTGGACCCTTGACTGACATTTTTGACACTTTTGGGGTTACCAGTGACATTACTGCAGTAATCAGTGCTATACATATGCACTGTTACTGCAAAATGACACTGGCAGGGAAGGGGTTAACTTTATTGGAGAAGGAGGGGTTAAGTGTGTCCCTAGGGGCGTGCTTCTTACTGTGATTGGACATGGCTACTGGTGTAGGAACAGTGATCACCATTCCTACACAGGGGAGAATGACAGGCGGCTTGTTTACATCAGCCGCCTGCCTTTCTCCATTCACGGCGGACGATCGCGAGTGACCGGCGGACATCGGGTCCGCCGGTCACACGCACGGATTTCCCAGGGAACGAGCCGGGGTGGGCGCGCTCGTCCGCTATTGGCTCACAAGCAAGTGACAGGCTAGTGACGTACCGGTACGTCACTTTGCCTGGTCGGGACTGACCGCCGCAGTATATGTACTTGCGGCAGTCGGCAACCGGTTAAAGAGATTTCCCAACACAAGCAGGATTAAATGTTTTGTTAAGTAGTTGATTTCTAGAACCCCTGTCAAATTATTATTGTTGTCTGTTTCCCTGTAGTAGAGTTTACCTCACTTCCAGTCTGGTAAATCTTTTTACCCCCCAAAACAATAAGTGATGGGAGATCACTTATAAACCAAATGCTAGACCAACAAGTTCCTTAAACCAATGAAGGTGCTCGGCTCACAGTGCTACACTCTCCCTGGAATAAACACCAGTGTTCAACAAACTAAAAAATATCTATAGATAATAAATGTAGCATAAAACCATAGATAGCATGTATCTACATGTATATTAATGAGCAGGTAGCCCAAAATCTAGGCAGAGATACACTATTCACTAGGAGGGGTGCTGCTGCAATCAGGGAGAGGGAGATCACCTGTCAAAACAGAAACCCGGGTCTGGGGTAGACAGCACAGACCTCTAGTGTAGTAAAGTATTCAAAAGCTTTATTAAAGTGTTACTAAACTCAGGACCCTGCATTTCCTACACCTGGTCTCCCACAGTACACAGAACATGGAAATGCAATTATTTTAGCAAATATAAACTGCTAAATACCATTTCCCACCAGCAGTATATAGCAATCTTGTAACTTCTATCAGTGTCGAGCACTAGTTAAAGCTTGTAAGAGGAGTTTCCACACTGCAATGAGCTGTCCTAAAAGGATGCAGGACTCCTGACCCTCTATCTGGACCGCGCTGATTGGCCCTGTGCTGATCACATGGACTCTCCCAAGAAAAAAAACTCTCTAGCAATACACACCAAACTGAGCATGTGCAGCCTGACTCCAAAGGCTCTGTACTATCTGTACCTGCTCTGGAGTCAGAAGAAGAAGAAGAAAGAGGAAGAAGAGGATGATCTGTGCGTACAGGATCAAACAGCCTTTTTACACAGTGCAGAAGATTAACCCCTAGGTTCCACAGTGAGTATAACAAGCATGCTTTACTGTTTATACACACTGATTTTAATGTTGTGGGTTTAGTAACACTTTAAGAACACAATAAATGTACTCACAAAAGAGCTGAAAAAGGGGATGTCCTCAAAGCAAGTCCTGCGACCCCAACAATCACAGGGGACCACTGTCCACTGAGTGCTGTCTATGGGAATGAGGAAGCTGAGCAGGAACCGAAATGGCAGGCACTTAGTAAAGTTTTCTATCTGTCAGCTGGCTCCAGAGCAGTGAGGACGCTGTTGCCGCTCCTCCACCCATCCTTCATTGGACTGCTGTGTGATAGAGTGGGCTTGCTCCCTTTGACTACAGGTGTTTTTTATCTTTACTTTTGTGCGTATATTTATTGTGTTCCTAATAAAGCTTTTGATTACTACACTAGAGGACTGCGCTGTCTTCCCTTGGCTCTGGCTTCTGTATTAGCATATATAATCATGTGCATGGGGTGGTTTTAGTGATCATATTTTTGTATTTTAGTAAACGATTTTAAAGTAATTTACTGCATAGGTGATATTGTGGTTTTTCTGGAGATACTCTTGTAACTCTTGCAAGTTCAATCCCCAAAGTGCTAATTTAATAAAGAAGGAATCTGCAGATTTAATTTGCCTGTCATTCATGGCATAATTGATTTAATTAAGATGATGGTGTGTGTTATAATTGTAATGCCACAGGTGGCATGAAAAGTAGCTTTAGCGTTCTGTGTGCACTCTAAGCTGTTTGCAGAGAAGGCATGCTACCAGAAAGGAGCTAGTTTCTACCTGACATTTCCAAAAGTACATCACAAAGAATCTGAGAACTGCTAAGGAGGCTGGGTAAATATGGTAAAGACCCAACTTCCTTTCACTATACACAGTTTTAGTATGTACCGGTAAATAGATGCACCAACTCTAGTTCAAAAAAAAAAATGATATACATACAAATATATATTTGATGCTGAACAATCTCAGTTTCCCACAATTAACCCACAAGGCCTAAAACCTGCTCATATAGCAATTAAAGTCCTGAATATAGAGATAGGGCCTCAGTGTCTTCGCTTTGTTGGTGCACTTGATGTCCTTTTAACGTTTTATAGTAAAAAGAGAGTATCCAGGTAAGTAAAGCAGGCACTATAACTGATTAGTAGACTGTAAAAGCATAACATGTTCTCCTTATTAGATGAGGCAAAGAGACAGCACCAATGCAGTGCTCTGGCTTAAGGAAGACTGGGCAGGTGCCCTCTCACTAATGCGGTGTCCGGAGGTTCCAAGGGGAAGATATCCTGGGACAGATCCTTCAGGTTGCCTGGCTGGCCACCTAGTACTGGAACACCACACGCTGTCAGGGACGCCTGGAGATGCACCCAGAATCCTCTCTGTAGCCTTGAATGTCTGCCACTGACCTCAGAGCTGTAGCTAGGAACACTCACACAGACTCAGGACTGCAGCACCCTTCTCCAGAATCCAGTTTTCCTCTCGCCTTGTGATAGCTCTCTCCATTCCCAGGAAGCCTCTAGGGGTAAAATTCCTCTTCTTTCTTCATGGGCTGCTGGGATGTGTAGTGTAATGTGTAGAGATTACAGTGAGGCAGCCTGTGTTGAGGACTACATATCCCAGAGTTCCTTGCGGTTCTTGCAGTCTTCCTTGGATTGGCCAGCTCCCCCTGCCAATGTAGAAAATGGGAGGGAACTAAGTGGGCGGCCATGTCTGTGAATGCCTCTCACTCCCTGCACAGTAAAAGAAGGAGAGGGAGGGGGGAATTCCTCTGCAGCTGCTGACAAACTGGGTGTCCCTTTTAGCCTGCCTGGTCTTGTGTAAGTCTCAGTCTGCAGTGGGAGATATGGGGCCAGGGTGGGCTGAGTGGCACCTGCTATGTGTCTACAGTATCTTTTTTTTAAATGTATTTTTATTTTATTTTGATACAATTTTATATACAAAAACTACAAAAGAAAAAAGAATTACACAGTCATAGCTCAATCGCCATATAACAGATCCCTAAAAAAAAAAAAAAAAAAAAAAAGGATCAGTGTAAATATATTACACTTGCCACTCCTGTGATACATGTGTGTATTTAAATAACAAGGGATCCTGCAGGTTACTATGAGTAATTCAATAACAATATAAAGCTGTAGGCACTAATCCCCATCTCATATAAAAGTGCTGTGCAAATACCAATCTCCAAACTGAAAGCCAGAGGCGTAACTAGAACCTTCAGGGCCCTGATGCAAGAAACCATGAAGGGCCCCCCAGACCCCTGGCCGGGGCCCTTACCTTCAAGCCCAGGGCTCTTCCCACTAATCCTGGGGCTCTTTACACAGATTGCATGGCCTTTTATTACAGTCCCGCAGCAGGATTCTTTCACAGGTTCTGCAGTGGGCCCCCTTCCTGCAATCTTGTGGGCCCCCTTCCTGCAATCTTGGGGCCTCCCCAGAGTGGTGCAATGCCAGGGTCCAGTCGCAAGTGTGACCTTTGCGATCCTGGAAGTTCACCCACTGGTTTGCTACCGGGCCCCCTGGAGCATGGGGCCCGGTAGCGATTGCAACCCCTGCAACCCCTGTAGTTACGCCCCAGCTGAAAGCTAAAACTTGAACATAAAAATATTAAATAATAAAAAATTAAAGTATAACTAAAGTCAGTCCTTTAGATTAAGGCAGACTGTAATCCTTATTGGTATGAATCATACAAACATCATGCTTAGCTAGTAAGTAATACATTTATGCAGTGATCAATTATAGACAGAAAGCAAATAGAATAAAACAAAATAAAAAAAAAATGAAAAAATAAATATATATATATATATGTATATATATATATATATATTCCACAACGGTGCAGTTTATAACTGTGAAACTCTTCCCAGTCACCAGTCTCCTTCTTTAATCAAAATTCTCAGTCCTTCTCCCTTTATAGGGTTCCGATAAACAAATCTGTGTATCAGTGTATAAGTGCTCCCCCCCCTTCAGTTGAACTCTCACCTTCCGCAGTACGACCTTGCAATTAAGCTTGGTCAGAGTACGTCTTTTAGTCTCTCCTGGGCTAGAGCAGAGGTTTTCTGTGAGGTCTAAAAAGGAGAAAATCCCATGCTGTACCCATGGTGGCCGTGTGTTCAGGATGGAGACTGAGAAGCATGAATTTATTATGCACTGGCTAAGCATGATGTTTGTATGATTCATACCAATAAATATTACAGTCTGCCTTAATCTAAAGGTCTGACTTCAGTCATATTTTTATTATTTATTATTTATTATTTTCATGTTCATGTTTTAGCTTTCAGTTTGGAGTGCAGCACAATTGTAGATTGACATGTGTGTGTTTATTGTAATTTAATAAATAAGCTGAGACTAAAAGCATATAAATTAACCCTGTGTCTAATAATAATGTACCACTATACAGTAGTTGCTCCATTGTTTGGTACTAATATTACTTTTTTTTTGCAGTCAGGCATTAATCATCACTTGTCAGAAACTTTACATCTGGAGGCACCAGGCAAAACTATCACCTGTGTATTTTATTGCATAATGTGCACATGACTGCATGCAATAAAATGTAATTCTAATTAAATAAATACGATTTAGATTTAGAACAGAAAACAACATGCATCAAAGAAATGGTTACAGTATATAGCCCTGTATCATGTTTTCTTTGTAGAACACGATAGTTAAAATGATTTATCACGCATTGCCACAGGGGTGTTTTAAGCAACGTAAATAAAGAATATGATTTATTTTGCCATCTGGTATCATCTCTAGGAAATGTAAATATCCTCAATTCCTGCTTTTGTTCTTGTAAACTGTATCATGTACTAGATGAGGGTGGCAATGTGGTTGCTCCCTGTTGTAGCAGCTATATAAACTGGCTGAAACAAAGTTTGTTCAACACTTTACAACCCCAATTCAAAAACTCCCAACTTTTTTGAGACACGTTGCTGTCATCAATTTCAAAATGAATTTATTTTTTTCTTTAAAAAACTACATTTTCTCAGCTGAAACATATGTTTTCTATTTTCTATTGTGAATAAAATATGGGTTTATGAGACTTGCAAATCATTGCATTCTGTTTTTATGTAGCTTTTATACAGCGTCCCAACTTTTTTGGAATTGGGGTTGTACATTGATGCTAATTAAACAAAATTAACGACATTCTGGTTCAGTTTATTGTAGAATCAAGTGAGAAGATGTGGTAGAAAATATTATATTATTTTTTTAATAAAACATACACGCGCCTACTCAAGAAATAAGAAATCTCTTGAACAATGTATCAGAACATTGTTATTGGTAAAGCTGACCATATCTAGTTTAATTTTTTTTCATAATTTTTTTTTTTTTAAAAAGTCAATCAATTATCTTAATCCTTAGTGGAGTCAAATTGACATTCGACAGTCTTGAGGATATTCCAAGCAGGTTATGGTTTTCAGTTGGGTAACCCCATTTATTCCAAAATCAAATATTTTCAATTGAATGTTCAAAATACATGGTCAGCTGAGCCCCCGTTCACATAGAGGCGACCTGTGAGGCGACCTGGTCGCCTCACAGGTTGCCGCAGGTCGCCTTCCATAGGGAAGCTGCGGACCCATTCTAATAGGAGCGACACAAGTCGCTCCGACTTAGAAAAAGGGTCCGGAGCTTCTTTGGGGCGACCAGGAGGCGACCGCCATAGACTTCAATGTTATGAAGTCCGTGGCGGCCGCTCCGAGGTCACGGCGCGCTGCTCGCACCGCGACCTCGGAGGTCGCCACCCGAAGTTGGATCGCCCCTATGTGAACGGGGCCTGAGTCCTTGAAAATGTTACTGTTTGTAAACATATGTTAAATGTATAGAAAATAAGTTAAATCTTATTTTCTTCTACAGCCATGACATGTACTGTACAGTGATTAAACACTGAGTAGAAACCAGTGAAATTAAAAAAAAAATATATATATATATTCATATATATATATAAATATATATATATATATATATATATATAATATATATATATATATATATATTCATATACAGTATACAATGTGTCTATCAAAAAATATACTGGCATCAAAAAAGTCCAAAAAGACAATATAATTCTCCAATGACAATCGATCAGTCCCAAACAAACGAATAATCCTGCCACCTCTGTGTGTGATAATCCAAAAAAAAAAAACAACAAGAATCCACCACCAGTATTCACTAGCAGCTCACTTCCAGCTTTGACTCCTGTTTTACCAGGGATTCAAAGTGCGCTGTTCCCCTTTGGGGATAATCAAGCTTATATTGTCTTTTTAGACTTTTTTGATGCCAGTCTATTTTTTCAAAGACACATTGTATATATGAATATTTTTATTTTATTTTATTTCACTTGAGGTGTCTTGTGATTTAGCTATATGTTTATACATATGCTTTCACATGTGTAGCAAATTTTGTGCACGTAGATCACTATTTTGAAAGAGATGATAGCGCTGTACTAATTCTATATTTATATTGTTGAGTGAAGTGAAAACACTTGTTGAGTACTGGCAGCAATCAATTTACGATTTTTTCACTTTATTTAGATTTATTTAATTGCGCTGATTAAAATACACAATTTACTGAGTAGAGTAGAAACCTGCCACTATTTATTTACAGTACATTAAGCAGAAGAGAGATATAAATTACAGAGCAAAGTATTCCAGTCAGTGAAAAAGGTTTACACAGCACTTATACTGTATATTTACCTTTCTTGAAATGATTGCTACTCCTGTGCACAACTAGAACCTTAAAATGTATATAGTTAGTCTGACTAATATGCCAGGACATTAACTAAACTTTGCTTTGCATACCTTCTAAAAACAGATTTCATGAAGAACCTGTTTTTGGTCAATGCAGTCAGATTTTGAATCATTATTAGAATGATCAAATCAGAGGTTTGTTATTTTTAAAGGAGTTGTAAAGTCAGAAAGGTTTTTTTTTTTTTATCCTAGTGCATTCTATGCATTAATATAAAAAGCTTTCTGTATGCAGCAGCCCTCCTCAGCCATCTAATACTTACCCGAGCCCCCCCCCCCCTCTATCCAGCAATGTCCACGAGTGTCTCAGCCTTCTGAAATTCTACCTCTTGATTGGCTGAGACACAGAAGCGGTGCCATTTGCTGCCACTGCTGTCAAGCAAAGTCAGCCAGCCAATCAGGGAAGAGAGGGGGTGGGCCAGGTCAGGGCTTCATGTTTCAATGGACACGACTCGGCTTGGGTGCCCCCATAGCAAGCTGCTTGCTGTGGGGGCAGTGAACAGGAGGGAGGGGCCAGGATCACAGAAGAGGGACCTGAGAAGAGAAGGATCTGGGCTGTTCTGTGCAAAATCACTGCAACAGAGCAGGGAAGTATAAAATGCTTGTTATTTTTATAGGAAAAAAATCTTGCAAGGAAATCTTTCTGATCTGCAATTCAAAAGTCCAGGCATTGTATGGTTCTCCAGTGTCCTGTCCGCATTCAGGACAGTCAACGGCCCAGTAACAATTTCTAGGATATACCAGCATTAGATCAGACTTTGGTTCTCAACCTTTGAAGCAAAAACGGACCACTGAAGCAAAAATTGGGTCCTTATTCTGATTTTGAGAGGACAAGGACCCTATTCCCACAATATATCCTCAAAAGGCATTGAGGGGAGGGGGAGGGGCTACAAGGGGGCCTTTTAGGAATCTAGAAGCCCACTTTAGAAAAGAGAGGGGTGCCAGAAATATTACCCCCCCCCCCCCCCACATGAATGCAGATGTGATACAAAGTATAAAACTGAAAAATGTATTAAAAAAAAACACACCATGAAAAAAAATAATTTATTAAAAACATGCCCCATGATCAATCACATCATTCCGCTATGTAGGTCCACAACAATTATGCCTGCCCAGTGATGCTGCTCCACTGCTACTCCTGTTGCAATGACAGATCTTCAAAGGCTTTTATATGTAAACACATGGGGGGGGGGGGGGGGCACACCAATGACCAAATATGGTTATGACCTAATTGACAGATCTCCAGCTGCTGTTTTTAAGCAAACCCTGTAATTTTTATATGGATATTGTGCTACTTCCACTACTTCAGATGCAGGTTCAGACATCCCCAAGGCATGCTATTTAAAGGATATGCATATTTGTATATATAAGTGAGTGTGTGTGTGTAATGGTATTCAACTACCCATGCTCTCTTTTTATTAAAAGCTTGTACATTAGCCTTGAAAACAAAAAAAACAAAAAAAGAAGATCTGGCTCCCATAGTCATCAGTCTTCAATGAGATTTAAAGCTGTGTTTGGTATTTGCACATTTCCCAAAGGTTTTAGTGAATGTACGGCAAAACAAATTGTTCCCAGTTCACTCATCACTATTCCATACTATTCATAGTCAACTACTTGTGTGGCCTAAAGGTCAATGTTTTTTTTTTTTTTTTTTTTATCTAAATGTGGAGGAGAGATGAGTAATTTTGTCAGATTTTTACTGCTATCCAGAGAATCATCCTCACTTCACAATGATTTTACCAGACAGGAAGTGAAGGAAAATCTGCAATGGGAAATTACAGTCAAAGAGGGAGTCTCCATTTCCACTACTCTACTAAGGAAAAACATTTTTATTTCTGAGTTGCTGCTAGAAAGTTTTTCTCACTATCTCTCTGGTAATCTGTTGTCATGAGGACATGAAGTAAGGATAAATCTCTCTAATAGAACTTCTCCAATCTATCCAATATTTGGAAAAGCAGCTTTGGCTAGACATATACTTTAAGATAACAAATCATATTTTCACTGTATATACAATATAAATATATATATATATATATATATATATATATATATATATATATATATATATATATATATATATATATATACACCATATTGTCAGAAGTATTGGTACGCCTGCCTTTACACGCACACAAACTTTAATGGCATCCCAGTCTTAGTCCATAGTGTTCAATATTGAGTTGGCTCACCTTTTACAGCTATAACAGCTTCAACTCTTCTGGGAAGGCTGTTCACAAGGTTTAGGAGTGTGTCTATGGGAATGTTTGACCATTCTTCCAGAAGCGCATTTGTCAGGCACTGATGTTGCACCAGAAGACCTGGCTCTCATTCTCTGCCTAAATTCAACATAAAAGTGTTCTATCGGATTGAGGTCAGGACTCTGTGCAAGCCAGTTAAGTTCCTCCACCCCAAACTCACTCATCCATGTCTTTATGGACCTTACTTTGTGCACTGGCTTCCCAGTCATGTAGGAACAGGAAGGCACCATCCCCAAACTGTTTCCACAAAGTTGTGAGCATTAAATTGTCCAAAATGTCTTGGTATGCTGATGCCTTAAGATTTCCCTTCACTGAAACTAAAGGGCCAATCCCAGCTCCTGAAAAAAAAAAACACACCGTGATCCCCCATTTACCAAATGATTTGGACCAGTGCACAAAGCAAGGTCCATAAAGACATGGATGAGGGAGTTTGGGATGGAGGAACTTGACTGACCTCCACCCGACAGAACACCTTTGGGATTAATTAGAGCAGAGACTGTGACCCAAGCCTTGTCCAGCATCAGTGCCTTAGCCTGACCTCACAAATGCCCTTCTGGAAGAATGGTCAAACATTTCTATAGACACACTTCTAAACCTTGTGGACAGCCTTCCCAGAAGAGTTGAAGCTGTTATAGCTGCAATGGGAGGGCCAGTTCAATATTGAACCCTACAGACTAAGACTGGGATGCCATCAAAGTTTGTGTATGTGTAAAGGCAGGCGTACCAATAATTTTGACAATATAGTATATATATATATATATATATATATATATATATATATATATATATATATATACATTTTAAGCAGTAATAGTTTTACAATGTTACACATAAACACTGTGGAAAATTTTCCCAGAATCATCTGCATTATGAGTATCAGCTACACTTTTTTTCTTGATTTACTGGATATAGATCAATGTTGTCTGTTAACCATACATTCTTTCATGGCATTCTACAAATAGAAATTACGTCAATGTTTTTTAAGTATTATCTGCTTTACATAGAAAGCAAACGATTGTCAGTGAGGGCTTTAAAAACTAGTCGGAACCATGGTTTAAATGTATGATTTCGTAAATAATTTATTATTGGTTAATATGCAGTCTTGAGATTTTTTTTTATTTTATATACGCTAATACCTGATGTATAGTAACGAAGTAGAACTACTTAAGTACTGTACTTAAGTACCGAAATGCGGTATCTGTACTTTCCTAGAGTAGAATTTTTTTCTCCTACTTCTACTTTTACTTCACTACATTTTTTCGATGATTTCGATACTTCTACTCCGATATTTTTTTTTTGTGCTGCATAGTTACTCGTTACTTTTAAAAAAATTACCACTGCCAGAACAGTAGATGGCTGGTTGCATAAAGCTCAAAAAAATGTGTATAATGTCATTTGTAAATCAGCGCATATGAAAATAAAGGCTGTGTATAATAAAAGCTGCTATACCAAATCTTTCCAATAAAAAGAAAATATGAAACAAACAAATAAATGGTACTACAGTGCTTAAAGTGCATCAAGAAACTACTAACAAACACAGGTTAATCATTTGAATAAATCATTTGAAATAATAAAAAACAATATGATGTTCAAACTTTTGACTTCTTTCTTTAATAACTACGTAACACAGTACTTGTACTTCTACTTTCAGTACTTGAGTAGAAATTTTTTTTCAAAACTACTGGTACTTTTTACTTTTAGTACTTAAGTAGCAAATTTTTTGAAAAAACTACTTGCAATACTTAAGAAAAAAAAATGTTGAATACTTTAGTACTTCTACTTAAGTAACTTTTTCTGCAAGCACTTCCACTTCTACTTAAGTCACTTTTTGATCGAGCACTTGTACTTTTACTCAAGTAGAAATTTCGAGTACTTTATACAAGTCTGCAGTCAGGAGCCAAGTTATATACATAGTTCTTCATGTACAGTATCTCACAAAAGTGAGTACACCCATCACATTTTTGTAAATATTTATTATACCTTTTCATGTGACAACACTGAAGAAATTACACTTTGCTATAATGTAAAGTAGTGAGTGAACAGCTTGTATAACAGTGTAAATTTGCTTTCCCCTCAAAATAACTCAACACGCAGCCATTAATGTCTAAACTGCTGGCAACAAAACTGAGCATGCCCCTAAGTTAAAATGTCCAAATTGGGCCCAAAGTGTCAATATTTTGTGTGGCCACCACTATTTTACAGCACTGCCTTAACTTTCATTGGCATGGAGTTCACCAGAGCTACACGGGTTGCCATTGGAGTCCTCTTCCACTCCTCCATGACGACATCATGGAGCTGGTGGATGTTAGATACCTTGCGCTCCTCCACCTTCCATTTGAGGATGACCCACAGATGCTCAATAGGGTTTAGGTCTAGAGACATGCTTAGCAAGTCCATCACCTTTACCCTCAGCTTCTTTAGCAAGGCAGGGGTCGTCTTGGAGGTGTGTTTGGGGTTGTTAGCATGTTGGAATATTGCCCTGTGGCCCAGTCTCCGCAGAGAGGGGATCATGCTCTCCTTCAGTATGTCACAGTACATGTTGGCATTCATGGATCCCTCAATGAACTGTAGCTCCCCAGTGTCAGCAGTACTCATGCAACCCCAGACCATGACACTCCCACTACCATGCTTGACTGTAGCCAAGATACACTTGTCTTTGTACTCCTCACCTGGTTGCCGCCACACATGCTTGACACCATCTGAACCAAATATGTTTATCTTGGTCTCATCAGATCACAGGACATGGTTCGAATAATCCATGTCCTTAGTCTGCTTGTCTTCAGCAAACTGTTTGCGGGCTTTTTGGTGCATCATCTTTAGAAGAGGCTTCTTTCTGAGATGAAAGTCATGCAGACCAATTTGATGCAGTGTGCGGCGTATGGTCTGCACACTGACAGGCTGAATCCCCACCCCTTTTACCTCTGCAGCAATGCTGGCAGCACTCATACATCTATTTTCCAAAGGCAACCTCTGGATATGACGCTGAGCATGTGCACTTAACTTCTTTGGTCCACCATGGTGAGGCCTGTCCTGAGTGGAACCTGACCTGTTAAACCGCTGTATGGTCTTGGCCACCGTGCTGCAGCTCAGTGTTAGGGTCTTGGCAATCTTCTTATAGCCTAGGCCATCTTTATGTAGAGCAGCAATTCTTTTTTTTAGATCCTCAGAGAATTCTTTGCAATGAGGTGCCATGTTGAACTTCCAGGGACCAGTATGAGAGAGGGAGAGCGATAACACCAAGTTGAACACACCACCTCCCCATTCACACCAGAGGCCTTGTAACACTAACGAGTCACATGACACCGGGAAGGAAAAATGGCTAATTGGGCCCAATTTGGACATTTTTTTAATACATTTTATTGAAAGAATAAGAAGCGGTACATCAAACAATAATATTCTTTTTTTTTTCTTTTTTACAAAATAGCAAACTTGTCTATCATTCTATGGATCTAAGAGGTAGGGATAAGGGGAGAACCGAATGGTCATTACCAACCAGTAGTGGGATAGATGGATGGGTCTTCAAAAATTCAAGATATTAACACAATCCAGTGGTAAAGACAAATGAGTGATAGGGGTGTAACAAAGAAACAAACCGGGGGGGGGGGGGGATAAACGCAGGCCTGTTAATAGAAAGTAGTCCTATTTGTACCATCAATGGTCAGGTTCAGAGTAGGTGAAAGTTCTGTAGGAAGCATCCCAGATCCTTTTTTGCCAGCAGTTTAGAGATTAATGGCTGTGTGTTGAGTTATTTTGAGGGGACAGCACATTTATACTGTTATACAAGCTGTACACTAACTACTTTACATTGTAGCAAAGTGTAATTTCTTCAGTGTTGTCACATGAAAAGATATAATAAAATATTTACAAAAATGTGAGAGGTGTACTCACTTTTGTGAGATAGTGTAGCTGCCATGGGACCTATTCATATATTGGTGTGAAGGGGCCCTGGAGTTAAATAGATTAATGCTGAGTAAGGATGAAGTTTAAACTTTGCTACCATGGATTCACAGTGAATCCTGCATGTTCAAGGTTAGTGGACCTGCAGGAAGTTGCCATAGTAAACATAATGCTCTGTCTGGCCTTAGGTCAACCAGTTAAAAAGGAACAAAAGGGGGGTTTTAGATAAGCCAGCCTACTCATAAACTCTTTATAAATGGGTGGGATCACTGCAGTCATGTTGACTGTACTTCAGCTGTGATCGGGCACTCATAGGGGGTGCTGCTGACAAAGTGTATAGGGTAAAATTAGTATAGGGCCTAAAAGTATTCAAATGTTAGAAAGTGTGATTGATCCAATTAAATAAAATGCCTAAAAACTAAAACCATTTTTCAAATCAGATCCTACTGAAAGGGTATGATCAATAATAAAAAAAAACTTGTACATTGCAATAAAACATATAAAGGTACAACATGAAAGATACACACTGAATAAAAGAACTTAAAATAAATAATAATAATAATAAAAATAATAATAATAAGTAATATTGAAATATGGATATAAAGAATTAAGGAAAGGAAAAGGATGGAATTTAGGTCTAAAAACGCCATGCGGTCAACCCAGATTGACAAATTCATATCATGTGACAACACACATGTCACCTATATCTTGGAGTATGCATTTGGACTCCAATATGCCAGAAGAACTACTAAAAGGCTGGAACTATTATTAATGAACATGTTATCAACATTAAGAAAGAATTTCAGGATACACCACAACAAGTGGCCTGACCTTCTATGGTTAAGACTGGGTCACTAATCCTTGGGACGGATCCAATGTCAAAAAGGACATCGCCGAAATTGAAACCCACTGGATTTATGACCATATGTTCTAAATAAAGAAATTGACCTGAATTGCTTCATCACTAATTAATAAGAGTATAGTTTAGTGTGAAATATCTCCAACACTTAATAATATTTTTAGGAATATAAGAGTATAGTTTAGTATGATGTGATATATATATATATATTATACACACATAGCACACATATGATGTCATATGTGATTATCCTATGTTTATATATATTTTTTTTCTGATTAGGGATTCTAGTAGGAATTGGTTATTTATAATGCTACCTCTAAATGGAATCAGAGTATATATTTATTATGAGGTCATGGACTATATACAGTATTTATTGCAAACTAGATAAACCAGCAACAAAATGATTTCCATAATATATTAGCACTTTAATTTATTAGGGTATTATTATTGGGTGTGTTTTAGGATATATTTATTTTTCTTCTTTTTGAGCTACTTATATTCCCTGGGCAACCATCTTGCCCAACTAGGAAGTGGCAAACAAATAGTTAACAATATATGATACTTAGAGAATGGAGGTAGCCATAAAGCTTTCTGATGATGTCCACATGTAACAAAACACATAGGGTGGGCTTTGGCTACTGACATTATTTCCGTTCTTGGTGGAACACATGCTAGCTCCTGTGAATAGTGGAGCAGTGGTGCTTCCTCATAATACAGCAAGCTTGTCCTCCCAGGTGCTGAAGAGTTACTGACTCAAACCTGATAAAATTTATGACTGCAGTTACATTTCTAACCCACAGTGCCAAGTGTCTATGATTTCCAGAGACTTTACCAGGTTTATAAGTTTCACTCTTACTCATTGTGGAAATAACGTTATTGTTCTCCATATGTTGATGGCAGTCAGCCTCTGCAGTCAGGCCCTACTGCATTTCATTGTTTGTACATACAGTATACCGAAGGCCCAAATTTATGCACTTTTATGTGTGTTTCAAGTACTTTCTTTTATTCTTTATGTTTCATTTTGTACTTTTATATGTTTTATTACACTACACAAGTTTTTTTATTATTGGCCATGCAATTTTAGTAGGATCTGATTTGTAAAATGATAGATTAATTTTCTGGCATTTTATCAGGTGTTCAGCACTTTAACCAGGTCAATCACACTTTCTAACGTTTAAAAAACACTTAAAGGTAGCACTGCTCTTTACTTCTTATAACATTGACAATTTAATGTACAGAAGGTACATTTTCAAGAAGTATCTGGGTCCATTTAGGTATAAATCTTTTTAAAGGATACGTTCACCTTTTGGAACAAGTTCAACCCTTTACTAGCTGTCACTTTTTTAACCAGTAAAAGCCTCGGAAGATTTTACCCCCCTTCCTAAACAGGGCCTATTTTGGGAATCGGCACTGCGTGACTTTAACGGACAATTGCGCAGTCGTGCGACGCTGTACCTAAACAAATTTGACGTCCTTTTTTTCCCACAAACAGAGCTTTCTTTTGGTGGTATTTGATCACCTGTGCGATTTTTTGATCATGCGCTATAAACAAAAAAAAAAAGCGTAAATTTTGCAGAAATAACAATATTTTTCACATTTTTTATATGAAATTCCCCCCAAAAAAATGTCAAAATCAAAATTTGTAAACATTTTAGGCCATTTTTTTTTTTTTTACCATATGTTTGGTAAAAAAAATTGCAAAAAGCGTATTTTGATTGGTTTGCGCAAAAGTTATTAGGTTTACTAACAAAGGGAAAGATTTTTGTCTTTTTTGTTGTTTTTTTTAATGCGTAATGGCGGCGATCTACGATTTTTTTGCGGGACTGCGACATTGCGGCGGACAGATTGGACCCTTGACTGACATTTTTGACACTTTTGGGGTTACCAGTGACATTACTACAGTAATCAGTGCTATACATATGCACTGTTACTATAAAAATGACACTGGCAGTGAAGGAGTTAACTTTATTGGAGAGGGAGGGGTTAAGTGTGTCCCTAGGGGCGTGTTTCTAACTGTGATTGGCTGTGGCTATTAGTGTAAGAACAGAGATCCAGGGTCCTACATAGTAGAACCGTGTGATCTCCATTCTTACAAAGGGAAGAATGACAGGCGGCTTTGTTTACATTAGCCGCCTGCCTTTCTTCCTGTGTAACGGAAGATCGCGAGTGCCCGGCGGACATCGGGTCTGCCGGGCACACGCGCGGGGGGGTCTGTGACCGCGCGGGAGCGTGACTCCGGCGGCGCGCGCTAGCTCCCTAGAGCCTCACAGGCTAGCGACGTAGCCCTACGTCGCTTTGCCTATGAGGGGCTGACTGCCGACGTAAATCGTCGTGCGGCGGTCGGCAAGCGGTTAAATCAGCATGACTGTACAGGGCCCACACAGCCACGTCATTCATTAGCACAGCTCTGTGTGTAAATGAACTACAAGTCCCTAAATACTTTGCGGCTGTCAACTTGTTATCAGTGAACTACTACGGCACTGTGGAGCACCATGGTGGTTCATTATTTCTTCCTGTAGATTGTATCTGCTTGCCCATACGGGATGTACGGGCACACAGATACACTGACAGATCTGCAGGAGACCAACATGGCAATAGTTTACAGGTTCCAAATAAATAAATGCACATTTTTATTCCTGCAAAAAAATATACATTTATTATTTTTTTCTAAAAAGTGAACTTATCCTTTAAGGAAGGTAACATTGCGCACAGGTGTTTTTATATACAGTATGTTATTTATTGATAACAGGCTGAATATGTTTTCCTGGGCATACAGTATTTTCTAAAGTTTCTGGCACAAAAATAAAAAAAATTCACAAGCCTTTTTTAAAATAATGGAATATGCCTGGGCATATTGAGCATCTTTCGGGAGAGCATGTAACAGGGTGATTTACAGGTAGGAGATTGTGGGAGACAGGGGGGATGTTGTTATCCCATAACACAAAATGCCCAAATAAGGAGATTTATATCAGTATTACCACTTGTTATTTTCATGAAAGCTAGAGAGTAAAATAAAAATAGGCTTAAAGCTTATATACAATTTTAGTGGTTGGGTGCACATCTACTTTGCCAAATAAAGAAGCTCTTAAATTGTCAGCACTTTAGCTACTTTTTTATATTAATTAAGTTAGTTTTCCTTATTGTATTTTAGATTATAACTTTAAGCTTGGAGATATTAGAATGTATTAATCAGTTTGCCTCACAGTCTTTTCAAGAGCTGCCTTTTTTCACAGAATCTATTGGTCAATGTGTTGGGGATCTAATAGTGTGGCCATCCATTATTGGTCTCTTTCATGATCCAAATCCTGGAGTATTGTCAGGCATTTGAGCATAAAAAAACCTCTATATTTCAAAAATGTTTTGCAGCAGAGCCCCACCCCCATGAACAACTCCCAAGGTTTGGGACGGGTGAAACATCACCCATTTTTTTCTCCATCTTGCCAACAGCATCCCACCTTCCTTTTCCTCCTTGTACTTTTTCTCTGCCTCCTACTATCGCTGCTTCACAGGAATGAAGGTAATAGGCAAAGGATTCTGCTGGGTCTGAGGGAACATGAATTCCTCTTCATCCTCCTGCTGCTGTTCCTCCAGTGCCTGGTCAATCACACCATACAGTGTGCGCTCCAAGAAGAAAAACAGAGAGATCATGCTGCTAGTCTCCTTGTTGTAGGTCATCTTTCTAGTTGTGTCTTCCAATGGTGACAAGATACTGCACATGTCCTGAATCAGGTAAAAATAATATTAGCTCCCCTGAGGCTATCCTCATTGTGTACACACACAGATACTTGTTGATGGCCAGCAGCTGCTTGTTTAGCCTCTGCAACATGACCAGTATTAACCACTTAAGCCCCGGAAGATTTTACCCCCTTCCTGACCAGGGCCTATTTTGCGATTTGGCACTGCGTGATTTTAACGGACAATTGCGCGGTCTAGCGACGCTGTACCCAAATGAAATTGACGTCCTTTTTCTCACAAAGAGAGCTTTCTTTTGGTGGTATTTGATCACCTGTGCGATTTTTTGATCATGCGCTATAAACAAAAAAAGAGCGACAATTTTGCAAAAATAAATTTTTTTTTTAATTTTTTTATATGAAATTCCCCCCAAAAAAATGTAAAAATCTAAATTTTTTAACATTTTAGGCCAATTTGTTTTCTGCTACATATGTTTGGTAAAAAAAATCACAAAAAGCGTATTTTGATTGGTTTGCACAAAAGTTATTGCGTTTACTATCTAAGGGAAAGATTTTTGTCATTTTTATTGTTTTTTTTTTAACGAGTAATGGCGGCGATCTGCGATTTTTTTTGCGGGACTGCGACATTGTGGCAGACAGATCGGACCCTTGACTGACATTTTTTACACTTTTGGGGGTACCAGTGACATTACTACAGTAATCGGTGCTATGCATATGCACTGTTACTGTAAAAATGACACTGAGAGGGAAGGGGTTAACTTTATTGGAGAGGGAGGGGTTAAGTGTGTCCCTAGGGGCATGCTTCTAACTGTGATTGGATGTGGCTGTGTGTGTAACAGCACAGATCAATGGTCCTACATAGCAGGACCGTATGATCTGTGCTTTTACACAGGGGAGAATGACAGGCGGCTGTGTTTACATTAGCCACCTGGCTTTCTCCCTCTTCACCCGACGATCGCAAGTGACCAGCGGAAATCGGGTCCGCCGGTCACACGCACGGGCTGCTTAGGGAATGAGCGGGGGCGGGAGCGCGCCTCTGGAGTCGCGTGCTCCCCCCCTTTTGGCTCCCAGGCTAGTGACGTACCGGTACGTCACTTTGCCTGTGAGGGGCCGACCGCCACCGTATATAGTCGGGCAGCGGTCGGCAAGTGGTTAAGAGTGTCCAGAGTGTGTTGCATATCAGGCAGTGTTGTGTTGTGTTGTGTTGAGAGGCAAACACATGCAGGGTATGACAACCTAAAGTGGCTGCACACTCCTATGGACTACCACAGACCCTCGGCAACCCAGGGTACTTAACCAGAAACCACTGCACCAAAACGTTCAGGACATGTGCTAAGCAAAGTTTATGTGTGAAGTTTCCCTGCCGAAGGTAGGCCAACAGGTTGCTGCCATTGTTATACACAAACGTACATAGCACAAGTGGGGTCAGACACCTTTCTGCCTGGCCCTGGAGAGCTGTTAGAATCTCTGGCCCAATGTGGCTTTTGTATCTCAGGCATATAAGCTGCAAAAAAGTGTGGCACCATTTTGCCTGAGCTGTTGCATTTTGAGGGGGCTGGTGATTCTGAGAAGTGGCTACATGAGGCCACTGAAAAGGAAAGGGAAGATATGATTGACTGTGCTGTTACCAAAAAAGTTTATGACATGGGGTGGCATCAGAAGCCCCAACCTGCATCTTTCCCACCCAGCAGCAGTTTGACCCAATGAGCAGTAAAGGACATGCAACATCTATGCTCCCTTAAGCAGTATCATTCCATCCCCAGCTGTGCATCACTTGTCTGTCTTTCGTTTTCCCCATGTCTTTCTGCCGCTTCGCTTTGTCTAAAATTGTCCCTGCTGAGCCTCTGTAACTTATCCCATGATCTATGGGCATAAATACCCACATCCAAAATGGCCCCCGTACGGCCTGAAGAAGGAGCGCATGCTCCGCAACGCGTCGCCGTTCTACGCACCAGCATCCCCAGGAAGTGATGTCATAGCCCTCCGACCCAAGGACCCACGCTGCTACACCACCGCCGAAGGATCTGCACGTCCCCTGCCTCACAACAGGAGATCGCCGCTCATCCCCCACAGCGCCAGCTCCACAAGGGATCCGTAATGACACCCTGGATGAATAGCGCCAAGATGCCCTGTACTATTTGAGATGCCTGTTTTTAACGCACGTTTGTGAGTAATACTCTTTTAATTGCTAATAAATCAACTGCATTGCTACACTTAGATTGGCGCTTGGTCTTCTCTCTCTTTTTGTCTAACATCCATGCTCATACATGCTGTACCACATGCTTAAAGTCATGTGGACCCTGGCACTGACAGAATGGTCTGGAAATATGGCCACATTATCTTCCACATGCTGGTGAAGGGCAGGGATGGCATTCTGTGCAAAATAATGGTTGCTGGATACCTGCCACTGTGGTGTAGCACAGGCAATAAACTAGCATAAGGGCACCAAATCCACAAGCAGAAATGGGAGCAGCTGCAAAGCCAGCATTTTTTTCAAGCTGTCACTGAGATGTTGAGCATGAGGTTAATACCTGAAGGACCCTTATTTTAAAGGGAGCATCCAGATTCCTAAAGTTTTCACATAAACTCAACTTTGGGACAAGGTGCCATGAAAAGGTGCCTTGTAAGGTACCTTCCGACCTTCTGTTGATGGGCATGCTACCTGGCGTGATTTAGGTCACTCAGGCTTTTTTTTATTAATTGTAAGACATTATATGTTGAAAAAAGAGAAAAACAGCATGGGTTTCCCCAACAATTTCAGGTTGGCAACTAGCCTGGATGGCCAGAGAAGGACAGTGAACGTGCACCCTCTTTTGAGCCACTTTAGGTCACATGCCTTTTCACACTGTCAAAACACCCACCTTGCAAGAATTAGAAAGTTTGTCTCAATAGGATTCAGGACTATATTCAGAGTTTGTGGACTTCCCACTGGGTTCCCTAATCCTCCTCCCTAATCCAGTTCTCTTATCCCTGTACAGCACTTTATAGCACTGTATAATGCATTATCTACCAGTAAGTATTTCTGTTCACACACTGCCAGCTCTCCATACGCACATTGACAAATGGCTGATGGGATGCTTTGGCATCTAATAAATGCATTATAGGGGTGTGGCCTGATGTTGACAGTGGATGAGGCTTAATCTCAACTAAGGAAAAAGTTGAGGTCCCACGCACTGTCTGTGTTTGCGATTCAAAGAGTTCCATGGGGACACGTTGACCCTATTAGTAATTGACATAGGTACCTGTGGGTACTTACAATGGTTTGGACATACATTTTAGTTGCCTCTACTAAAATGATCTGCAGATGGGATTGACAACTGTTCAGGTAGCTGTGGCTGCCAAGTCTGTACACTGTAATGACAGGTTGTCGGCAACTGCAGTTAATTGTGACTGCACAGCCTTTGATTACCTGTGATAATCATGGCTGGATGCACACAAAGTGAGTCCAGCTGTGATCACCACAACAGTCACAAATAGCTGCATGTGTCCAACTCCAATTGCTTCAGGTAATCATTGGCTGTACAGATAGTCACAAATGCCAACAATCTGCTATTTGGACACAGTTGTCAATACCAGCTGCCGGTATTACTGGATTCTTGCCACTGGAATCCACACCATGGCTAAATGCTCCTGAAAGCATGCATTTACATGTTTCTCTGGCTCTGACACTGCTGTGCATGATCATTTTAATTCTTTACTTTTTAATAATTACAGCTAAAAATGTAGTGGTTGCGTTAGGCATCAAGACGTGTGCTTGTTAGCATACTTTTTCTGTCATAAGGTTTATTTCTTTAAGCTAAGACAACACCTTATCATTACTTTTATCATTGTCTATATCATCTTTTATTACATATTACCAGTGTGCAACACCGTTAACTGTTTATAGAATTATCTTTGTAATCATTGTGGTCTCCCTGCATTAGTATAGAAAAAGATGTTTTGTTTTTCAGAGATCATTTTTCCATCTGTTAAGCACCATATGAAAAATCATCAACACCTAATCTATTCTGAACTGCTGCTGCCCCTGTGGCCCTGTTGCATCTAAAATTAATACAACTCCCACTGGAACTGTTATTCACCATGTATCCAGAGTGAAAACACACATTGCAAGGATACATTTTAGATGACCTTATGCTTGCTAATCAGACTCACTCTATTCCCAGCTAAAATGGGAACTGTAGTTAAGAACACGTGTTAATTAGATTTCAGTAAATATGGTCAGCTTTCTTTCTTCCAATCACAGTTATTTTTACTTCTTGACTGCAATATGTTACAGGTTTGAAAGGATCAACCCAATTTTTAAATTACAAAAAAAAACAAAACAGTCTCTGAACACTAAACCCAGAGATAATCTATATAAAGGCTTAAAACACACCATTAACTTGCTTTAGACACAATTGGATAACAATTTAGAGCAACATTTTTTTATGTTATTTGATATAAATATTAATGGCCATTAATCTTTTGTGCTTTTTGATGCATAAATCTTCAGAGGAAATCGCACAGCCTGCTCCTTAATGTTATACATGAAGCTGTCTGACAAAGTGTCATATAATATTTAGGGATGGAGGCAACTGGACATGAAAGGTGGCAGACCATATTCCTTTTGTTCTGTCTTATAATATTCTGGTGGGCCTGTTGTGTAGATGCATTTGCTGCCCATGTCCCCCCCCCCACTACAAGACACACACACAGACATTTAAGCATACTAGATAACATGTCACCTGTGCCAATGGTAGGTAGAGAATAGAGGAGTGTAGAGCCTTTGCACATGGGCAGCATTCCCTGTCACTCTTACTTAAGGGTCTTTAGAGACCAGGGGTTGACATTTGTTGGATCGTTCGGCTCTGTACTGTAAGTTAAGAAGGAACTACATTCATACAGAGTGTACATTAATAGCCACCATGTGAATGCTTAGAGGGCTGGGCTGTGTGGCCAGTTTGGAAGTACTGTATTAGAGTATTTAGAACTGTTTATTTGAAAATTGATGTCCATTATGTGACAAATGGCTAGTATGTAAAAAAGCTAAAACAGTGTTTTTGAGGATAGGAGTTATCAGTAGGCCTACGGTATGTGTGGATTTTAGTTTTTTTTATGATATAAATCCAATCATACTATCTCATTTCCAGATTTCTTGAACCAGTCAAACTGAAAAAGGAAAAAAAAGCTGCATGTATTTTTCTATAGAAATGGATGGTTCTGTTCTTCATGTTACCAAAAAACATTAGATCAGAAGAATTGCTAAAACACATAATTGGCATCTAAGGGGTATTTGAAAGAAAATTTAGAGAGAACACAAAAAAGATGAACATGGTGTTACAACAGTATTAAAATACCACTTTGGGAACAGGCTCCCCAAGGCAAATTATTTACCCAAATTTTAAAGCCATTTCCCATTCAGGAATTTCAGATCTAAAGTGGGGGAAAGAAAATTACATCTTTGGGATCACTAGTGTGTGTTAAAGCTATTGCCAATGTGCATATGGGCATTTAAAAAAAACATGCATGTAGAGAGAACACAAAAAAGATGAACATGATGTTACAACAGTATTAAAATAGCACTTTGAGTACAGGCTCCCCAAGGCAAATTATTTACCCAATTTTTAAAGCCATTTCCCATTCAGGATTTTCAGATCTAAAGTGGTGTAAAGAAAATGACATCTCTGGAATCACTAGTGTGTGTTAGAGCTATTGCCAATGTGCATATGGGCAATTTAAAAAAATGCATGTAGAGAGAACACAAAAGAGATGAACATGGTGTTACAACAGTATTAAAATACCAGTTTGGGTACAGACTCCCCAAGGCAAATTATTTACCCAATTAAAATTAAGGCACAACCTAAGTATAAATGAAGTCTTAAAGGCTCCAAATAATGGATCAGAATCTGTTGCCTTCTTTGGGTAGGCCTTATAACCAATGCATGCTGTGAAATTTGATCATGTTACATATTATAGAGGACATACTCTACTCTATAATCAGCCTGGTGTTTAGATACTCCATGGCAAGTGCAGCCAAAGGTTAGCCTTTTCTCTTAAATGCATCTCAATAATAGACTACCAGATTAAGGTCTCAGTAATTCCAGGCTTCATACAGTATGTAGAAATATGATAAACTCTGTGCTTCCTAACTTTATACCCCTAGCAAAGGGATATGTTTATGCCCTTAGCATCTATTGATAATGATAAACTGAAATTGCAGCGCTAGCAATATCATTCTTAAAAATGTTATTATCCAAAAAGCCTCTGATTGGTGCTCAGTACTAATGCCAGTCAAGACATTAAACAATAACATAAATTTATGTACATAAACATGTTGTAGCACAAAACCAATTCTATATAGTGCTGTAAAGCAAATTGCCAATAGTGATCTGAATCGTACTACAAGAAAAAGTTAAATTAAATACATAAGTTCTCTTAAAGAAGTAACCATCTAACTTGTAAATATTGTGCCACTCCACACAGTCGTGTCCAAAAATGTGCTTCCAAGCTGAACCCAATACCACCTGCACTCACCAGATTTTATTAACCTATTATATACAGTATATAAGAAGTTCAAAATAAGCTCTTGTTACTCCCATAATCACAGTACACCTCATCAGTCCCTGCCTCACAGATGTCCTTATACGAAAAGAGATGCCACTGGTAAAAGAAATAAGAGCCTTCGTAGTACAATACCATTTTTTTTAAGAATTAAAATGAGATAGGATGCACTCACTAATGTAAATACCAAACAGTGCTAGTAGAAAACATGCATGTGTTATCCAGGAAACGGAATCCGAAAACGCTTTCAACATTCTTTTTTTATCCACTTGCTGCCCAGCGTATATATACAGTATAAAAATGGCCTGGGCAGCAAGCGCTTATACTAGGATCATGGCTGCAGCTCTATTGTTTTTTAGAGCTGGCAATCGCTTTCCAGTAGGAGTGATCTAAGCAGTTTAACAGCTACCTGGTCACTTATTTTAAATCTGAACATGTTTGGCATCTATTTACTTTATTGGTTATCATGTTGTGTTAGATCAATTTTGTATTTTGTTTGCAAAATGTGCATTTGATAAATGGTTGTGCAGCATAAAAAATTGCAGTAGTCACCATTTTATTCTCCAGGGTACATTCAGAAAATATATAACGTTTGGAGGCTATAAGTAGATTTCTAGCAAAAAAATTGCTAATTTTAACATGCATATGAAAATAAGAATTATGTCAAAATTGCCTTGGTGGGCAAGCGGTAGATAAATAGGATTGTTTTTATTTTTGCAGTTGCTAGCAAATGCCCCCCAGACACCTCTTGTGATCCCCCAACTAAAACTAAATTATTTTGGCTCCCCAACTAAAACTAAATTATCTTGGCTCCCAACTTAGAAATTATATAAGAGTAAATTGAAAGCATTCCTACCTTGAAAGATACGACAACACCAAAGGTCCAGACACTTGCTCAAGGCAGCTGAATACCCCAGAATGTGTCTATAACAAATCCAACAAGGAAAGAATGGCAATCACTCAACTTGCAACTAGAAAACGAAAAGGTACACATATGCAGGTCAATACATAAAACCATACAAGAATTGCCCATCACAATTTACAATTTGTCAAAAAAAAAATGTAGCTATTTTTCCATCCCAAGTTAAAGCAAGGGGTTTGTTGCCAACTGTTATTTCCAGGTTTCCTTGCTTTAATTTACAATCTTTATTGTAATCAAAAGCTGGTTGACAGTAGTCAGAATCGCTATAAAATTGTAAAGTGTATGTCCATAAATAGAGTTTGAATGAGTCAAAGCAAAGTATGAATGGAATGAATGAGGGTGAAATTTTATTTTTATAGGCATGTTAATATAGTGCTAATTATAAAAACACCTTAAATTAATTACTAAAAAAACTGTTGTGTAGCAAAGAATAATGTTGTGTTAATGAAATAATGTTGAAAAATAATTAGCACTTTTTTTTCCATCGAAAGCTTCTCCACAATGGAATTGAAACTCTCTATTTTTCTATCAATTTTTACTTCTAGAAGTTATTTTACAGACATTGTGCACTTCTCCAGGGTATTGTATACAGAAGAACTATGAACTCCCAACCCTCCAGTAACTCTATACTACTGTATGCAAAGCTATCAATTTTTCATTCCTCTGCTGCTATTTTGTGAGCCAGGAAATACAAACAGACCATGAAGGCTTTGGATGCCTGGTACAGAAGTTATAAACTCAAGAAAACATATATAACGGGACAGATTTAAACATAAATGACAGAATATTTTTTTAATTTATGGTTATTTCAAAATAGCACTCATAATGTATTGGCAACTCTAAGTTCATATTTTTTTGTATATATTTAGTAAGAAGCATTAGCACAATTTTAACTTGTGAGAATCCACAGCATAAAAAAAGAAAATTATCTTTTAGTTAGACATTAAAGCGTTTGTTACCCCAACATATTCCTGATATGTGCCTGCTGTACCATGAACTTGTATGGGGAAATATCCTGTTCTCTTTGTATTGCTTCCTTTGTGTGAAATCCCTGGTGTTCCAGCCAGTCCCTCTGCTTTCCTAATAAAAACAGACCGTTCTAAGCAGGAGAGCACAGCATGGTCAGTTATCTAGCTGTGCTAGGAACTCAGTGTGTTCTCCTCCAATGATCAGACTTGTTCTGACATGCCCCCGCTGCACAGTCATTCACTGGGAGGCTCAGTGTTCTGCTGCTTCTCCTACCCCAGCTCTTTTGCACCTGAGAACAGTGGGAATGTGATCACTTATAAAAAAGGGAAAAAAGGTATTTTTAATGTTTTTTATATCTATACAAAAAATGTTTTGCCTTTTTATTTATTTTTTAAACTAAATGGGTTGTTTTACATGGTGATCATTTACAATCACTTTAAAGATTAGTTATTTTAGTACTTGTTGCATTTGAATGTTGCATTAAAAAAATAAAATGTAATTAAACATATACAATATCTTTTTCCCATTGCCTCTGTTGTATAAGGCTGTGCTTGTCCCCATATCAAACATATTTAGGGGCTGGTATACGCAGACTATTGAGTTGTATATGCCCACCGTTTTTCATGCTGTCACTTGGACTTGCATGGGGGAATAGAAGAAAAAAAAAATGTTTTATTTAGCAGGGTTAAAAGAGATGTCATTTGTGTATAATGCCTCAGTGCCGACACCATCATTTGTACACAGGTTCATCACCACAGGTTCATTGTTATCTATCACAATCAACTTGGGATTTTGATAAAGGGGTTCAGCACTCTTTTGAGGAGCATGATGGCTTCTATTGGGATGGCATGGTATCTGCACTCTAAAAGTCATATAGACATGGGTATACTAACCTGTATGACTCATCTTTTAGGCAGTTGTTGTTTGGGGGGACCCAAAAAAAAAGAAATCAAAGAAGAAATGATAGTTGTGTCAGCTGGCAGATTTGAACTTAGCTAGCAGTCTGAAATACTGTAGTAGCCTCGTTGAATGCATATTTTGAACTTGGTAAAGTAATTCTCATCAATGCTGTACAGTTGATATACAGCCATTAAGGCTTCTGAATAAATTATGTTTATGACAAATTATATTTCAGACTGTTTTATAAGTTTGCAATTTTTCCAACAGATTTCCCTATTCATGCTATTTTCTTTCTTTTCCTTTCTTTCTGAACCAATGTAAAAACAAGTATTTAATACTTTACATCTGTAGAGTACTCTACTCATACACAGAAATACAGTATGTAAAATAGGATCATCATTTTATATATTTATCACCAGAAGAGGTAAGAGTAAATCTTTTACGGGGCACAACTCAGCATGTAACAGGGTGTTAGGCTCTTACTGTTTTCTCTAAGTGAAATTTCTGTGTAGTTCTCACTCCTTCCACTAGATGTACTAGATAGGTACTGACCTATTTTTATTTAATTTGTATGGATTTTTTAATGGGAAATTTCTACATTTGATTCTAACATTAAGGAGGAGTACAGCATTGGACTAATCTGCCCTCTGCTGTAGGTGTCAAGCTGTAAGATTCTGGTACCTCTGGTACCCTTAATAATTTATTTCCTTCCAAATATGCGTCCCACCTTTCTTACTAGGTGGTACGCATACACCTTTAAGACAGATGATGTCATCGCTGAGCGCCACAGAGCGGCTATTTCAACCGCCAGCGTTCTCACTCACATCGTTCGTTCAACCTGCCTTGTGTATCAACATGCTTTCAAGCCTGTCTTGCTGTCGGAACCTCCAGCTGGTTGCTTCTACCTGGAGCAGACCGGAACCTCGCTACTGATCCCTGTATCTCGCTACCGGATCTTCCCCTCTCTACTGGACTCCTCTACTACTAACATTTACTAGTGATAAGTACCCCACAGGGGGAATCCTCCATAACCTACTTACACTATCTATCATCTGCACTGTTGCATAGATTGCTAGCTCTTGAGCCTACTACCATCTACTATCTGCACTGTTACATAGATTGCTAGCTCTTGAGTCTACTACCATCTATCATCTGCACTGTTACATAGATTGCTTGCTCTTAAGTCTACTACCATCTATCATCTGCACTGCTACATAGATTGCTAGTTCTTGAGTCTACTACCATCTATCCTTGCACTGGGTTAGTTTATCCTGTAATTGTCATCTGCTGTCCTTACCACCTGTTACCATACTCGATTACTAACCTATCTGCACTCTACCTAATACCATCTAGTACTCTCCTGAACAAACCTATCAAGTATTTACCATCTCTATCACTGTTCACACCTGTCCCTTCAGCACAACACCTTCATACTGTCATATACATTCCACCACTCCAGGAACATCTTATTAAGTGTGTATATATCTGTATGTTGAAGCTGACAGGCCCACAGTGATGAGTCTGGAGAGTTGGATCTGGTTATTCAACACATCTCTACATGACTACTGAGTGGAGATTTTGCAGCTGCATATCCAGCCTACTACAAAAACGCAGGAGCGTTACACAAGCACAATCAGTCTATTTCAACACTGGACCCCAAACCTGCATCACAGAGTGCTGAGCAGGAACCCTTTTTACTGTGGGAGAAGATAAGAGCAGCGTTGCTAAAAGTAGAGTTTCCCCCCCAGTATGGAGTATCTTTCTGAAAGCAAAGACTATGGGAACACCAGTTTATATGAAAGCATAGTTTAATGTCTGTTGAAGCACTTTTGCCTGTTTAACATTTCTGTTTACATTGAAGATTTATATCTAAGTAACGATTTGTTACTACTGCAACTACTTTCCAGTTAGGACATTTGTTATTTGAAATATGGAATTCTTTTGAAATATTCTGCACGAGGAAGAACCTGCAACTAGTGTAGATTAGTCTGACTTTGTCACAGTGAAAGCTTGTCATGTGCCTGTAAGGTGAGAGCATTGGTCGCCATGTTTGTGCCTACAGTAAAAGCCTTGAGATGTTAGGATATTTGGTCCCTGGTTCATGATGTGGAAAACACAAGATGGACTGGTTGGAAGTACACAGTGTGGAACTGAAGTTTGAGTTCATCTCCCCGTGATCAGAGATAAAAGAGTTCTGAATTCAGAGAAATGCTGTCAACCATCAAGCTCCTTCTACTTGTCAGCTTCCCATGGTGGATTAAAGTGAGGCAGTGTTAACCCATTCAGCTGAAGACCATTGGGGCACAGAGAACATTGTAGAACAGTGTCCTAAATCTCTCTGTCTTTAGCCAAGCACCTGACCACAAAAGCTAGATCACATAAGTGGAACTGCCTGTAAAGGGTAATTGGCCTGCTGGGTGGTATGCTCTGCTGCGATATGGAGTAATTGAATTTCCCTGCTTCTGAAATAGACCACTTACCTTTGGGTATATTGTCTCAATGACTCCGGTGTTGTAGTGGTGCTACTGGATGGTGGCCTTTCTTTCGGACCTCCCTTAATTTCACTAAATAAAAGCTAGCCCTGAAGTGGGATCTGGCTTAACAACCTGCTAGAAGGGGTAGTAACAACCATGTTCTGATGTTGAGATAAAGTAACTCCTGTGTGCATGCATTGGAGTTATATTATACCGAGCCAGACAAAATACTGCATTATTTGAGGGAAGGGCTCCAGTCTTTATTTCCATGTATTTGCATATTGCTGTAAAAAAATACAGATAGAAAGCTCTAAACGCATTTCAGAATATTTGCTCTCCCACCTATGAATGCATTCCCTTTCTCCTGGAAGCCCTCCTTGCAGTGTTTTTTTTATTATTATTTTGTTTTTCAACAATATTTGGGCTGGTCATATGACACACACGGGCTCTACATCTTCTGAACTTCTCCCAGCATAGGATAGCACCAGAGGTGAGGGGAGTATATCAAGCTGAGCCTCTTTTTTAATTTAAAATATTGTCTGGGTGGGGGTGGTAATTTTTTATATAGAAAAAAAATTGCCAAAGGTTGGGCTTAAGCAAACCACTTGCTTTTTTGCAATGGCAAATTAGAAGGCAGAATTCAGAAGCTTGCTTTTTTGCAATGGCAAATTAGAAGGCAGAAGCTTCTAAGAGATGTAGTGGAGGCAGTTAGGGTGAGAAACAGAGGAAAGCTCCAATAGTCCATTATAAAGGAGGTCAGTGTTTTGAATGGGATTGAAGCAGAGGATGCATAATGCTGACATGGGCATGGGCATCTGCAGGTAGGGGCAAGGGGGGCAGATTCCCCCCCCTGGAATCTCAACTTCCCCTTTAAAGTGGCTGTTAAGTCACTTTATACCATCTTGTCTGGTCTGTTTAATAATCATGTGTGCCCCTGTGTCTGTGTTTAAAAAAAATAAGCCATTATTTACCAATTTTTATAGCGCCGAACGCAGCTCATATGACCCGTTGGCTCTCTCCTTTCCCCGTCTGACAGCTAACTGCCATGGGCAGGGCCGAGTATTCCTTGCTGACGCCAGTCGGGAGGGGAGGAGGAGGGGAGGGGGAGAGGGAGAGGAGGAGAGAGGCGGCGAGTCACGTGAGCGGCCATTAGCGCTCTAAAAACTTTTTATAAAACACAGACACAGGGGCACACAGGATTATTAAACAGACTGTAGACAGGATATGAAACTTTAAATGAAACTACAGCAGCAGGAGGGGAGGAGACGGGCACTGACACAGGAGCAGACAGGCAGGGAGGGAGGGGGGAGAGAGGACAGAGGAGGACAGGAGAGCTGCGGATGATGGAGATACATAAACTGACCATGGTGCCAGGGCTCAGCAGCCATGGTATACCGTGGTCAGTTTACAGAGGGGAGGACATAGCCAGGCAGGATCAGCCAGGTATTTTAGGTGCTAGAAGGGGCCAAATTACACAGCACAAACACTGTGCTGTATAACATGCTTTAAGGGAACAGGATCAGTTTTTTTTTCTTTTAGGTTAACAAATGCTTTAAAAATAAATGCTGCCGTTTGCCCTTTAAAAATAAATACTGAAAATAAGTATAATAACTAAGCCCCTTCCCTTCATGACATTGTTGAAAAGGGGGGGGGGAGCATGGGTGACCTTAAAAAGATGCCCCCCCCCCCCGAAAAGAGTTTTGCGGATGCCCATGGACATGGGTTAGGAGGAGTAGTTACCAGCACACCATAATCGGCAGCATTAGGGGGTGAAGAATGTGGTAATAGGGTAATATACTTCTCTAATCAGTGTATCTATCACATGTTTACTGAGATCACTGACATTTTTCGGCATAGAACAAAGAGAAAACAACGGGGAGACCTGTATCCTTTCTGTAAAAGAACATATTAGTAAAACTGACAGACTTTTGGCTGCCTATTTACTGAGCACAAGAGTTAGGGTGTTTTGAAGAACATATGGCTTTCAATCCAGCTTGTACTTTCACGAATCTGTTCCAATAACATTTATAGAGAATATTCTCTAGTAATAGACTTTAACTCTTTTCATTTTATTGTGCATCTACTGTAAAAAAAAAAAAAAAAAAAAAAAAAAAAAAAACATTAAAAGGTAAATATTAAAAGCTGACAATTAATAAAGTTTTTTTTTATAAATTTTCCAAATATATAACTGTATACTTATATACCTTCCCATTAAAATAGTAATATACAGTATATATATATACACACACATACTGTATATATACAGTTATATACACACACACATTGCATAATATACTGACAATTTAGCAAAGCACTTCAATCAATATCTTCCACCTCCTACATAGATTTTATTTTAGCCAGCTGTGAAAGTTAAAAAAGGGAAAATCAAAACTGCTATTTGTGCAGGTTGGTAGATAGGAATTTGGCTCAATAATTGATTGGTAGTAACTGATTTGACCTTTTTCATTCCTACCTTGTATATGAGAACTATGTTATTGTTAGAACGTCTTACACTAGGTGATAAGAGAATCAGATGAAGAAAAGTGTTTGTTGTTCTGCAATGCCTCAAGCAAAGCTTAATTAAAAACACTTGTTGAGGAAGTTTATGTAATAAGACAAAATGCATGAGTTCTACAGTGTTATGGATTTAAAAAAAAAAAATCGAAAACCACAGTTTCACTGGGATTGATTTACTAAAACTGTAGAGTGCAAAATCCGGTGCAGCTTTGCATAGTAACCAATCATCTTTCAGATTTTATTGTCAAAGCCTATTTTAACAAACAGAAGTAAAAGCTGATAGGCTACCATGCACAGCTGCACCAGATTTTGCACTCTCCAGTTTTAGTAAATCAACCCCACAGAGTAAGAAATAAAATGCATACCATTTCCTTTAAAGCAACAAATTTACATTGTTTCAACAATTCGTGCATACATCTGTATACATACTATATCACCATATTGCCACACGAAGGCACCTCTGTTGTCCCTAACTCTAATCTATCATAGGACACATAACTCAACAAATAGGGAGATCAGGTATGCGTATTCTTTGTCTTGGGGCCCACCTATTAAACCCATCAACCTTTTCAACATCGTTCATCCAACAATATTGCCTTTAGTCTTGATGCCAAAACATGGAGTACAACAATTCTATGTTTCACTGTATTTACCAAACTATGGGGCAAATATATATCAAATCTACATACAGGAAAGTAGAAATGTTTGTTCCTTGAAAATATTTATGTTATTACAGGTAATAAGGGGATGATAGATCCCCTTGACAAAGTTTCCTTTGATAAAACGTGTAGGGAAAGAGCCTGACACTGTCAGTTGGATTACATTGTAGTGTGTCCGTGCTTGTGCTGAAGCTGGGAGCAGTGAAGAGCTGGTGGTCAGCTGGTGGATTTCCCAGTCCCTGCTAACTACCAATCCAGCAATACAACAATACAGTAATTCCTTTGCTGTTTGCCCTTTGTCTTCTGAACTTTTGTAAGTATTATTTTAATGTTGCTGAATAAAGTTGCTTGAATGATATCACACTATGGTGTACGTTTAGTAAACTGAGATAAGCTGAGATCTGGATGATCACGGCTTGTCTCAGAGCATTGCCAGTTTAAATTACTGAGAAGAGTAGTGGAGAACATATTCTTCTCTTCTCATCTCAGTACACAAACGGCTTGCATTCACTGCAACAGAAACGGCCAGATTAGTAACACATGATGTCACCTTATCACTGTGCTTCTCTTTGAAGATCTCCTCTTCCTGCTTCTCCAGCCCAGAGGTGGAGATAGCAGGAAGAAATAGGAGATCTCTGCTGTGAATGTCCCCGTGCCCAAAAGTGAAAGTAAAAACTCTCCCTACTGCAGTGAAATATACACCAACAGCAGGTTAGAAACACATTAACTATACAATCACATATATATCTGTGTGTGTATATATATATATATATATATATATATATATATATATACTGTATGTACTGGTGTGTATATATATATATATATATATATATATATATATATATATATACTGTATGTACTTGTGTATATATATATATACAAATCTTACATACAATCTGGTGCACTCTAAAGCCCCGTACACACGTACCGAATGTCGGCCAAACGATCGGCCGTCTTTTGTCCGGTGCTGTCCTGTCGGCTGAAAAGTGCTAAAGACTGCACACGAATTTTGTGATGGTTAACTTTCCGTGTGTTTTTTTCTTTTCTGAGCATGCCCAGTCTTGCTAATCTTCTGTTTGTCGGCCGAATTTTGTACTGACTGGCGAACAATCGGTCGTTCTGGTGACGGCCAACAAATATTTTAAAGTCTGCACGACAGATTCTGTTCGGCCGAAAATGCGATGTCGGCTGTCGGAAGCATCATACTAATAAGCCGACAATCGGCCGATCGTTCGGCGGCCGAATATTTACGGCCGATAATCGCTACGTGTGTACGGGGCTTTAGGGTTGGGGAGCAGTCTAGCAATTACCACACACTACTAGGATTCCTCCAGCTATCCTACAAGCCAGAACCCCTGTGTTGATCACTCTTCCCACTGTCCCCACACCCACACACCACAAAGGATAGCCTGCCACCACCCAACAGTTTGTCCGCAGACTGGTCTGCTGGGACACCACACACATGCAGATCTCCGTCTGGTGTACAATCTGCATGCAATCTGCCAACACACAGTGCAATTGCATACAGATTGGCATGTATGTATGTATGTACTGGTATGTATGTGTGTGTATATGTATATATATATATATATATATATATATATATATATATATATATATATATATATATATATATATATATATATATATATATATATACTGTATGTATATACTGTATGTATATATGTATATATACTGTGCATGTGTGTGTGTGTATAGATATGTTTTCATGTGTCAGAACATGTCATTACGAGTTCTTTTAAACTTTAGTTTCACTTTTTAAACTTAGCAGTGCCTGTTATCTCACAATATCTCGTGAGATTACAGGCAGTCCACCCAGTTATACACGGATCTCGGCAGTTCTCAGAGAAAAAAAATTCTCCTCTCATCACCCTGTGAGAAGTGAAGTTCTCCGCCTTCTAAACTGGGTGCCAGAGGAGATATTTTTTCTCTGAGAACTGCCGAGAAGTGAACTGAGAGAAAACTTCTCAGTTTACTAAACGTACACCTATGTGAGCTTTTTCTTTAGCTTTTTCTTTAGCACTTATATGCTCATCCTGAGAATACTGAGTGGAAGGTGGAAGAGTACTACCCTAAACATGAAGCAAGCATGAATCCCATCTGTGTTAAAGCTGTATGAGCTGTGATTGCCTTATGTTTAACAAGATTGGCATGCACTTCTGGTAAGTGCATTTCCTCAGTGCAGTGTAGGGAACTGTTTGGGAAATACACATTGGAAAGCTCACATGGTGGTGGAAATTTTAGGAGGACACCATTGGACTTATTTAGGGAGCGTGTATATGGATCTTTGATTGCGGCTTTGTTGCACGTTAAAACACTTTTGTGTCACATTTGATTCACATTGGTAGTATTTAGAATGTCTCCACTTTTATTTTATTGTATATCAGCATTGCATGAATTGAGTTATTTTTGTATAAGGGTTTAGTGTAATAAAGCAGCTGTATTTATTAATGCTTTTGAAAGGTTAGAGGATTTACTCATGAATCCTTAACAACTTGTTACAGAAGGAGCCATCCTTGCTAAAATACATTTTTTAAATATATTTTCATACAACTAAGCTTGCTATTTAATAGTACCCCAGTAAAAAAGAACAAGTAGAACAAGAATATAATATTGTCTCCATTGTTAAATAAATCCTGCATTGAAATGTCTACCAAAACTGACACTCTCAGAATTGTTTGAATTGATTGTATTGCATTGCATTTTCAAAAAATTACTGTGGCTGCAAATTAAAAAGGAAAGGTAATTTTTAATAACATTCAATTACAATATGATTTGTGTCACAATTGTATAAGCTATATTGTTTTATTTTTTATTTGCTATTTTTTTTCCCCACGAAAGTTGAGTTACCCTTTCATTCTTATATGAGCAGTTGAGAGATGGTTTGTTACCAAGTTAGGAACATTATTCACAGGTAATAAATGCTAAAATTTAAAAAGGCAATTACTGTAGTCTGTAAATGAAATTGGATATGGAACAAAATTATACATCTAAGGTCTCTACTTTAAAAGCAAACAGTTAATTTTTTCAGTCTACCCCTTCTTCTCAGTTGAAACAGTATTGATACACAAAGTGTTATGTGAAACACATGAGTGAAAATATAAAAAATGCTGCTTAACTTTGTCTCCACCCATGTTCTTCCGCGTGGCATTATTATTTACATTTTCTTTACTTTTTATTATTTATTTTTTATTTTTCATGGTCCTACATAATTTTTCATTATTTTTTATTTCAATTTTTTTTACATTTAATTTAGTTTTCGGGGTATATATTGGATTTCATACCTATGTATTTCCCCAGTAAAATCTATTTTATTGGCATATTGAGCTTACTATATTAACTCATATACATTTGGCCATTTATGTTTTGGTCCGCGTATATGTGTTCTTTTTATATATTCTATTTCATGCATTTTAAGAATTTTAAGTAATTTATTTTGGTTGGTATTATTTATAGTATACCCCAAAATGTATTATGATTTCTATGGTATCTGTAATAGGCGTTACAAGTGTTGCCTAGGAGATATCTATGAGGTTTGTTTACCTTCCGGGTATGGCATTGCTCCTGGGTAATCCGGAAGTGACGTTACGGGGCCATTAGTAATCACAGTTTATATAGTTTTCTATAAAGTTATTTTATTGTATGCCCGCTATGAGATGTTCTTAAAACAGTTCGTCATTTTCCTGTGTAGTTTGAGCTCCCTGCCTTCACTGTGGATCTTTCCATATCTTCTCTGGCGGAGCTGGTGCTACCTCACTTCCAGCGGAAACCGAAAGTGACGTCAGGACGTATGGTTATAGCCATAGTGAGGCTTGGAACGCACGCCGCCGCCATCTTGGATCCAAGATGGCAGTAACAGGCAGCTTAAACACAGGTGGGATATGATTTTACCTCTCTGGGGGCATATAAATAAGAGCGATTCCTCTAGATCTTTTGGCAATATCCTTTGAGAATGTCTACTAAGATGAAACACGTCAGATCTCACTGTAGACCGCTTTTCTTTACTGCATTATTGCTGGTTTACCATTGGATGTCTGTAAGTGCATATCTGCTTTACAATAAATTTCTATTTAAGCTGTTTTACACTATGTGCCCTTTCTTTTGGCTTATTTCCATGTGATATGGTGAATGGGGGATTCACCCTTCCTCCTCTCCGCTCACTGTGAGCCCTAAAAAACATCCAAGGTTATCTACCTTAAAGAGGAATCTGGGAACTTATCTGTGAAGCCTGTTTGACCTGTATGTCCTACGGCATTATAGGTCCA